>NW_006408560.1:19495635-19552726 GCF_000296735.1 Chrysochloris asiatica
AGCATACAAGTATTGAAAAATTTATCTTCAAGCTCACTAATCCATGTTTCCATTGCTTCAAATCTCATCCTTTGCCATTTCAATATATTATTCATTTCTGATATCTTAATACTAATCTTCTGGATTTCTAATTGCAGGTTTTGTATTATCTCATATTTTGCATTTTTTTTTGTCTGTTCTGGTAGTGTTTTCATGAATTCTTCTACAGTTTTTTTTCTGTGTCCTCTTTGTTTTCCTCAATCTTTCTGTCAAACCTTTGAAGGTAGCCAAATATCATTCATTTGAATTCTCTTTCATCTAATTCCATTACCTTTTTCTTTCCTCAGAAATGTATTCTGGCTCTGCATGTTGGTCATTTGTTTGAGCCATTCTCTCTTGTTCTTTTGTGTGATCTAAAACTGTCAGTTGTCCCCAGGACATTGTGAGGTTCTTGTTTCTGTTTTTAATTGATGATTATATTGATGTGTTTGGCTGTCACCAATTGTCTCCTGTGGGTGTAGTTAGAAAATGGGAGCATGTGCACAGTTCTCATTTTCCGTTCATGCACCTCAGTTTATGGTGGGTTTGGCTGGTGTTGGCTGCTATCATTGATCAGATGGTATAAGAGCTGGTATTGACTCTTACCCAGTGAGTGGAGCTGCAGAAGGTATGGTTGTGGCTGGGCTGTATGAGCACAGTTGTAATCTCCAATCCAGGGGAAACAGAAAACCCTCACACACACACATACACACAAAAACAAAACAGGATAAACAAGGAACCAATAATTAAAAGAGAAAATAATGGTGAAAAAATAAAATTAAAACAGAAAACAAGAATATAATAATTATGAAAACAAAAATGGGACAGAGAAATGGAGCTAAAGAAGAGAAGGATAAAAGAAAAAATAAAGGAAGAAATGTTTAAGAAAGCATTTAAGAATATCTAAAAAGGGACAGAAAAATGGAGCTGTGGAAAACAGAAATAAAAGAGAAAATAAAAAGAAGAAATTAAAAATAAATAAATAAATAACTTAGAAGAACCAGGGAGAGGGAAGATGAAAAAAAGGAGTAGAAAATAGTACAGAAAGATCAAAAGGGGTAAATGAGAAACAGAAGAAAAAAAGTAAAAACAAAACAGAGATAAAAGATAAAATTCAAAGGAATGTATAAAGAAGGAGAAAGAACAGACAAACTAAAACAATAAAACTACAAAAGGAAAAAAGTAGCAACAAAACCAAAAAAAAAAAAAAATCAGTGTAGCTGTTGGACCTGGAGAAGAGAAAAGTCTCAGGGGCGCCTACAAGCAAAACAGAATAAACAAACAAGGATCTCACAGGTTGGTTGTGAGAGGGGTGTAACAATAGAGTTCCTGGCCCTAGATGGAGTTCTACTAGCCTCAGTGTTATCTATGTTCAGGGCACTCAATTCGGAAGTAGTTTGTGGAGGCCCTTGATGGAGCTGGTTTCAGTGTCTGTTAGGACCACAGGGTATCTGGGGCATGATGACTGATTAAATGCTGGCCTGGTGGATCTGTGGGTTCTTTAGGTTTGGAGCAGAGACTGCCTGAATCCAGGTACCAAAGAGGTACAGCTGGTCCCTTCCTCATACTGGCAAGGCTCCTAAGCATGTGGCTCTAAACTCCTGGAGAGCAGGGTCTGCGTAGGGGATGGATGAAGGTGGAAACTGGCCACACCTCTGGTCTCCAAGGGAGTGTTGGGAAAAACAGGAATCACATCTTTCCTGTTGCATGTGTGATTCTGCTCGGCCAGGCCACCTTCTGTTGCCAAAGTTGTTCACAAGACAGTCACACTGCATCTGGCTGTGTGCAGATGCCGTGCACTTGTCAGTCTCCCTCTCTCGCCATCATTGCTCAGCTTCTCCTTCCAGCAGGTACTCAATCCACTTCTCTAACCTTTCCTCTGAAGTTCAGTATTCCAGAGTTTTCATCTGTATCTGTTTCATTTGGTCTCTCATCTCTGTTGTAGAGGGTCTGTGTAGTGCCTCTGCCTAACCAGCCATCAGGAAGTTCCTGTTATTTTATTTCTTAAGAAAACAAAAAAAAAACCTCAAACACCCCTCTAAGACTGAAACTCAAAGGGAACACATGAGCAGGCATGTAAGCTTGCTGGTGACCACATTGGTCTACTGGTGAGTGAAAGAGGGGGAAAGGCAGCAATGAAGAAATGGGCTGAGTTCAGCAATGTTCCATAAACTCCCATTGACCTGGAGATGAGAAAGAGAAGAGGAAGGGTTCATTGGTCCAAAGTGTGGTGAGATCTGTGGACACGTGAGCCCATGGACAAGGACATAGCCACAGAGGGCTAGAGCTGAGAGTGAAGTATCCAACTGATATGAAGGGAGGGGAGACACACAAGAACACCCAAACTTACAGATAGTACCCATTTGACCTAGCCTCGATGGCTTGATAATCAGAGCTCTACTAGAGGGCAATAAACATAATAATGATAGTTTTTTTTTTTTTTACAAAGGAAACGGGTGTTTATTGCTACAATTTAATGAAATTGGCCTATACTCATGGAGTTAGTAGCTCAAAATACCAACAAAGAGGGAGGGAGTCTTCACATCAAGTATCAGTGCTATTCCCTCTATATACAGGATAAATAGGGATGGACAACCTAGACATTGGCTACCTAAAATGAGGCACGAAGTGACTGGCTTACAAGTTTTCAAGAGGGAGTTTAGTTTCAGAGTGTGTGGGGGAATACAGAATCCCCACCAAATAGTTTTCATCTTGTCTAGATGGGTCTGGTGAAAAGAGATGGGGATGATATCCTTATGATTCAGTAGTGAGTAACTGTTGTCATGACTAATTGAGACTGTCACAGTTGTAAAGGTAGAAGTTTTGTAACAAAAATGGGGGAGTAGTTAATCTTACATTCCAGGAACAGAGGACCCTAGGACATCAAGGGAGAAGAACACGGGACCCTATCCAGAGAAGCAGGGACACAAGAGATGGAGGCAGAGATGGGGACATGGAGAGAGGGAGCAGCCGAGGACTCTAGATTCATGGAAAGAGAGGAACTGAGAGCTGGCGGCCAGGAGGAAGACTTGAAAAATGTGCCCTTTGGTGGTTTAAATTATAATATATGCCTAAGTGTTTAAAAAAGAGAGAAAGAGCTAAAATGAATAGAGAGGAATGCTGTTAACTGATGGTGCATGGAAGGGATTGTAATCATTGTATTGAAACAAAAGATATGATTTGTTGAATGTAAAACTGAAGATCTGCCCTGTGAACTTTCACTCAAGTCACAATACAAACTTTTTATTAAAAAAAAAAGGAAAAAAACCCTCAAGCAAATGTGGTATTTTAGAATTAAATAGATCTGGATAGTGGGTACCTGGATATTTCTTTTATCATCTATTGTACTTTCTTAAAGTTTAATAATATGTGTGTGTCTAGTGTATTAGAGAGAGAGACAGAGCCCTGGGAGGGTAGTGGGTTATATGGTGGACTGCTAACCACAAGGTCAGCAGTTCAATTCTACCTTTCTCCTTGGGAGAAAACTGAGGCTTTCTACTCCTGTAAAGATGTACAGCCTTGTAAATACAGGGTCTCTATGAGACAGAACCGACTCAAAAGCATACAACCAGCACCGCCATAGAGAGAGAGAGAGAGATATCTTTTAAGGGTGGAGGGAAAAATGGTAGATAGGAGAACAGTCTCTGATGCTAAGGGAAGAGCAAATGATGGCTCTGAGGAAGCAGGGGTGCGTTCGCAGAGCTGAAAGATCAGTCTGAGTACAGTTAGAGAGGGTGACATGGCCTAAGATGAGGCAAGAGAAGTGGACATGGCCAGGGAATGCAGGGTATTATAGAAAAGAAGTATATTGTATTCCCAGTGCAATGAAAAGATACTGAAGTTTTAAGCAGAGGAGTATTTACATTGAAGCTATCTATTTATATTAAGTAGATGGACTTTGTTTTTCATTGTGTACAATGGATAGAGGAAGGCAAGAGCAGAAGCAGAGAAAGGAATGGAAAAGATTTTATAGTACTGTAGGCAAACAATATTGGGGAGCTCCAGTATAATGGTAGCAAGTACCGTTGGCAGGAATAAGGCAGACTTGAGATGTCTTTTGGAGAGGAATCCATAGAACCTGGTGATAAATTCAATGTGAGAGGTGACACTCAGGTTTCTGTTTGAGTAACTGGTGATGCTATTTACAGAGATGAGAAAGGCTGATGAGAAGGAAGAGGCACAGCAAGGAGGGGAATGAAGATTTGATTTCAGATATGGTAAGTTTAAGATGTTTGTGGAGATGTAAGAGCAAGCAGGCAGTCATAAATTCAGATCCCGAGTCCACAGAAAGGTCAGGTCAAGTGATACAAATTTGGGTGTCATCAGAATGTTATTGAAAGCCATAGCACTAGTGAGAAAAGAGGGTCCAGGACTGAATTCTGAACATCTTTACATTTACTATCAGGAAGAAGAGGCGGATCCAGCAGACAGATGAAGGAATGGCCAAAGAAGCAGGAGGAATACCATGAGGGGGTAACCTAATGGCTGCCACAAAGGAAGGAGTAGCCAGATCAGTGGAGGGCAGAGACTTGTCCATTAGGGGTAGCAACAATGAGTCATGATTTGACAAAAGTTATTCATTGAAGAAGTACAGGTTAAGGCCAGATCATACATGATTGATAAGTGGGTGGGGATGGTAGTAGTGTGGGCAACTCTTGAGAAGCGTGGTTATGATGGGAAGAGAGAAATGGGGAGAAAATTGGAAGGGATGAATAAGGCACAAGGGAGAGGTTTGTTTTGTTTGGGTTGGTATTTATACATGTCTATAAGCAGTTGAAAATAATCTAGTAAAAAAAGGAAAATTAAGGGTGGAAGGGTGAATGCAAGGTGAAGTACTTTGAGAAGGGGGACAAGAATGGATTCAGAAGCCACAAAACTACAAGTGGTTGAGTCAAGATTCTAACCTGGGTCTTTCTAACTCCAAATCCCATGCTTTTTCTGAGATACATCATTGCATTTTTAAATTTTCTACTTGCTCCTAGATGTCCTATTCTCAGGATCCTGTACAGTAAACCCTTTACCATCGCCTCCTCTAAATATGGAGTCCTGATATGGTGCTGTAGGATAAACACTGGACTACTAACCTGAAGATTGGTGGTTCAAACCTACCACTGCTCCTTGGAAACACTGTACAGGGCCACTATGAGTCGGAACCAACTCAGTGGCACTTAACAACAACAACTTGTAAATACATAAGTCTTACAGTGTTCCCATTTCCATCTGGTTTCCATCTTTACCCAGGAAACTGGAGGAGAAAATCAGCAGGCTAAAGAAAATTAAATCTGCCCTATTTTATGCATTCTGTAAAAATGCATGAAATAGATTATGTTTGACAGTGGTAAACAGAGAATCCAAAAAAATTCAATTTATCCCTTTAATTATATATGCTTTTCTTCCTCAGTTTCTAGGGGGAGAATGTGCCTCCATCTAGTTGTAAGCCTTCCAGGGAGCCATTCCTTAATTTTTAAGACTTTCCTTGGTAAAGACTGTTCTATTTAAGCACAATTGAAAAAAAAAAAATAGCATGCTTACTAAGACGATGCACGCAAGAAGAACACGATGGGTATGAATAAAATTTAAAGTAAGGAAATAGAGGTGGGGTATGGAGTTGTCACTCAGATAAACAGTATAGATTACACTGAAGGACCTCCAAAGAAATTGCTGATTGTCTCCCCTGCCAGGGAGGAAGAACTAAAGGTAAAGAATTATTTTTATACAAGACTAAGAGTCGACCTCTTTTAGAAACAGAAACTCACCCTTAAATACACTTATTTGGAATAAGACAATGAAAAGGTGAAAGGATCTACAGGGAATTGATGAAATGGTATTTTCAATAAACTCATATGCATGTGAAAGTTGGATAGTGAATAAGGAAGATCGTAGAAGAATTGATGCTTTTGAGTTATGGTGTTGGAGAAGACTATTGAAAGTGCAATGGGCTGCCTAAAGAACCAACAGATCTGTGTTGGAAGAAGTACAGCCAGAGTGCTCCTTGGAGACTAGGATGGCCAAACTTTGTCTCTCATACTTCAGACATTGTCAGGAGGGACCAGTCGCTGGAGAAGGATATCATGTTTGGTAAGGTGGAGGGTCAGAGAAAAAGAGGAAGACCCCCAGCAAGATGGATTGGCAAAATGGCAGCATCAATGGGCTCAAGCGTGGCAACAATAGTGAGGTTGGCCCAGGATCAGACAGTGATTCTATGAGTCAGTACTGACTCAATGTCACCTAACAACAATAACAACTGTACACAAGCCAAACCAGTAAGAGGTATACTCTGCTTCATCTCAAACTCCATCCAACACGTATTTGTTATACACACACTCTGTCAGATACTGAAGATACACAAAGAATAAAACAAACATGGCCTTTGCCCTCAAAAGCTTGTAGTCCTGTAGGGGAACACATACAAGAGGTCATTACAGTGGAGGAGAAGAGTGCTAAATGCTAAAACAACCAGAGTCTGGGACACTGATCAGGAGTTTCTGCAGGAAGGGATATGCAAGTGGAAATCTAAACAATGACTAGGAGTTAGCCAGACTCATAAGAAATCATGAGAATGCAAAAGAAGAGTGAGAAGGCTAGCCACAGAGAGCTGGGAGGAGAGTCAGGGGAGGGCAGCATCACAGGACAGATGAAGATGTTCAAAGATGGAGTAAGTAGTCGGCAGTAACAATGTTTGCATGTAGTCAAGGAAAAAAGAGGTCAGAAATATGTCCGCTGGATATGCTAGTGATGTTTCAGAGACATGAAGAGGCTGAAGTCAAATTGAAGTGGGTTGAAAGATGGTGGTGGTGGTGTTGTTCTTTAGTGCCGTCAAGTGGTTCTGACTCATAGCGACCCTGTATAGCGTTTCTGAGAGCTTGAACCACCAACTTGGGAGAAAGATAATACTTTTCTGCTCTTGTAAAGCTTTACAGCCTCGGAAACCCCGTGCTGTGTGGCTGTTGAGTCAGAACTGACTGCATGGCTCACCAGCACCACCAGCACCTTAGGGCAACAGTTGTCCATAAAGCCACAAGGGGTCACTGCAGGCCTGACACAAACAAGAGTCTTGTTTTGAACATCTGTGCCCTGTGGATGAAGAAAAGGTAGAGGAAAGGAGTCAAGGTAATGCCAAATACCTCACAGGGTTTTCTGCTGCCTACAGGTCAGGTCCAGAGCTTCAGTTTAATTGAGACTTAGACATACGGTCAATGAACATTCTACCTAAAATAGTCATCCCTTCTACCCCACACTCCTTAGCCTCCTTCCAAAACTTAAAATTCACTGCCATTGAGTTGGGTCAGAGGAGATGAAGCTATATGACCTTTGTCTGCTGAAAGACAACTGAGCAATTTCTCATTTTTCTCTCTTACAAATGATGCTGCTATGAACATTCTTGTACATATCTTTTGGTGCCCATACTGCCAGCATTTCTGCTCAGCATTTAAGTTCAGTATACATAAAGAAGTGAATCTGCAGCAGCATCAGAAAGACATATGTTTTTAGTAGATTCTGCCACACAGGTTTCCAAAGTGGTGGTACCAATTTACACTCCCATTTGTGGTGTAGGACGGTATTAGTTGCTTCTCACATTCACCAACACTTGGTTGTCTGTCTTGATCGTTTCAGCCATTCTTACGGGCGTGTATGCATCTCATTGTGGTTTTACTTTTCATTTCCACAATGACTTATAAAGTCAACCTCCCTTTCCTGTTTACTTGGCACTTGCATATCTGTTTTTGTAAAGTCCCTAGGCCAATTGTTCTGCTCATTTCTCTAATGGGTTATCTACTGATTTGTGGTTTTATATTCTGGACATAACTTCCTTGTCAGTCATATGCATTAAAAAAAAATTTTAATGTAATTTTTTAAAAAGTTTTTCTTGTGAATTATGTGATAGTTTACATGGGGGAACATTAGCTTTACATTCATCCGATCATATTTCGTTTCATTGCAATGATTACAATCCCTTCTATGCATCATCAAACAGCCAAAGGTTACAACCCGCAAGCCTGCCCCCTGGCCATCAGCACACAGCCCCTCTTTCTCCCTGAGTCCAGAGTCCCCAGCCGCTCCATATCTCCACGTCATCGTCTCTGCCTCCATCTCTGGCATCCCTGCTTCTCTGGATAAGGTACCACACTCCATTCTTCTCTCTTGATAGTCTCAATGATATCTGCTCCTGGACTGCAAAATCAACCACTCCCTTCCTTTTGTTACAAAATGTCTACCTTTACATTTGCAACACTCACAGTCAGTCCTAATAGCAATTATGAACCACAAGAGTCTTAACCCCATCTCCTTTCATCAACCCCCCCAGACAGATTGGAAACCACTCAGTGGAGATTTTACCTTCCCCCACACTCTCTTGGAAGTAGACTCCATCTTGAAAGCTTGTAAACCAGTCACTTCTTGCCTTTGTAGCGCCACCCCCCCTCCCATTTTGGGTAGCCAATGTCTAAGTTGCCCATCCCTGTCAACCCTGTATACCGAGAGGGTGAGAATGATCCTTGCTATAAAGATTTGTTCCCTCTTTTGAGCTACTGCATCCATAAATATAGGTCAAGTTCATCAAATTGTAGCAGATTACTCTTTTTTCCCTCTTCTTTCTTCTAGTCGAGTTTTGATCATCCAGCCATTGAAACCAGGTCAAGTGGGTACTATCTGCAAGTATGGGTGTTCTTATGTCTCTCCCCTCACTTCGTATTAGCTGGACACTCACTTTCCACTCTAGTCCTCTGTGGCCATGTCACTGACTCTGGGCCCAGGAGTCCCCAGGTCTTGCCATAATGCTGGCCAACCAGGTCTCAACCCAGGTTGACAGGAGTCTATTGAACGTGGTCGGGCTTAGCTCACAACTTCATTGATATTTTCCCCCACTTCCCCTTATTGGTAAAACAACGTGGTCACCAGCAAGTCCACATGCCTGTTCGTGTATTCCTTTTGAGTCTAAGTCTTGGAAGGGGGTTTGCCCTGAGGGGACCAGACCACTTGCCTTGATGGCTCCTGGGCGGACAACTTGCTTGTTCTTGTAGTAGTCAATGAGACTGCCGTTACTGTTTTTTATTTTTCCTGTCAGTCTTTTTTTCAAGAAGTATCTTCTGTTCTTCTAGATGCTCCAGGCTGGTCTGCTTATCCTTTGAAGTAGAAATTTCCCATCTCATTAGATTCTGGTTGGGGTTCAGGATTCTACCTGTGCTCTTATGCAAAGTAAAGGCTCAGCAGGAAGCCTCCTTCACTGGGCATGTCCAAGCCCCATTTTAGGTAT
The DNA here is from genome assembly GCF_000296735.1 of Chrysochloris asiatica. NCBI lineage: Eukaryota > Metazoa > Chordata > Mammalia > Afrosoricida > Chrysochloridae > Chrysochloris > Chrysochloris asiatica. Next base: position 19,504,907 of record NW_006408560.1, read on the forward strand.
TCCAATTAGTAGGAGTCATGGTGTGGCACTGTGGATTAATGCGCCAGACTGCAAAATCCTTTGAACTGCAAGGTTGGCGGTTCAAGCTCACCAATTGCTCCTCAGAAGCCCTATACAGGGTCGCTATGGGTTGGAATCAACTCAACAGCACTTCACAAAAACAACAATTAGTTATAGGCTGAAGTTTATGTCACTTTTTGGTTTGCCTTTTTTCTCTCTTAATGCTGCTTTTTAGTGAACAGTTGTTCTCCAATAAACTGATAATCTTAAAACATTCATTTCATAACCTCCAGCCCCATTCTATTCCAACCTCACCAATCTGATTCCTTCCTGTTACGGGTTGAACTGTGTCCTCAAAATAAGATTTTGACACACAAAATTGTGTGTCCTCAAAATTGTGAGGCTTCAAAAATCTCATGGAAAATATCCATGATCTTTTCATTCAATTTCTCATATGTGTTTTAAATCCTAACCTCTATGCCTGTGGTTATAGTCCCACTTTGGAATGGGTTGTCTTGGTTATGTTAAGGAGGCAGATTTAGTATAAGGTATATAGCGTAGTGGTTACGAATCGGGCTGCAAACCGCAAGGTCAGCAGTTCAAAACTACCAGCTGTTCTGCGGGAGAAAGATGAGGCTTTCTACTCCTGTAAAGATTTACAGCCTCAGAAGCCCTGTACAGGGTCGCTATGAGTCGGAACTGACTCCACGGCACATAACCACCACCACCACATATTTTGAGTCACTCTCTTAAGATATAAAAGAGATTACGCAAACTAGCAGAGGTGAGATGGAGTAAAATAAATTCTAAAACACAAGGAACCAGGAAGGAGATGAGACAAAGGCCCTCCTCTAGAGGCAACAGAGAGAGAAAGCCTCCCCCTCAAGTTAGCATCCTGAATTCGGACTTGTAGCTTCCTAAATTGTGAGAAAATAAATGTTAAAGTCATCCAACGTGGTATCTCTGTTACAGCAACAGAAATAAATAACTAAGATAACTAAGATACTTCTTGAAATGAACCATTCTCAGGACTCCACTTCTCTGTCTCATTGCAATTTTCAAACATTCATCTTTGTGGTGAGGAGGACATCTTGGAGAATTGGGAGTCACTCAAGAATGGGGGCAGATGAGCTGAGTATTTCTGAGCACTGTGCTATCCCCCAGGCTAAGTGATACTAAGATTAAGAATTTCTAGCAATCGTGTCCTATGTTGGTTCTCTGGGATGGGGTTTTCCAAGCTTTGGAGAAAGTGTCAGGAAGCACTTGACTCTTTCATGACTCGACTCAAGCCCATTCATGCATGCAATACTCCTCCAGCCAAAGAGGAAATAACCAATTTGAACTTTCATGGTTTCTTGCCTACTTCCTCTATTTAGACTTTCAAGCAGTAGCACCACCCAACTCAGAGGAGACACCTCTTTACCCCTGGGCATGAGGTCTACATATTCTCCTCTCAGCTTCACCTCTGCTGTCAGGCCAACCCGTGTTCCCTCCTGTGCATTAGGACAGGTCCCATGCTGCTCTGGACAGCTGTGCTGTCTTCAGTAAGTCATCCAACATAAGTGTCCCCTCCTGGGCACCAAGGACTATAAATTGTTACTGAGACACAAAGTTCAGGATCACATCTTTCCCAACTGGAGTTGATTTGTGAATGGAGCTCAAGTCGTATGCACACACACAAGCAGGCTTGGGAGAGATGGGGATGGTATTTCCTGTTTCCTATTCCATCATCCTATCAAGGGCAGCTCTTTAATGTTTGAGGGCTAAGAAGAATCAGAAAATCATATTCTAATGCTCCCTGCTTCACAACAAAATGTTTGCCCTGTAAAATATTAAATATTAAATGAACCGCTAAAGAATGAACAAACCTGTGTTAGAAGAAAGACAGTCAGAATCCTCCTTAGAAGAGATGATGGTGTGATGTCATGTCATCAGGAGGGACCAGTTATGGGAGAAGGACATCATGCTTAGTCAGTGTCAACCAAAAAGAGGAAGGCCCTCAATGAGATGGACTGACACAGTAGCTGCAACAATGGACTCAAAGCTAGCAATGATTGTCAGGATAGAGCAGGGCCAGGCTGTGTTGCATTCTGTTGAACATAGGGATGTTGTGAATCAGAACAGACTCCATAGTACCTAACAGCAACAACATCATATCCTGTCTCTGTGGCATCTTCCCCAGATATTTATCTCCTAATTCCTTAACGACTCTAATATGAAATGTTTCCTGGACCTTCTGCATTGTCCTAGTCTGTGTTGACTTCGTCAGTGGCCTAGGAGCTGGACCTTCTCCTTCCTGTAGTGCCTGACCACTACAGAGTTCAGAGGGGCTGCAGTCTCCATTGTTCAAGGGCCCTGTTATACAACTGTACTGACAATAGATCTTGGCCACCTTACCACACTATTGCCTCATCCTCAGTCTATAGTTTACGGAGGTCCCTGGGCCCTTTGTACAGTAACTACAGTGAGCCAGTGTCACCCACTCTGTAGTTTTCCAGTTGGCTACTGTTGTGATTACAAACAATGGCTCTACAGTCACAGCCTCAAGGTCTTACATTAGCCTAAGCAGCGAGTCATCAGGATTTGGGGACATGAGCTCATTTGGAGTGGCTCTGTGCTTTCTGATGTTTTTTCTCTTGTTATAGGCTTCAGTCCCCTGTTTGTTCAGCATTTTGAAGCTGTAAGATCATTTTCTGGGAGGAAGAACTATAGAATAAAGTCTCAGTCACTCTGAGTCAGGCCTTCTTTGTGCATTCAGTTAATGTAGAAACCATTTTTCCAGACTGTAAGCTAATATAATCTTCACAACTACTCTATAAAGAAAAAATGACTATTATCACAATTCTCATTTTACAAATAGAAGTAGAAATGTGAGGCTTTTGAATTGAAACTTGTCCAAGATCACACAGAAGAGGTAGATTCAAGAATCTGATTCTAAAGCCTGCATGTGTTCCTTTGTACCAAGTTCATGGGAAAGGATGTGCTTAGTTGTAGGGAGGAGAGGTGGTGCAGAAAAGGATGGAGACATGCTAAGAAAGAGATTCTAATAGTTCTACACACATCTGAGAATCCATGGCAGAGCTGACCCTGAGAGGAATCAATAATCAAATGATAAAGACTCCATCTGCGTCCAAGGTAGTATAGACAATAGGGATGGCAGCATGTGATTGAGTATAGCCTGCTCTGAGAGGGTTTGCATGTATCTCTCTTGTATTGGCCAGCTAGTGCTGCCCTCACAACAACAACAACAACAATACTACAAAGTGGGTAGTCTTAAAGTACAGAAATGTATTTCCTTACTAGTCTGGAGGCTAAAAGTTCAAATCTAAACCTCAGCCATATTGATTCCTTCTGTAGGCCTCTCTCCTAGTTTCTAGTATTAAAATGAAATGTGCAAAGACCTAGAGTTAGGAAACCAGAAGAGAAGAACATGCTCAGCATTCCTCAAGCTGAAAAAAAAACGAAAAAAAAAAAACAAACCTCAAGGTCCAAAAAGGAAAAAATCCAATGGCAAAAAAATGAAAGAAACAAAAAACAACAAAAAAAAAAGGAAAGAAAAAAAAAACAACGGAACAAAAAAAAAAGAACCAAGGTCAAACAATCCAAAAAGGAAGAAGGGAACAAGAACTGATGGTACTGAAGAAAGAAGTACAAACTGCAATGAAGGAATTGGCAAAAAACAAGGCTCCAGGAATTGACCGAATACAATTGAAATCTTTCAACAAACTGATGCAACATTGGAGGCAATCATTTGTCTGTGCCAAGACATTTGGAAGACAGCTACCTGGCAAACCAATTGGAAGAGATCCATATTTGTGCCCATTCCAAAGAAAGGTGACCCTATGGAATGCAGAAAACATGGAACAATATCACTAATATCACATGCAAGTTCCAAGAGACAGTCAGTAGAACACAACAAGGGGATATTATATGGTTTAAAATCAAAAAAGGTGTATACCAGGGTTGTATCCTTTCACCATATTTATTCAGTCTGTATGCTGAGCAAATAATCTGAAAAACTGGATTATATGACGAACATGGCTTCATGATTGGAGAAACACTCATTAATAGTAATATGCAGATGATATAATTGCTTGCAGATAGTGAAGAGAACGTAAAAAATACTGATGAAAATAAAAGATGATAGCCTTTAATATAGATAACACCTCCGTGCAAAGAAAGCAAAAATCCTCACAACTTCAGTGCAAAGAAAGCAAAAAACACACAACTGGACCAACCACTAAATAGTATCAAGATAAATGGGGAAAAGATTGAAGTTGTCAAAGATTCAATAATCAACACTCATTGTAGCAACAGTCAAGAAATCAAATGTCGTATTGCATTAGGCAAATCTGTTCCACAAGACCTCCTTAAAGTGTTCAAGACAAGATATCAGTTTGAGAAGTAAGATTGGCCAGACCCAAGCTATGGCATTTTCAATAGCTTCATCCATATGAAAGTTGCACAATGAATAAAGAAGATTGGAGAAGAATTGATGCATGTGAGTTACGGTGTTGGAGAAGAGTATTGAAAGTACCATGGACTGAGAGTAGAACAAACAAATCTGTGTTGGAAGACGTACAGCCAGAATGCTGTACTTAGAAGTCAGGAGGAAAACAGTTTGTCTCTCATACTTCGGACATATTATCAGGAGGGACCAGTCACTGAAGAAGGATATCATGCTTGGTAAAGTGGAGGGTCAGCGAAAAAGAAGACCAACAATGAGATGGATAGGCACAGTAGCAGCAACAAAGGACTCAAGTGTAACAATTGTTAAGGATGGCACAGAACCAGGCAGTGTTTCCTTCTGTTAGCATAGGGTTGCTATGAGTCAGAACTCACTCAACAGCACTCAGCAACAACAGCCAGCGATCCTTCATAACCCTTGACTTGTAGATTGGTCCCCTCATTATATCTGTCTTCTGCCTGGGTCTGTTCTGCTCTTTTTAAAAGTGATCAGATTTAGGACCCAACCTACTCGGAGTCCTGGTGTGGCGCTGTGGGTTAATGCGCCAGACTGCAAAGCAGTTTGAACTGTAAGGTCGGCGGTTCAAGCTCATCAGCCGCTCCTAGGAAACCCTGTACAGGGTCGCTATGGGTCGGAACTGACTCGACAACAACAGCTACTCTGGCATGACCTCATTAACTTATAAAATAAAGTTCCTATTTGCAAACATATTCATATTCACAATTCAACCCATAACATCTTGCAAGGTCACTCTTACAGTTCTCAGTGTCCTGCACAGCATGTAGGACATCATGTCAGCAATGAGGGACACCAGTAAACACATGAAGTTTGGTTCAACTGACAGCACTCAGACCTTGCTTGCAGCATCTGTCCACTGAAACCTGAGGGGAACTACTGAAGTCAGCAGAGAATGTACAGACTGTGATCAGCCATGTCATCACCCTTCATGTTGCCATGCTGAACCATCCCTCGTCTCTATCTGCAGTCATTCTGTCCCTTCTAGGCTGGCATGCATTTCTGAATTTCATCCTCAATGCTCATGGTCACCCCACCCCACCCCACCCCCAGGTTCTCGGTACCCCCGACTGATTTCTTAGCTACCTCCAAGGGCTCCTGGGTTATTTCAGACTCTGGAGAAAAACAGATTAGTAACTCTTCTTAGTTTTATTGGTTGCTATTCAGTCACTGCTTTGGGAAGCCAGAATTTAGCAGGACTGGCCACTCCCTCCTCCTGGGTGTAGGATGCAAGGAGGGACCTCTCTCTCCATACTTCACACAAAAAGACACATGGATGGACACTTACAGCTTCCAAAACATACAGACACTATCACGCAAACATACTACTATGTACACAGACACCAATAAAAACACAAACTGAGTGATTCTTCTGATGAAACATGATATATACCTGTGTCCTTCACATTTGAAACACAAATTTGTGTCTGTGAATATGACTGCGGAAAAAAAAACCCAAGGCCTCTCATTAAATTCAGCAGTGCTTCTACTCTGTTTACTAGGGGGAGAATAAAAAATAAGAACTACAGTGTATGCACATACATGCATGCTTACTCAATGACTACAAAGACGTGCTGAGCCTTAAGTGCGTATTCAATAGATGTTAACTGCCAGAAAGGAAACAGGGTAGAAAGGACTAAGCAATGACCTGGGAGTCGGACAATTCTTTCAAGTCCCAGTTCTGCTATTTACTACCTCTGTGAACTTGGACAAGTTCCTGCTAAGACTCACTAAATGACTTCCCTCTGTGGTCATTGCAGGATTTTTAGTTAATGAGATAGCATATACCTAATAAGTAATGTATCACATACTTGGCACGTAGTGGGTGCTCAGTAAATTCTGTTCTAATCTAAGCAGATCACTCTTCTGGGGCCTCCAGGCTCCCTTGCTCCTGCTGTCCATTCTAATCAGAAACACAGAAAATGAAAAGCTTGGGGCAAATCCAGAGGCAGAGGGTTCTATAGCAACAAGCAGGTGAAAACAACAGAGAAATGATATTTCTAGGTTATCTATTGATTTTGATTTCCAGACTCTCTTCTTCTTCCTGTCTTGGTAATGATAATTAAACATTACTATGTGAATAGGTAACCAAAAACTTGATCCTAAACTTAAGACTGATATTACTAGTAAATCCGTAATGGAACTACAATGTAATAAGCCAGATTTTTTTGTTTGTTTGTTTTAACACACCAGTATTTGTATTTCCAAATGAATGTTGGCTTTTCAAAGCATTCACCTTTGGTGGCCACATGTTTATTCCAACTCTAACCCCTGTTTGCCTCAGGCCACATTTAACGGATTAGAATCAGTGCCAAAGCTATTTGGTGCCAGTTTTGTTCCTAGGGTTTCAAATCAACCCCCCTCTACTCCACTTCCTCCCCAGAGGCCACATTCTTATTTCATACTTGTCTAGGGTAAAAGTGATTGTTCTCATAATCCCTCAAAGTTAGATTTATGTACTTATTTAAATTTGTAGCTCCCTCTGTTGAGGAATTTGTGGATGAGTTTCCCTGGAGCTGAGCCAGTCTACTCAATGGGGAAGACCACCCAGGAATGCATTCAAAGTATCCCTCCTGGATCATCAGCCAGGGTACCTGGAAGGGCCTCTCCTAGCCCTAGATCAAGTCCAATCTCATCAGGCTCTTGAGGCCAGCCTCCCACACTCCCCTTTTTAACTGAACAATCTTAGTCCATCTAACTCTTACTTTCCCTAGTCTTTAGTGTGGGTTCCATGCAGGATGGTGTTGTTGTTAAGTGCTGCCTAGTCAGTTCTGACTTGTTGTTGTTGTTATGTGCCATGGAGTCGGTTCCGACCCATAGCGACCCCTGCACAGGGTTTCCGAGGCTGTAAATCTTTACAGGAGCAGCAAGCCTCATCTTTCTCCTGCAGAGTGGCAAGTAGTTTCGAACTGCTGTCCTTGAGGTTAGTAGCCCAGCTCTTATCCACTACACTACCAGAGCTCCTTCCTTACAGGATAGACATGCTTTAAGGTATATCTATATGACAGGATAAAAAAGGAGGCATGTCCAGAGCTAGACAGGGAGACAGCTAGAGTAGGGAACCATCTTAGTTTCTTAGAGCTGCTGTAACAGAAAGAACACAAACAATTTTCTCACAGTTTCGGAAGACAGAAGTCAACTTCAGGGCTCCAGCTCTAGGGAAGGCGTTCTCTCCACCCTGGGGGAAGGTCCTTGTCACAGTTTCTATAGGCTTCTTCTCAGCATTACTTGGTTCCTTGACAATCTCTATGGAACACCTACCTGTTCCCCATCTGCTCTTTTTAGATCTCAGAAATGATTGAGGTTAAGACATAGACTACACCGATGTGGCTAATATAATACACAAATAAAACCCTTTTCAAAAATGGGATTACATCCACAAATAGCGGGGTTAGGATTTACCACATATTTTTCAAGGACACAAATCAGTCCATGACAGGAACCCAGAGCTAGTATCTATGAGCTCTACCATCTCTGCACCTGTAATAAAGTCTCATTTAAATGGCCTAGCCTGGCCTCTAGCACAGGTATTTCTGCCCATTCAGATCTGGGCCAGAACATTACAGGCAGAACACAGTCCCAGACAAGCAAGGTGAGGAGCAGTGAGAGAACAAAAGAGCTTCCCTCGCAGATGGAAATTGTATTTCACTGCCAACCTTAAAACAGCAGGGTTTGATTTTATTAAGGGACCTGTCTCTCATGCAGATAGGGCTCTTGGTGGCAATCTAATATCTCAATTTCAGAAGCTTAAAACCTTCTTGTTGTTATTCTGGCTCATAGCGACCCTGTATAGGGTTTCCGAGGAGTGGCTGATGAGCTTGAACAACTGACCTTGCAGCCCAACACTGTTGCAGACCGTGTAAGACTAGTCAGAGGTTCGAGGCCCTCTAGGGCCGAGTGTAACAAATGAGGCCACTGGCAGTTAATGGCAAATTGCTTTCATATTAATATTCAGGTATATATATTAAATTAATACACTGGAGCCTTTGACAATCCACAGATAAATGTGATATTTTCCTAAAGCCGAGACTGAAGGTTGCAAGGTTAAGCCTTTCTCCAAAGGATTAACTAAAAATGTCTTAGCTAGTTCACAGCTCTTTGTTCTATAGACAAAGAACCCATCCTCCCTAATCCTTTTCCAGGTGCAGCCCATTCACCTGGGCGTCTGGAGTCCTCCTGCAGACCTGGCTCAGGAAGCCAAAGCAGCAGGACTCCGCCCAAGCTTTTGTCTTTATCTCTCACCTTCCCCCACCTTAGCTCAGGGGCTATAGATATGTTAATTGGGCCTGAGAATCCAAGTTGCTAGCCTGGGATTCGAACCAGTGAAGTACTATGTAAAGTTACCTGAATGTCTGGAAAAGTACTGATGTTAGCTGTACCTTGCCTAAGTCCCTCCCAGCTTGGTGTGAAGCTCCTCCCCTGAATAAAGCAGAGGCCCGGGCCTCCCCAGGTGGCATTACTGGTTGGAAGGCATGCAGTAAAGATTGCAGGGCAGTGAGTTGCTGCCTGCAGAGGCCACGATGCCTGTAGTCCCAAGCCTGCCTATCAGTGATGTATCCACCCTGGCTTTGGGGTGCCTCTTTGTCTCTCTCTTTGTCTCCTTTGTCTCCTTTTGTGTATTCTGGATATATATGAATCGCCGTCAGGTATCCTCTCCTCGTGAACTGAACCCCAATGTCGAGGCGGGTCCCCGACACAACACATCAACCCACAGCACTACACCGGGACTCCAAAACCTTGTTGTTGTTGTTAAGTGCCATCGAGTCAGTTCTGACCCATAGCGACCCAGTATAGGGTTTCCAAGAAGTGGCTGGTGAGCTTGACCCGCCAACCTTGCAGTACAAATGACTTTGCAGTCCAGCACAGTAACCCACAGTGCCACACCGGGACTCCAAAACCTTCTTGTTGTTGTTGTTGCCATTATGTGCTGTGGAGTCAGTTCCGACTAAATATAAAATAATAAAAATAATCAGATTACCAGCTTTGTTCTCCATATCCAACTCTGAAGGGATCTTAACCATTTCCAGATAGTGTATCTATTCCACAGCAAGCAAAAAATATGCCAACATCAACATCAAGAATATTCTGAGGAGAAGTGCTGGTGATGCAGCAGTTAAAGTGCTGACTCCCACCTGTGGAAGAGAGTTTGCTTCTGTCATGATTACAGCCTTGGGGACCACAGGGGGCGGTTCTACTCGGTCCTGGGTTGCTCCGTGACAGACTGGCATGATGACAGTGGGTTTGGGTACTTTCGAATGCATTTTACAGAACGTTTTAGTCAGTGAGTGCAGCCCTGGTGATACGACACGTTTAAGTGTTGGGTTGTGAACTATAAGGATGGTGATCCGAACACACCAGCTGCTCTGCAGGAGAAAGAGGAGCCATTCTGGTGTCACTGGAAAGTAGACTGGTCATGCTATGGGTCGACTTCAAAGGGGATCCTGCTCAGCTAGATGCACAAGCTCTGGTTTATTTGTTTTACTGCCTTGTTATCACACCTCCTAGAAAACAAGTTTCCATCAAATTCAGGGAGCTCGTTACTGAATAGAGACACAGAACACAGCCCTGACACATGAGTATTTGGGAATGTCCAACAATCAGGGGCCTGCCTGAGACTCCATAAATGCCCAGAGGTTTTACAGGAGGAGCCATTTCCACAGGTCCATCTAGTGATTCTGATGCATCCTTGCTGGTAGAACTATGAATATTTACTGAGCCAGATATTCTCAAATCCAAACATGACTCAATTCCTAGACCCAGAACAAAGTTTTAGAAAGTTCTGGAAGCACCTATTATCACAGAGGTAGTGTATTGCTGAAGAAAGAAAAAAAAATACACACTTGCATTAAAATTCTGTCTCCAACATCTACTATATGACCTTGGCAAATCATCTCTCTGAGCCTCAGTCACCTCATCTATAAAGTAGAGATTGTAGTATTAATCTTTGCAAGACTATCATGAAGATGATCACTGTTGTTAATTCCAACACATAGGGCATAGGAAAGCTTGCCCCATTGGATTCACTTGGTTGTAATCTACAGGAGCAGATTGTCAGGTGAGTTCCAACTACTGACCTTAAAACTAGCAACCAAGCATTTAACAATTGTGGCCCCCCCCCACCCCCCGAATCAGGGAGCACTGCTCTTTTGACATCTATGTGCCAGTCACTGATTTAGGTGCTCTGACATGAAGTTAGACATTACATTTCATTCCCCTCACCCAGTCTCTGGCACATAGTATATGGTCAGACTATTAGTTTTTTCTTCTTCTAACAAAGCACTCTAACTGGTGTTCTGGACCCTTTCCATGCAAAGGTGTGACCCATCCTTTCTGACGCTGCTTCCTCCCCAGTTATGATTTCCCATGAAGCCATCCTACCCTCTAGGATATTTCTCAAAGGAAATATCTCATAAAAAATGAACCATGTTCAGACCTGTAAATTAATACTCATAAATGAAGCCATGTCCAGACCTCCTCAGCCTCCACTGGTATTCTTTCTCATAGCCTCTCTGTCCTCACTGTCCAACCTACTTATTGGGGGATGCTCAGTGACTTGTGCCTTTGTATCTCCTAGGGTTCCATCCACCTCAACGTCTACCCCCAGCTCCAGGTGAAAAGCAGTGTCTACTCATGGTCTATCCATGAAGGTAGAGAAGGGTCTCAGAAGAGGAGGAGAAGGAAGGAAGAGTTCCTGAGTCCTGAGTCCAAGCAGTCAGAGTCATCTCGGGAAGGAAAATGGGTGGCTTCTGGGGGCAGCTTGAGGAATAATTGCTGTAGAGTTAGAGGTGGGACAGGGAGACAGTAAGGGAGCCAGGAGAGAGGACAGGCAGGTTTTACATCAAAGGTTATTAAGTTATGGTTTAAGGGTCCAATTTGGTCCACTGTCTGTTTTTTTGTAAATGGAGTTTTACTGAAGTGTACCCATACTAATTTTTTTTAACATATTGACTGTGGCTGCTTTTGCACTACATTTCTGTCAGAATGTATGGCCCAAAGGCCTAAAATATTTACTTCCTGGCCCTTTACCAAAAAGTTTGCTAACCTTCCATTTAAACAATAGAGGAGTGGGGAAGCTGCTAGAATTTTCCGAGGGGGCCAAGTACCACCTGGCAAAGTGAATATCCCTACATTGGTGACCAACTCCTACCCTCCAATCAATATCTTCACAGAGGAACCCCTGATTAAGAGTCTTCAGAAGGTCCAAAATCTTATTTATTTTTAATTTAATGTATTGTGATTCGAGTAAAAGTGTACAGAATAATTGATTTCCCATTCAACAATTCATACCTATTTTGTTTCATGCCATTGATTCCAATCCCCAAAGTGTAACAGCACTCTTGCCACTTTCTCCCTGAATTTACCATTCCTAGTCATCAGTGGGTCCAAACTCTTGAGGTAAGAAAGTCTCATGGATTCTATTTCAGAATTAGTCCTTCTTCCAGAGCATCAACACGGTGAGAAAGATGAAAGTGTTGCCTACTTTGTAGTACATGTTGTTAAGTGCCAATAGAGTCAGTCCCGATTCATAGATACCCTGTTTATAGACTTTCTGAGCCTTTAAATCTTTGAGGGAGCAGAAAGCCTCCTTTTTCTCCTGTGGAGCAGCTGACAGGCTTAAACCTCAGGCCTTGTGGTTCACAGCCCAGTGCTTATCATATGGAGTCACTGTGCTCCCCTTGTAGTGCATACAGTCGCCAAAAGGTATAAAGGTGAGTGATCTACCGCCAAACTTGACATCTTTGCTAATGCCAAGGAGAATTTCTGGGCCTAGGATTAGGATCTCATCAACTCACCATCATCATTAGGATCTCACCAACTCACCACTTCCCCTGCCATCACTATTCCTGTGAATGTCATCACCATCACCACCATCACTACTTTCTCCTCCTTTACTACCAGCATCATACAGACATCACTGATGACCATAATGAACATCCTCAGCATCATTGCCACCATCACCATTACCATCATAACTACAGAGACTTTTTGCCTTGTTCCTCGCCATGTGAGGGGATAAACAGAAAAGCATAGTGCCACTGACTCTGCCTCAGAACCTTGAGTCTAAGATTAAACGGCATGGCCCAGCTATTTTAAGACGGAGGAAAGATGCTCTGTTGTTATTGTTAAGTGCCGTGGAGTCAGTTCTGACTCCTAGTGACCCTGTACAGGGTTTCTGAGGCTGTAAATCTTTACGGAAGCAGAAAGCCTCATCTTTCTCCCGTGGAACAGCGGATAGTTTCCAACTGCTGACCTTGCAGCTCGCAGCCCGATTCATAACCACTACACTACCAGAGCTCCTTAAAGACACTGTGAGTGCCAGTGATATCGGGACAGCAAGGACAGAGGAAAGGTTCACCCTGTAACTGCCAGGTTACCTGAGAGACGCATCTCTCAGGTGGTATTATGGAAAGAGCGTGGGTTTCTGAGTAAGTTAGAACTGAGCTCAAAACCTATGTAATCACTATGTGGTTTGACTACTTAACCTCTCGGAGCCTAACCTAAAAAGTGGAGTTAATACTTACCTTATAAGACTATTATAATTTGTTTGGGATAGAACCTGGGTTCTAGCAACAGGCCTTAAAGATTTTCTGCTATGTGATTAGTGTTTGAAACAAGTAACTGAGTTTGTTTATTTGAATGTCTAACCTAATCTGAGATTGATATTCCTCATCTAAAATTAGTTTGAATGATCCAAGGATTTCTGCCCCTTCCCATAAAGGGCATTAAAACGAGAGGGGAGGAGGTCCAGAGTGTGTCTTGGACCCCAGGCAGTTCACCCAGGATCTAATTAGTTCTGCCCAGTTCATTGCCAGAGCAGATGGATAAGATTCCTCCCCGACAAGTGTTCTATTGAATACTTTAACATAAGAAAAATAGGAGCCAACCTCAGGATGTATGGTTTTCTGTGGCAAAAGAAGGAAATGTGGTTGTTTTAATCCTACCAGGCCAATAAAGGTGAAGATATGATTGGGAGTGAGGGGTTGGTGGCGGCATTTGCTCCCAACTCATCCCTACTCTAAGCAGGCTCCCCCTGGTAAAGAAATTTAAAGACCAAAGTTGTCTTTTTAAGTGCCATTGAGTAGATTCTGACTCATAGTGAACCTGTATAGGATTTCCAAAGACCAAAGTAAGGAAAGACTATTATCTCCCAAGATGCATTGTTGTTGTTGTTGTTAAGTGTTGCCGTGTCAGTTCCAACTCATAGCGACCCTGTGTAGGGTTTCCAAGGAATAACTGGTGAGTTTGAACCACCGACCTTGAAGTTCAAACTGACATTGTGGTCCAGCACACTGGCTCCTTTATCACTTAAAGAATGTTTCACAGTTACAAAGATCCAATATTTGCCTATGGCTCCACTTCTTATGGAAGAAACAGTAGGGAGTTATTAGCTTCTCTGAGCCTTGGTTTTCTCATCCCAATATGAGAAAAAAATCAATAATTCTTACTTTACAGGATTGATGTGAGATTACATGTAATATATTGAGTCCTTATGCCTGATTGTCAGGCACAGAGTAGATTCTAATATAGCAGTGTTATTTTTAAGTCTCTTTTACACTTTCATCCCCTTGACTCTCACTATAATCCTTGAGAGGTAGTTATTATGAACTCCCAAGTGAGATTCAGAGACTGACTCACTCGTTTGAAGTCACAATGTGTGGTTGAACTGGGGTAAAAATGCAGGTCTACTGACTCCCAAGTCAGTCCCAAAAAGAGCTCTGGTAGCGTAGTGGTTATGAATTGGACTGCTAACCTCAAGGTCAGCAGTTCGAAACTACCAACTGTTCTGTGGGAGAAAGGTGAGGCTTTCTGCTCCCATAAAGATTTACAGCCTCGGAAACCCTGTGTAGGGTCACTGTGAGTCAGAACCAACTCCACAGTACTTAACAACAACAACTGACTCCCAAACTCATCTGCTCCCAGATTGAGGGCGAAGAATTCTAGAAAATAAAAGGAGTAATTGTACTCCATAGCTGGGTCCATGCTCTCTCAGGGAAGCTAAGTGGCAAGGAGGAAGTGGGAAGAGAGGAGCGCTCCGAGTCTGTTGCTTTAACCACAGGGGACGAGGTGAGTTGGAATCCTTCTCTTTTCTCTCCCTCCATGTTATATCTGGAGTCCTGGTGTGATGATGTGGGATAAAGCATTGGACCACAAGGTCACTCTGGACCACAAGGTCAGCAGTTTAAACTCACCAGTCACTCCTTGGAAATCCCATACAGGGTCACTGTGAGTCATAAACGACTCGACAGCACTTAACAATGTTACATCTGTTCCCTCTCCATGAGACATTTCTATCATCTACACAGAGGTGAGGTGCCCCAGCTCAGTGAGGTTTCAGCCAAAGGTCTGAATAGAATCAGCAGAACCCACAGATCCATTTGGTGACAGTGAGGAGGTTCTCACTGCTCTAATGGTAGCATTTCCTGAATACAACCCACTCCCCAGCCTCCACTGCTCCCAGTGAAGTCCCGAGCCTGTTCTGTGGGTCTAGTTCCTGGGCCCTTTGACCTGGTCAGGGACTTGAGAAGACTCAACTCTGGGTTCTCCCTTTGCAGATGATAAGGCAAAGAGGTGGAAAGAGACGGCCCCTATACACACACTTAGGCTCCAGCAGTGACCTGGGACCTAGCGGCCACAGGTACTTTGTTTTCACACTTGGGAAAGGGTGAGCGCCCCTTCTCTGTGTCTATGAGGGTCTCTATTATGACCCTTCTGAATGAACTCAGCTTGAGCCTAAAAGAAAAGATCATTGAATGTGAGGATTGTGAAGGCTGGATTCTGGGTAGCTCCCATACTACATTTCCAGCTTTCAAACTGCTGCTGTGGCCCTCAGTAAAGCGTCTGTGAGATTCCATGTCAGCAGGTAAAAGACCTGGCCCAGATTGTATTTTAGAATCCGGAAGCCTGGAGGCAGAGCCCTTAGGTACTGGAAACTCTGCCTTCAATGCAACCCCATTTCTGCCCGACCCCATCTAGATTTTCAAAAACAAAACCGAGGCTTGCCCAAATCTCTCTGTGTAGAATATGTCAGGACACTCAGTTACACCTTATTTGTCTAAAAAGCTGCATGCTTGTAGAACCTAATTTTGTTAAGAGAGGTGTATCAATTTGTTTCCTGTTGTTCATCAATTTGGTTTGGTTTGTTACTTGATGACTAGAAAAGCAGAACCCACAAGGGCCCTTTGGTGACCACAGGGCGGGGGTTCTCTGGGAAGAACCCTGGTGCTTGCTCCTATGAGACCCTGGCTCTGACTTCCTTGCTTTGGAGTAACACAGAATGAGGTCTGGATTACAGATATGGACTGCACAAGACCCCTCCCACCTCTCCAGTGAAGGAGAAGAGCAACTTGGCACCACCAGGGAGGCTGCAGATTATCTGGTTCTTCAGACCCATGAATCAGAATCTGCATTGCAATAATATCTCCAGGTGATTTGTATGCAGATTAATATTTAAGCTGATCAGATCTACCTAGGGGCATACAGTTCCCAGAAGTAAATCCATCCACTCATCATCCATTCATAGGAAATGCCTGTGGTTCAGGTCTGGAGGAAAACAGTAGATAAAACAGAGAGGCACCGGAGACTTAGGATGACAGCCATGCTAACATTTTTTCTCACTTCTATTCCCTTGTCTCATTGGCTCCTCCCCAACCCTCAGCATCCTTCCCACCTCTCTCAGCACTAATCCAGTCTACGCCAGGGCTCCTTTGTCAATAACCAGAGACCCTAGTAAGGACTGAGAGGTAGAAGACAGGGAACCTAGAAGCACTGGCTCCCCACTAGTCAGTCAGGATGTACCAGCAGAACTGAAGCTCTTGCCACGCCTTCTATAAAAAATGGTCCCCTCATAAAGAAGCAAAACATAGACAAGACAGCTCATGAAGGAATTACCTGATGATGGAGACTAGGAAGCAGCCTGTCCTTCCAGTTGTTCCCGTAGACAGCCTCCTTCCTGAGTTTCCATTCCTTTCTTCCTTCCTGCCCACACACCTGTGCTTTTCAATGTAGCCTGCAGACCGGTTCCAGTCTGCAAATCTCTTTTACCAGTCCATGACGGGATACACAAAAAAACTGGAGCAAGGATTGAGAAGCTTTTATAGCAATCTGACAGAGTAATTCCATGTGTATTTCTTCATAAAATATATATACAGGGCATTTATTTTATCCATCTTTTTAAATTTCATTTTTCTAATTATTTGTATTTATTGTATACTAAAAAAGCATGAACCCAGGATGTAGCCACAATAGTTTGGAAAGAAAATTGGATACTATAAGCTAAGCACTGGACCACAAGGTCAGTTTGAACCATAAGATCGGCAGTTCAAACTCACCAGCCACTCCTCGGAAACGAATACAGGGTCACTATAAGTCAAAACCAACTCGACGGCACTTACAACAATTACATCATAGATAAGTGACAAGCCCTATCCTGCACACATTCTCTTGCACACTAACATATTCACATACACACTTGTACATTCATACATACACACTCTCAGATACATACAACCCACTGGTTTCACATGCACTTTGCTCTCCCACCACATCTCCTCCTCACACCCTAGCTCTATTTGCACTGCTCTAGGCATCGTTTTTTTTTCTTAGTTTAGCAAAGAACAGGTTAGGATTTTATAAAATAAATTATGAAGAAAATAGAAGAGAAAAAGAATCCAAAAACAGAGCACAGAGAAAGAAGTTTCAGCAAAGACCCAGGTTCTTCTGTCCAGACTTTGGCTGACTGGCACATCCAACTCACAAGGCCCATTTCCAGGTCTTGTTACTGGAGCAGAAACCTGTTTCTGGTGGTGGGGAATCAGGGTCCCCCAAAAACACATATAAGTTCCAGCAGTGACACTGGACACAGAAGCCACAGGGACTTTCTACACCAATGGAAGGGTCAGCGATCCTTCTCTGTCTATATGAGAGTGTCTATTATGAAAGTCCTGATAGAGCACGGTAGGATAAGTGGTTCGAACCCACCACTCTCTCCTCGGAAACACTATACAGGATCACTATGAGTTGAACCAACAGGACAGCACACAAAACATTATGAAAGAAGAGAGAACTAAATCTTTGTATCTTGGAGACTACTGGTGGGAAGGGGCAGATGTAGGGACTTCTCAAGTTCTCCAGGAACACCCTGAGAGCACCAGAAGGTTGCCTTCCACCCCTCCATCTCTGTGGGCATGTCCAGCCATCCCCCCACACCCCATCTCAGCTGGCCACAGTTCTACACCCCAGACTGCCCATCAGTGAATGCGTCAAACTACACTACAGGCCAGTTTCCAAGTCCTCACACATTTGCAAGTGTGGCGGTGTGGGACAATGCACTGGACCGAAAGGTTGGCGGTCCAAACTCACCAGCCGCTCCTCTGACACTATATAGGGTTGTTATGAGTCGGAACCAACTCAACATCACTTAATAACAAAAGAAGCTGTGAAAAGTTCTTTTTCTATATAAGGAAGAGCTAAATTTATCCAGTAGGGGGTGGCTGTGCCTCTCTCTAATGGGCTAGTCACTGCGGGATCCTATTTCCTCCATTGTTGTGGGAAAAAGAAGGAACTTTGTAGCACCACTAAGGCTTGCAAGGCCTCCTGGAGCTGCATCTTACAGAAGAAAACATGGGATTTGCATGGCTGCCCTCTGGTGGCCCTTTTGAGTAATCAAGGACGTGCACACTGGCCTATATAGTGTAGTCTGACTCATTCACTGTACAACTTCATTGTAAAATGTGATTGGAGACCCAGTCCTTGTTATGTAGTGACTATACTATTTAGATACGAACTTTATTTTACTTTGTTTATTAATATTTTTATTTTTAAAAAATTTTTTAATGAATCAGGCAGGCTATATTTTTGGCTTACCAGTCACTGCTTGGAAACCCTATACAGGGTCATTATGGGTCAGAATCGACTTGATGGGCACCCAATAACAACAGCCTTAGATTTGACTCAAAAATGGGTCTTTACATTTCCTTTTGACAATCCCTAGGTGGCCTCATCAAGGCGCTGTTGCCTGAGCTGGCTGACCAGCAAGGGGTGTGCCTGGACTCCCCCAGCCCAGAGTAAGTAGCCTTTGTGGTGTGGACAGACCACACAGCAGGCAAGTCCACCCTGTGGAGGCAAGCACAGACAGGGCTTCCATCCATCCGGATACTACCTGCCCCTTTAGTCCCCATCCCTGCAGCCCCCTACTCTAGGCTCAAGATTTCCCTCACCTTGGTTCCCAAAATGCCTGCTTAATGCCCCTCCTTCCTGTCCAGCTGCTCCTCCTCTGCCCCTTTCCCTACCTGATCCCCATCACTCTAGACTCCTCAAGCATCCACCTCTTCTACCACTTCCCCTGGGAGAAGCGAACCCCATTCCATCCGGAGACCAGTCCAAATAGCAGGGGAAAGTGTGAATGAACTGGAACTGCGCTGGCTCTGAATAGTTCACCTCGGCCCAGAATCTCTGCACCCAGAGGCTCAGGATTAATGCTCAAGCCCTTGTCTGGCCACAGTGAACACCTGCACCTCCCCAGCCCCACAGTGAAGGTGGGCTCATGTTAATGGGGCTCGTGTTAGTGGGGGCTGTTCCTTGTGGCAGATGGAGCTACTACACCTACCTTAGCTGACTCTAGGTTTCCCAGAAAGGCCCCAGGGGAGGGGCGGAGTAGCAGCCCTGGCTGCCAGCTGCTCTCTTAATTAAGGAATGCAGGGAGTGGCCCCTTTGAACTCACTAGCTAATTTACTCCAGTGCACTCCCCCCTGTGGCTGGGTAATTAATGTGGTGTGAACTAGTGATGGGGGGAGGGAGGGGAGGCTCAGCCACAGACTTAACCCTTCCCTGTACCTGTGATTCAGACACAGACTCCTTCAGTTGATCTTACTTTCTTCAGTTGTCACAGGGCAAGAAGGTTTTTGTTTTGGACCAGTTGTTGTGGAGTTGACTCTGACTAAAAGTGACTGTGTGTGTGCGTGTGTGTGTGTGTCTTCAATGAGGTTTTCAATAGCTGATTTTTTGGACGCAGGTCACTAGACATTTCTTTCAAGGGACACCTGGGTGGACTTGAACCTCCAACCTTTCAGTTAGCAGCCAAGCACTTAACCATGGGGAGGTGGGAGTTTGCAGATCTTTCTCCATCCTGCTCCTACCCCCTTTTTTAGCTCCCCTGAGAATTCCCCTGAAGAATGGGCTTCCCAGAGAAAAAGAAGGCAATTTGTTTTCTGCTTGGGTGGATTGCTAAGAACAACGGATTCCTGTAGAGAGAGGCTGTTACTACTCACAGTCTTCTGCAAAGGAACTCAGGATCCGTTCCCACACTGTCCCCAGCTGCATGCACATTCCTCCCAGTCTCGGCTCTGACACCACAGAGTCATTCAGCCCAACTCAGCAGATGCCTAGACGAGGTCATAGAAATCCTCTCCTTGGGAATGTACCAGTAACTGGTTGCTGTAGATTTGGTTCTGACTCATGGTGACCCCATGTGTATCAGCATAGAACTGTCTCCATAAGGTTTTCACTGACTGATTTTTAGCAAGTACATCACCAGGTCTTTCTTTCAAGGTATGTTTGAGTGGACTCGAAAAGTCAACCTTTCAGTTAGCACCCTAGCATAATAATGTACCACCAAGAAACTCCCTGGGTGTGAGGAGACCTGGGGACTCTTGGGCCCAGAGTCAGTGGCGTGGCCACGGAGAACTCTAGAGGAGAGTGGAGCTACTGGCTGACGGGAAGAGAGGACATATGCACAGGAATGCCCACACTTGTAAATGATAAGTGACCTGGACCTGATGACTGAATGATCAGAGCTCAACCAGGAGAGGAAAGAAGAGGGGGGAAAAAAAGAGTGAGCTGATACAGTCTGATGAACTTGACCTATACCTATGGAGCAGCAACTTAAAAGAAGGAACAAATCTTGGACATTGGATACTCAGATGGGGAGGGGGGAACTACAAAGGCAAGAAGTAACTGGCTTACAAGCTTTCAAGGGGGAACCTAGTGCTAGGGAGCATGGAGGAAGGCAGAATCTCCAGTGGGTACTATTCAATCTGTCTGGGCGGAACTGATGAAAGGAAATACAGATGGGTAACTTGTGATACTGTAGTGAATAA
Source organism: Chrysochloris asiatica (assembly GCF_000296735.1). Lineage (NCBI taxonomy): Eukaryota > Metazoa > Chordata > Mammalia > Afrosoricida > Chrysochloridae > Chrysochloris > Chrysochloris asiatica. The sequence continues at coordinate 19,525,484 of NW_006408560.1, forward strand.
TGCTTATCAGGACGGATTATGAGGGTTGGAAATGCAAAGGTATACGTTTTGGAACAAGGAAGGGAGTGATTAATTCTACAGGCTAGGAGCGGAGGTCTCTGGGACCATCAACGGAGAAAAGCCAAGAGCAGGACCCTACCCAGAGAAACAGAGATGCCTGAGATGGAGACAGAGACGATGGCGTGGAGTAATGAAGAGGCTGGGGACTTTGGATCCAGAAAGGGAAAGGGACTGTGGGCCAAAAACGGGGAGGGGGAGGCGGTTTTCTAGGATATACCCTGTGGGTTGGTTGATGATGCATGGAGGGGATTGGAACCATGGCAGTGAGATGATATACGATGGAATGAATGTAAAACTAAAGTTCTCTCATGTAAACTACCATAAAATTCACAATAAAACATTTTTAAAAAAGAAAGAAAGTCCCTGGGTCTGTACAGAGGAAAGAAATACAGTGGATCTCATTGCTGCCTTCATAAAGCTCTCAGTCCAGGAGCATTGGAGCAGAGTATTACCTCATGCCTCAAACAGATGTTTCCCTACATTTACCAGGGTTCCCCTCTTCCCTACCTCTGACCCTTTAGTGTTGTTGTTAGGCACCATCAATTTGTTTCTGACTATACAGACTGTACACAACAGAACAAAACACTGCCTGACCCTGCGCCTTCCTCATAACTGTTGCTGTGTTTGAGCCCATGGCTGCAGCCACTGAATCAATCCACCTGGTTGAGGGGCTCTTTCTTTTTTTGCTGACCCTAGTCTCTACCAACCATGATGTCCTTCAGTAGCAGTGGATAATATTTGGGGGCTTACTTTGTGCCAGATACCATTCTAAGCCCTTACATGCATTCTTTTATCTAATTCCAAGAGGCAGGCACAATTATTAATGCCCATTTCACAGATGAAGACACTGAAACATCGAGTTCTACTTTACTCAAAGTTTTACTCAGTTTCACAACTAACATGTGGACCTAATAAGTCTGACTCTGAAGTTTGAGTTCTTACCTTCTATTCTCATCTATGTGTATCCTTGTGGTGGTGGTTGTTATGTACCATCGAATCGGTTCCGACTCACAGCGACCCTGTACAGGGATTCCAAAAAGCGGCTGGTGAGCTTGAACTGCCAACCTTTCGGTTCAAACCGCCATCGCAGTCCAGTGCATTAAACCGCACCACCACCAGGATTCCTTTGCTGTTAAGTACCATTGAGTCAGTTCCGACGCATAGCAACCCTGTATAAGGTTTCTGAGGAGTGGCTGTTGAGTTTGAACTTCCTACCTTGAAGTTCAAAGGGCTTTGCAGTCAGACTCATTAACCCACAGCGCCACAGCAGGACTCCTTAGCAGTGGTGGTTATGTGCGGTGTTATCGGTTCCGACTCATACAGACCTTGTACAGGGTTTCCGTGGCTGTAGCTCTTTACGGGAGCAGAAAGTCTCATCTTTCTCCCGCGGAACAGCTGGTAGTTTCAAACTGCTGACCCTGAGGTTCACAGCCCGATTCGCAACCACTACGCTACCAAGACTCCTTGTTGTTGTTGTTGTTATGTGCCATCGAGTCGGTTCCGACCCATAGCGACCCTGTATAGGGTTTCCGAGGGTGTAAATCTTTACGGGAGTAGAAAGCCTCATCTTTCTCGCGCGGTGCAGCTGGTAGTTTCGAACTGCTGACCTTAAGGTTCGCAGCCCGATTCGTAACCACTACGCTACCAGAGCTCCAAGACTCCTTAAGCCTTCTCAAATAAGTCTCCCTCCCCTCAGCCTTCCCAAAACTCCTCGGTGCGTCAGACATCTTGCGCAGACTCCCAGAGCATCGTGTGCACATATCCGGCATTGCTCTTTGCACGGTCATTGTAATTATTGGGTTCCGTGTCCGTCTTCCCCACAAAACTGTGACCTCCTTGAGGTCAAGCGTTGTGCCTTTTATGTCTGTGTCTCCAGCACCTGACACATAAAAAGATGCTCAATAAATGTCTCATGAATGAATGACATAGCATTAACGAGGAGGTCATAAATGAGTCCTCTCCCTGAGACTCTGTATTGCAGAGCCAGGTTGCTTCCACTTTCTGTCAGGACCCTGCTGCCTCTGCCCCTTTCTCTCTACTCTAGATCTTTCTTTCCTGGGCAAGGCCCTTTACCCTATCCCAGTGGCCATTGTAACAGGTGCCGCTTGGGCTTCTCTGCCTCCTTTTCCCTGCACTGCAGGCTGTCTCCCCACTAGCAAGTTCTTCCCAACTCAAAACAATCAACACACACAAGCACCGTTTTTCTGAGTGCACCCTCAGACCAACACCTTCAGAATCATCTAGTTGTTCTAAATTGCTGTGCAGTCAGTTCTGACTCACAGAGACCCTGTCTAGGCTTTCTGAGGCTGTATATCTTGGCGGGAGCAGACAACTTCATCTTTCTCTTGCGGAGCAGCTGGTTGACTCAAACTGCTGAACTTGTGGTTTGTGACCCAGTGCTTAGCCTGCAGATCCACCACTCTCCCCAGAATTATCTAGAGCACTTGTTAAAGCTACAGATTCCTGAGCCCCATCCCAGTCCTAGTTGGTGGTAGTCTGGGCCACTGAGTCAATTCCAGTGTCTAGTGACCCTTTAAAACAGAGGAGCGCTCTCCCATGGGGTTTCCTAAGCTGTAATCTTTATGGGAAAGGAGCTCTGGTAGCATAGTGGTTATGAGTCAGGCTGCTAACCTCAAGGTCAGCAGTTTGAAACTACCAGCAGTTCTGCGGGAGAAAGATGTGACTTTCTGCTCTTGTAAAGATTTACAGCCTTGGAAACCCTATGCACAGTCGCTATGAGTCGGAACTGACTCCATGGCACATAACCACCATCATCACCAATCTTTAGGGGAGCAGATCACCAAGTCTTTTCTCCCATGAAGTCACTGGGGGGGTTTAAACTTTGACTTTTCTGTTAGCAGCCGAGCACTTAACCATTATGCCACCATGATGCACCTTCTCCCAGACCTATCCCAGAATCACATTCCCTGAGAAACCAAGTCTTTCACAAGGTTGAGAAGCAGAATAAATGCCCAATGCTTAGCCCAGCATTCAAGGCCTCCAGAATCTGACCCCCAGCCTCCTTTCTGCATGATTACCCAATTCAGTCCTGACGGATTCCTTGCTGCAGTCCTTCACAGGCCCTGGAACCTACGATGTGCTTTCCCAAGACCCAGCTGTTAAAGATTGAATTGTGTCCCCCAAATTTTTATGTTGACATGCTGACCTCTGCTAATTGGATAATCCACCCCTGATTTCCTTGTGGTTTGGCAGCCCTAGAAAATGAAAGTCTTACACATACTGCTCTCCCCTGTGATCAGAGCTCACTCCCAGCTCTGGTCCTCTCCTTTTTCTCTTGCCCATCTTCCAGGCCCAGCTCAGATTACACCTCTTTAGGAGATCTTCCCACCTCAGAGCCACAGAGATCCACCGTTTGCACAAGGCAAAGCCTGCCAGGCCCGTTTCCCCCGATGTACCCTATTTCTGTATTTTAGTTGAGTATCTGGAGGGCAAGACCCCCACCCACCCACTATCTCAAAAATCCTCCAATTCACACTCCCTCCACATACCCCAGCCCCCAAATGCCTAATGCCTCCATAGGTCCAAAACAGAGCCTCTAGTTTGACTGACAAGTCAGGAGCTATCCAGGTCCAGACACAGTGAGCCACATGAAACAATTAGGAATTTTCTGAAGGAGCATGCCTCTAGGGAGAGAAGCAACGCCTTCCCACAGAGCCTCCCCTGAGTTAAGAAACAAGTCAAGTGACCTGAAGTGAGAGGAGGAAAAGGGTGAAGAGGAGGAGGTTGTGGCAAAATGAACTACAACTGAAGGCTGAAGCCCAGACCCCAGCTCTGCCCCTCTGCAACCTCACCAAGATGCCTAACTCACTCTGATTCCCAAGTCCCCTCTCCTTCAAGAAAGAGTTGTAGGGCTGCAATGAAACGAACGAGGGTGGTGCAGACATTTAAGTACTAGACTACTAGCAAAAAGATTAGCAGCTGGCACAAACCCAAAGGTGTCTCAATAAAAAGGCCTAGAGATCAGCTTCCAAAAAGCCGTGGCCTGGAAAGCCCTATGAAACAGTCTTTTCTTCATGTAGGGGGCCACCATGAGTACGAATCGACTTGCCAGCGTGTAACAATAGCATAATCCATTCACTCTTTGCTCTGTCAGGTATCTATGATGAACTGAGGGCAAATGGGGACATGGACACGAATACAAAGCCTTGCTGACAAAACTAGGCTAAGGAGACCAGAAAACTTACAAACATGCAAAAGGGCACTACTAAAGCCAGAGGAAGGTGCTCATTCTGCCTAGGATCAGGAAGACTGGAGGGTGGGTCTGGTGGGCCACATCACTACACTGAGTCTAAGAGGATGAATTCCAAAGCATGAATTATGCAATAGGTAGCTCTGAGACCAAATAGTTCTGGCTTGGTGTGGTGGGGAACAGAGTGAAAGTGAGAAGTCAGTCTCAGAAGAACCTTGCACGCTACACCAAGGAGTGTAGTCTTTATCCTGGGAGCAGTGGGAAGCCAAGAAAGATTTGTGAGCAGAGGAGAGGTGACTTGATTGGAATTGGAATTTTGAGGGCTTCTCTGGTTCCAACAGGGGAGACAGAGAGCAGGACGTTGGAGACCTGGTGAGAGTCAGCCAGGAAGACGTGGGTTTGTGTCTGTTGCCTCTGATTACATTAGTCAACCATATAGGAAAGAGACCAACTTACAAGAATCTGTTCCTAAAAACCCCAGCTAGGCCTACCGCCAACTTCCACTTTGGACATTTTCACTTTTGGGGCATCTGGTTTTGAGTCAAGATTCCTCCTTCTGGACATGGGACTTTCCAGAAGGACCACAGTTCCGTCCATGCATCCACTTAGTCTGGGATACACTGGATTCGGGTTGTTGGTAGAATGTGCTTGCCTCTCTGGAGAAGAATGGCCATGTGGAGTCTGCTTCTCTGGGAAGGTAAGTGGGGTGGATGCACATTCCATGCTCAGAGATCTGAAGGCCTGTCCCCAGCTGTCATTCATCAGGCCTCTGGGTTAGACTCCTGAGTGAGACTCCCAGAGCTGAGAAAGGGCACAGAAGACTACAACAAGTTCCTAGGCAGCAACTAAAACTAGATAGATGCAAAGATTTATGGATCCCTGAGTGGGAGGAGGTGGTAGCCCTGAGAGCACTCACAAGACACAAGCTGCTTGTGGCCTTGGGCAATAGAAATGGAGGCTGCTGATGGCTAGTGGTTTGGAGACCCAAATGGGAACAAGACTGGTGAATAGTCCGTCGGTGTTAACACGTGGAAATTCTACGTACAGATTGGGGAAGGAGAGGGCAGAGTAGGGTCCCTTGTAGTCTGAGGAGGGCTGAGAGGATGAAAGGAACATCAGAGGTCCCTCCCTTCTGGCCTGTATAAAGGGAGGTGAATATTAAGCGAGCATGATGTGGGGGAAGCCAGTTAAATGTGGTTCATGTGGGTTTACAGGAGGCTGATGATGGTGTCATGCTGAAATGACTGACACACTGAGTCTCTGCCTAGACTGGGTGACCCCTCCATGTTGTCTAAATGTCTGAATCCCCTTGCTTGGTCAGCAAGTGACTGATGGAACAAGGCCAGCATTGCAGGCCTAAGTGATAGGGGCTGTGAGGTGTAGCAGAGACAAAGACATCTTTGTTTCTACCAGACACTTGGCGACTTTAAGATTACTTGGTCCTGGGTCCTCCACTGGGTTCTTGGCTCTGAGGGCCCTTTCAAAGGTGCTGCAGGTATTTTTAATATTTTTAAACCTTGTGACCACCACCTATGTGTCAGTCTGTCATACTATGATAGTTTGTGTGTTGCTTTGAGGCTGGAAGCTATACCACTGGTATTTCAAATGTCAGCAGGGTCCCTCATGGGAGAAAGATGTGACAGTTTGCTTCTATAAAGATGTATGGCCTTGGGAACTCTATGGGGCAATTCTACTCTAGCCTACTGGCTTGCTATGAGTTGGAATTAACTTGATGTTAATGGATGTTTGGTTTCTGCACTAAGATTAGAAAGACAGGCCTGGTGATCTACTTCTAAAAATTAATCAATGAAAGCCTTACTGTTGTCCAATATAGCACTGAAAGATGAGTCCTAGTTTGGAAGGCACTACACAATAGCATACCAACAATCATGAAGATGGCATAGATCGGGCAACATTGTGTTGGATTATACACAAGATCATCATGAGTCAGAGCCAATGTAATGACAAATCTTGTCAGGAAAATCACACCATATTCTTCCAAAAAAAAAAAGCCTGGATCTGTCTGGTTCACAGAGTCTCTCAAATCATTGGACATGTGAGAGGAAAATACATTTTTTTAAAGGGCTCACTGTACAGCCTCTTTGCTTTACAGGTGGGAAATCTGAAGTCTAGTGAGAGGAAGATTTGCTGAAAGTCACACAACTAATCTGTGACAGGACCAGGGCTAGATCAAACCTGGGAGCCTTGATTAAACCTAGTACTGCCATCTCTGTATGTTAAGTCTCCTTCCTGCATTAACACGGAGACCATTGCCAGTCAGGGCTGGAGACTGTGGGGATCCAGGAGGGCAGAGAGATGGACATGGGACCTCCGTTATCAGTCACTGGCTGAGTGTCCATCAGAACATGTCTCCTTCACCACACCGCCAGCATTGGGGTATGCTACACATCAGCTCTTATTCTGCTCTGACACCATGCCAGGTGCAAGTTCAGTCCTCAGAATGTTCATTCAGGCAGTCAATAACATTTACTGAGCATCTTCTGTATCCTGGCCCTACATGATGGTAAGGACCAGGAGTACAAAGCTGAGTGAGAAGGTGTCCTTGTCCATGAGGACCTCTCAGTCTAGCGGGAGACAGTGACTCATCAACAGGCAACTATAACGAGGGATATCAGTGTGGTCGAGTAGGTTACAACTCATAGCTGTGCGGTAGTGCCACCAGGTGGAGAGGCTGGTGGGTTAGAACAGCCCTGCCAGCCTTCTGGTTAGCAACTCACCACTTTATCCACTGACCACCAGGGCTCCTGATGGAGACAGAGGGAGTAAGAAGGAGTCCTGGTGAAGTGCTGAGAAGCTAATCCCAAGGTTCACAGTTCAAATCCACCAGCCACTCAGCACGAGAAAAGACTTGGTGTGGGCAGTTCTACTCTGCCCTATAGGGTTGCTATGAATCTATGGAAGGAGTTCTGGTTGTGTAGTAACTAGGAGTCAGGCTGCCAACCTCAACGTCAGCAGTTCGAAACTACCAGCCCTACCGTGGGAGAAAGATGAGGCTTTCTGCTCCTGTAAAGATTTACAGCCTCAGAAACCCTATGCAAGGTCACTATGAGTCGGAACCGACTCCACGGCACATAAGTACCATGAGTCTATGGTTTAAGGGGATTAATAGTGGTGAGCTCAGACCAATGTTACACAGTGGCAGAGTTTGTAACCTGGAGTGGGGTGTAGCAGACAGGCTTGAAGGCTATGCAGAAATCAGCTCAGGAAGGAGTCAGGACGGTGTCCCCCCCCACACATTATGTTCCTACCTAAACTCAGCATCTTGCCATCTCACCCTTGTCTGTTTCTCCTCCAGTGTCCCTGATCACAGAGTATGGCACCCAGTGGATCCCAAGGACCCAGGAGCCATCCTTGACTCTTCTCTCCTTCATACCCCAGGTCTAATCTTTAACCAAGTCTTATGGATTACATCATCTTCATTCCTCCCACTCCTCCCCATCCCTGTTGCCATCTTCCTCCATGCAAGCTTCTGTCATCTCTCTTGACATTAATAAAACCAGCCTCAGCCTTGCCCTGATTACAATGTCTTCTCTACACCTCTACCTCTCCTTATGTTAATATAAATAGACTCAGCCTTGCCCTTCCTCCAATGCCTTCTCCACATCTCTGCTGGAGTAATCTTTCAAACCATGCAACTAATCATGTTACTCTCCTGCTTAAAACCTATCCAAGGCCCCCCATTGCTAGAAAGATAAAGCCTCAACTCCACTGTGGCTTTCAGAGCCCTGCATGATATGGCTCCGAACAGCTCTGCAGTGTAATTTCTTCCTCTCCCTGCAGAGCACTACTTTCAGTTCCCCAGCACCCCAGGCTTCCTCCTTCCAGGTCTTTGTACATGCTGTTCCCTCAGATGGTAACACTTCCCCATGCCCTTCCAGACAGCCGCCATTTGCCCTGTCTGATTCCCATTCCTCCTAAAACCTCGGTTTACATTTCTCCTCTGAGCCCCTCCAGGCTGGGTAAGGTCTCCCTATCACTCAGCCTGTATTCTCTGATGCCACTCCATTCTTTCCCATCATGTGGCTGATTTTTCAGTTAGTTCTAACTCAAGGCTTTGTCCTTTTGGAAGCAGATTTCCAGGCCTGTCTTTTGATGGGTTCGAATGACCAATCTTTTGGCTAATATTTGAGTGCTTAACATTTTGCTGCACCCAGGGCCCCCTGTTCCCATCATGCTCTGTGAGCACAGGAACCAGATTTTCTTTCTTGTTTTGCTCCCAGTACATTCTCAACCTGAATGGAGGAGCATGAGTAGAGGGGGCCTATTCCCAGTCATCCAGCTGTGTGATGGAGAAGGCTGAGGTGTAGGGGGCACGCCAGAGTGACAGGTGCTCTGTTCTTTCAGCTCTGCTTCCCATGGCAGTTACTGGTACAAACATCCAGGGACAGGTGGGAGGCTCTGTGCTGCTGGTGGCAAAGCACCCCCAGGGATTCCAAGTTCGTGATGCCATTTGGCGATCTCTCTGGCCTTCAGAGGAGCTCCTGGCCACATTCTTCCAGAACTCCTCGCAGACTCTCTACCACTCCCGCTTCCTGGGCCGAGCACAGCTGCACAAGAACCTCAGCCTGGAGCTGCGGCCACTGGAGTCTGGAGATAGCGGCAACTTCTCTGTTCTGCTGGTAGACATGGGGGGCCGGACTCAGATCCAGACCCTGCAGCTCAAGGTGTATGGTAAGTGTATCTGACATTGGCTCCCTTCCTCACTCCAGACAGCAATCCTGAGTCCTGGGGAGAATTGGGTTCCAGAAACCTCTGGCCTCTGACCAAGTTACTGATTCAGGGAACTTCTGCTGTCTGACAGTTACATCTAAGAAAACTCAGGTACTCCCAGGTGAACTACCTGAGGCTGTAGGCCAGCTTAGCCATCACTCAGTTCTGGCCGAGGTTCAGTCTTTTCTTGGCTCAGTGGCCTTGGACATAATGCGTGACCTCTCTAAGCTTTACCTTTCTTTATTGTAAAATGGGAATTGTCCTATTACCATGTAGAATGACTCTAAGGGTGACAATGAAGTGGTGTTTGCAAAAACAAACTTGACCTTAAGTAGGTCATTAATTCTAAGACACACTATTATATGTACCACTAAGAAAGAAAGAAAAAATGCTGCCGAGTAAACTATGAGATGGTGCTTTTTATTAAAAAACAAAATTATAATAATTAAAATTATATAATGTTTATTTTATATTTCTGAAAAGAGCTCTTTTAAATATATTTTGTTGTTGTTAAGTGCTATCGAGTCAGTTCAGACCCAACCCATAGCAACCCTATATAGGCTTTCCGAGGAGCGGCTGGTGAGCTCGAACCACTGACCTTGCGGTTTAAACCAACTTTGCAGTCCAGCGCATTAACCCACAGTGCCACACCAGGACTATTTAGAGGGATTTTAACCGGCTGCCATTCGTGGGCTATTTCTTGCTTCAGAACAAACGAATGATAAACTTACTAGCTTAAAACAACTATTTTTATTTCTCATGATTCTGTGGGTCAGCAGGGCTCAGTTGGGTGATCTTTTGCTCCACTTGGGTCTGCTGGAGTCAGTGGTGCAACTACATTCACTACCTCAACTGGGGGGCTAAATTGGTTTGGAGGGCTGGCTGGGCCTCTCTTTCCAGCCACTGCCTCTCCTACCTCTACCATCACTTCTTCACCTTCACCATCACCATCACTGCCTTCACATCACCACCTCAACCACCACTTGTACCAACACCTCCTTTACTACACTATCCCCATCACTACCTCCACCATTACCTTCTTCACATCACCACCACCACCACCACCATCACCACCTTCACCCTCACCATCTCCACCATCACCTCCTGCATCATCTCCACCATTCCAACCATGCTCCTGCTGATGAAAGAAGAATAGCCGTTCAGCTCTCATTTATCTACCTCAGGGGCTGAAAAGAGATATAAGTGACCCCAAATTACATTTTTAGTAGAAATTTGGAGAGAGTCCCAAGTTAAGAATAGGGAGCAGGGGTGGCAGCTAGGAAGAAGCAGTCGGAGGGAAAGCAGCAATGAACAAATTAGAAAAGAGAGAGACACACAGACAGCTTATCTATCTGGCTGTCCTCAGGTAAGCAATCAGGGTGCCACTAACCTTTGTACAATTAGAAGGGTACCCTTCTGTATATATATAGTCCTATACTGGTTGCTGGCAGAATTTCAGCATCCCACCCTCGGTACTGCTTAGCCTAGTACCGCTGTGCAGTGAAGCATCTACCCAACCATCCAGGCAGCCTTGGAGCCTCTCCCTCGCTCTGAGTCTCAGCTGCCGCATGTGTGAAATGAGGACGCTGAATGTGATAATACATGCAGCACCCACACCACTAAGCTCTAAAATGCCTTGTTCTCAGCATCTGAATTACAGATTTTAAGGAAATTGCTGTTTTATTGCTTCCAAATACATAACGTGATTAGAACTAATTGCACAAAGCTGCCAAGCAGCAGTCCTTAGGAGCTCTGCTTTGACAATAGATACGAATGATTTGAATTAGTAGATCAGTTACGAGAAATGTCAATGGGTGTTTCTACTGTGCCTGATCGTGTTTGGAAGCAGCTTGTCCTCTTAAGTAGTGTAAATACCCCCCTGTAATCTTTGTTTATACTATTAGTGTGCCCGGCAAATCATTCCTTTTTCTTATCACAAACCTCACCAGACTGAGCTGGCATTAATGAGGTTTTACTCTGTTTGATTTCGGAGTGCTGTCAGAGCCTGAACCCTCCTGTTGTCACCAGAACGCTCCCCAACTGGTCCTCATTGCCATCAAGGTCCAGGATTCAGGCATCTACCTACCTATACACGAAAGAGGAATTCCAACCTAGGATGCTAATTTGTCCGATGGCCTGATTTTCGAGAAATTACTATTTGCCAGCAGGGGCCTTGGTGGCACAGCGATTAAGCAGTTCATTGGGAACCGAAAGATTGGCAGTTCAAACCTACCAGCCGCTCTGCATGAGAAAGATGTGGCAGGCTGCTTTCATGGAAACCCTGTGAGGCAGTTCTACTCCGTCCTACAGGGTCGCAGTGAGTCAGAATGGACCCCATCACAATGACAGTCAATTCTTCTGAGTCCCTGGATGATGCATATGGTTTGCACCTGACTACTAACCTAAAAGTTGGCAGTTTGAACTCACCCAGTGGTGTCATGGAAGAAGAGTTTGACAATCTACTTCCATAAAGATCACAGCCAAGAAAATCCTATGGAGACGTTCTAGTTTGTAACACACGGGATGGCCGTGAGTCAGAATCAGTTCAACAGCAGTGGGTTTGATTTACTGGTTGGTAAATTTGTTTTTACTATTTGCCAGCACTCGAGACCTAGGGTTATCAAAGTAACAAGACCGAGCTCCCATCCTCTGGTTCCTCCTTCACAGCATTTTGCACCCTGTAGTCCTTTTCTTAATTATTTATAATCCCGTGTCAATATCTGTCTTCCTCACCAAACTATAAATTTCAAAAGGCGAGGAGGTGAATTTGTTTTCTTGCCTGACTTAACAAGGACTTGTTTTTTGTTGACTGAAAAAAACACTAAAAGAAAAGGTGAGACAGAATGCAGAGTGGAGAGCTCAGAGCCATACCTGAAATAGCAGAAAAGACTTCACAGCCAGGGCATTAAGTAATGGGTCCAAGCTGGGCCCTGAAGATCAGTAGGAATTTTAAAGAGGACTAGAAGGAGAGAGATTTGTGTCTTTAGGAAAACATGAAAGATATGAAAGAGCATGACATGTTTAGAAGAATTGCAAATTAATTAGGTTGGATAGAGAGGACCAGACAGAGGTATGGCTCAAGAGGCTGGTTTGCATCACCAAATAATGAAGAGTTTTCATTACCAAGTTAAGGAGTTTGGCATCTGTCCTGTGGGAAATGGGAACAGACAAGGTTTGTAAGCAGGCGTCTAGCCATGCATTGGTCCCAAAACCAGAACTGTGGGCCCAGCCCAGTTCCCCTGTAACTCACACCCACTCTTCTGTTCTTGCCCAGATGCAGTGCCCAGGCCAGCAGTCCAAGTGTTCATTGCTGCAGCAGGAGATTCCCAGCCCCCCAAGATGTGTCAAGTCTTTCTGTCCTGCTGGGCCCCCAACATCAGTGATGTCACTTATAGCTGGCGACAGGAGGGAGCCATTGGTTTTGATCTTGAACCACATGGCTTGCTTGCAAATGGACAGGTGCTAAGTGTTTCACTGGGACCAAGAGACAAGAGTGTGGCCTATTCCTGCATTGTCTCCAACCCTGTCAGCTGGGACTTGGCCACAGTCACCCCATGGGAGAGCTGTCACCGTGAGGCAGGTATGCCCAAAGTCAGAGTAAACTGGGGAGTAGTTGAGGGACCACGAATTAATTCTACCTCTAACTCTGCCACTTCTGTGTCCAGCCCCAGGAAACGCCTCCTATAAAGATCTACTGCTACTGGTGGTGGTACCAATCTCACTGCTCCTGGGGCTAGTTGGTCTCCTGTCTGCCTGGCACTGTGGTCCCTGCTCAGGTAAGAGTCCTGCAGGTACAAGAGGAGAATAGAGATGGGGGTCAACTAGTAAGGAGAGCAGGCCTGAATTTCCTTCTCATGAGATGATAGGCCCTTTCTTACCTCTCCCACCTCAATTCTTCCCCCTTTCCATTCCACACGCTGGCCTTTAGTCACACTGAACAACTTGAAGTGTTTTATTTTGCTTTTGGTTTGGTTTGGTTTGCTGTAGTTTGGGATTTTTTGTGCTTTTTTTGTGTGTGGTTCTTCAAATGAATGACTCTCACATGCATCTCCAGATCTTTGCACATGCTGTTCTTTGTTCTGCAACACACTGTCCAGGATTGCCCATCCAATTCCACTTCTTCACTTGATTCTCTCCTATTTCATCTTCAAAGTGTTCCTCTTCAGAAGTCTCCCCCTACCCCAACATTCTCCCCTAAACACCTTCCTTTCATTCCCATTGCCTACTCCAATCACAGCACTTACTACACTTCCTTCTGTGCTGAAAGCTGAGCTTTTTAAAGACAGAGTCTGGGTACCAGTGGGCATCTAACAAGAGTTTCTGGAACACAGCTTGTATTCAGAAAAGGTGTCATGAGTGGAAGGATAGATGAATTCCAGCCCCTGCTTGCCTGCCATTCCTAGAGATGGCTCCCTGTGAGAAGTATACCCTAACCAGTATTTGATAGTGCATCCTGCTTGAGGCAAAGAGGAAAGGGGAAACTCAGAGAGATCAGGCAAGGTCCTAAACTCTAGATCTAACTGTTATTTCTGCCCTAGTATGCCCTGTCCCTGAAAGAATCATCCCTAGTGACCTGGACTTCATGACCATTTCCCTTCCAAATTTGCTAGTCCCAGGGCAGACTGAGTTGAGTCAGCAAGGAAAGAAAGGCACTGAGATCTCATTATGGTGAGGTTATCTCAGAAGACGAGCACCTTGGTCCAGCCACCAAACCAGAGGAAATGACTGATTTCTGTGTACTCTTTCCAGGGGGCAAGAAGGGAGGAGATTGTATGCTGCTAGAGGTCCTGTCTGCTATGCAGACAGTCCCCAGGATTTGTGCTAAGAAGGTAGAAACCAGGAAAGAGCAACTTTTATTCTCCAATGGCTTTATTGAGATAGAATTCACATACTATACACTTGACCCACTTAAAGTATACAATTCAGCGGCTTTTAGTGCATTCACAGAGCTGTGCAGCCATCATCACAAGCAATTTTACCCTTAAAAGAAAGCCCACACCCCTTAGCTGTCACTTCAAGCCTTGGTGGTGGTGGCTGTGTGCCATGGAGTCGGTTCAGACTCATAGCAACCCTGTACAGGGTTTCTGAGGCTGTAAATCTTTACGGAAGCAGAACGCCTCATCTTTCACCCGTGGAACGGCTGATAGTTTCAAACTGCTATGCTACCAGAGACTAATCTACTTTTGGTCTCTATACATTTGCCTCTTCAGAATGTTTTCTATAAATGGAGTTTATAACATGGGGTTCTTTGTGCTGGCTTCTTTCATATACCGTCATATTTTCAAGGTTCATAAAAGAGCACCTTTGTCCATGACAAGGAACAGAGAACATGACCACCTGGGATAGTGAGAAGGCTCCGCATAGGGCCTAGAGGCTCTGCCACATGACTCCTGGGCAGTCATACTTCACTGGGTCTACTCTAACTTTCTAGACTTCTTACAGCTAACATTATAACTTTCAGATCAAATTTAAACATTATGAGGAACTTTCTGTTCTTGAAGTGTCTCCTTTTCCAGGATCTTGGAGGACCAGGAGAGATAATCCTTTGACTGAGGTGATCTTAGGATGGAATAGTTAGGAGTTAAAGACCTTGGGCCAACCCAAGGATGCCAAGATTCCAAGCATTGTAGGAGTAACTTTCTTTCTGATCTTCTCACCAGGGAAAAAGAAGAAAGATGTCTGTGCTGATGAGGTAACTCCAGAGACAGAGAACCCCCTTGTGTAGGATCTGCCATGAGAGAGGCTACAAGCTGATGCCTAGATCATCAGGAGCCCTGCTATCCAAGCACATGTTGATCCTCAGTGGTCCTCAGAGCTCCTGGGAGGCTCTCTCCCCACCTGCTGGGAGCAACCTGAGAAACTGTCACACGAGGAGGACAGAAAGAACTGGCACAAACTTCCGTATCCTTCCCTTCCTTCTCCCCATTTTGCATGTGTTGGCTCTGCTCTGGGTAAGAAGAGTCTAACATGTATGTCCCTCAAAGATACTGAAAGTTGTCCAGGGTCCTCTGCCACTATTTATAAAGTATTAGCCAACTGGCACCCGAGGATTGCCTCCCATCTGGGTCCTGAGCTCTGGAAGTCATTAGACATTTGAACTAGCAGAGACATTTAGAATCATGTATTCTAGCCTGAGTGCCAGCCTGGTAATGTGAGATCACGATGCTTCCTGATGACCAAGGCATCATAAGAATCATAAGAAAAGTAAAAGAGCCAGAAGAACTCTGGCCAGAAGAACTCTCAGGTCAACTGAGTTCATAGCCTCTCAAAGATATTTTGCAGAGATTGGTTGACATCCCATGATTGAGATGTAATTTTGCAGGTGACATCTTATTGATATATTTTTACCATCTCTGTTGACCCTCATGCTTCCTGCAAGATCTGGGAATGGAGATTGAGGTTCTCTTCACTCTCTAGCACAGTAACCAGGAAAAGAGACTTTGAATTTGTCCCATCAATAGGAAGGCACCACTTTCTGCCTGGCACTAAGAGAATAGGGAGCCAGGGGGAGTAAAGCAGAAAAAAAATTAATGGAGGGTAGGGATGTTGGAGCATCCTAAAATCTACCACATTTTCAGATACAAATAAAGAAGAGTCATTCAAGTTCAAGAAGGGACAAAGACTCCACCATTCAGCAAAAGACTTGTCAAAGTCACTTTGAAAGAAGACAGTGTGGGCTGAAAGCTATCATTGTGACCATCTTTGAAAAATGCAATCTGCCATGGAATGATCTGGTGTAGAAAAGCTCTGGGCTATTGCCCCTCTGCAAAAATTTGATGAGCTAAACTTAAACTCAGAGATCGATTCATTAGGTTTGGGGTTACTTTGTCCCAAAGGTAACTAGATTTTTCCTGGGGCCTCAATACTTAGAGGAAGAGATAATAGAAAGGAAGAAGGCATTGAAGACACAAATGAGATTGTGAATTGTTTTTACTCCACCCAGGATGTGATTCCTACAAAAGAGGACCACAATGTCTGAACAATCACATCATCTCGGACAAATGACCAGCACAACTGACCTCCTAGATACATGTTGTTACTCCTCCACTTGACTGTTTCTGTACTTTTCTTGTCTGCAGACTCTGCTCAAGGACCGCATACTGGTCACATGACTTTGCCTAGTTCTTATCCCTTTCTCGTACCCACTTTTCTTCCATCACCAGACAGCTTGCACTGCCCTCACCTAACACCTAGAGACATTCTGTGTCCTCATCACTGAACACATAAAACTGACCTTGGCCCCTCAAGGTGAGGTGGATGAGAAAGCCCAGATCTACCAAGGTGTCATGAAAACTATACAAGGCAAGAAAACACATGCTCACACCACTTCCCACCTTTCTTCATACCCTAGCTTAGGTCAGAGCAGCTCTAGAGAGAACAAGGCTCAGAGTTCTCCCTCCACTAGGTCACTCCTAATAACCTCACTCTGACAGGGGTTTTGCTGTGTGGTACATGAGAGCCTTTTTGTCCAGATCTATGTTACTCAAATAAACAAACGTTCCTATCCCTAGTGACTCATTTGTCAACTAACAGCCTAATGAGCCCTCCACTAGAAAACAAAGAATGCTTCCTTGAAACCAATTGTGCTAATAAGCATGGGGTTTTGAGCTTTAAAAGTCACACAACAGCATATATTGAGTAAGTTCCTAGCATGTGATGGGTACAGTTCTAGGTACTTGAGAGTCAGTAATGAACCAAGCAAAGGCCTTGTTTTCATGGAGCTGATATGCCAGATAATATAAATAAGCTGTATGCGTCCAGGCTTGATAGGTTTTATTAATAACAAGAAGGTAAGTAAGTAAAGGGCTAGAGGATGATGGGTTGGGAAGGAGTGGTGCCATTTTAGATAAAGCAATCCGAGAACACGTCTCAAGTCAGGTCACATTAGAACAGAGACCTAATGAAGTGAAGGCTGTGCCGCGCGCTGGCTAGGGAAACAGTATTGCATACTGAGACACTGGTAAATGCAAAGTGGGATCATGATTGGTGTTTACAAAGAATAGAGACCAGGGTGGCTGGATCAAAACAAGGGAGGGGTCATAGATTAAATAGTCCCCCCTCCTTAAAATATGTATTGGAATCTTATGGCCTACACCTATAGATGTAATTCTGTTTTGAAACCGTGTTTTCTTTGTCATGCTAATTAGATCATACCCAAGTACAGTGGGTCTAAATCTAATAATTTCTGAGTTATAAAAGGATCAGATTAGATGCTGAGACCTGAGCATGTGAGCACACACACACAAACACACAAGGTAAAACCAAGGCTATGTGAGGGTCATCAACAAACCAAGGAGCCGAAGAAGGCCTGGGAAGGTCTGGTGGTGGTGGTGGTTATGTGCCATGGAGTCCGTTCCAACTCAGAGTGACCCTGTACAGGGTTTCTAAGGCTGGAAACCTTTACGGGAGCAGAAAGCCTCATCTTTCTCCCATGAAACAGCTGGTAGTTTCGAACTACTGACCTTAAGGTTCACAGCCCAATTCGTAACCACTACGCTACCAAAGCTTCTTCTGGGAAGGCCTACAAGGAAGGAAATGGCATATCTAAGACTCTCATTTGGACTTGTAACCTCCAGAACCATAAGAAAATTAATTTATTTTTGTTAAAGACACCCAAAAAGAAATTTATTTTCGCATGATTCTGGAGGTTACAGCAGCACTAGTTAACTATGAGAGGAAAGGTCAGGGATTTAGTATGGGACCAGCTCGTATGGGACCGTGTGATCTTCAGAACACCCTGTCTTTAGGATCAGGGTGGCAGGGAGAACACCACATCTGTCTGGATGTCACACTGAGAATCTGGGCTTGGTTCCTCCAAGGACGACCTTGACACCATTGTTTCTGGTAGGTTTGTTGTCAGACAAGAATCCTTACAAATCTGCTTTTGCTGGTTTTCATTTTTATTTTCCTTGAGCAATAGTCTTTGTACCTGCCTTTTTGCACAAAAGACAAATACAAGAGCTTCCAGGGCAATGGGGCCATGTAGCATATCAGAGAGAATGAGGATGAAGTACAGAAAGAGAGAAGGCTTGGAGAAGACTCTTTTTCACCAGTGGAGACATGAATACCTAGTGCCTCTCTTTTTTTAAAAAACAAAAACTGCTGCAAACATTGCTGACATCTCTGGGAAACCTTCCTTTCATGTTTATTAAGAAGTAACACCTGCTCAGTTAATTAGCACTTAGTTACTTGCTGGTCCTTCAGGGGAAGTACCATCTCCTTCCACATGTGACTCCATGGCTCTGTACATCTGTTCTGCATGCTGCCTGCAGGAAGGACCTCTAAAACTGCAGATCCAGAGGAGGCTGTAGTGTGTGCCTCCCATAAGGCTGCTACGCACTGGTCAAGGTGAGTGGCGTCTCTCATAGTCAGAAGGGGCAGATTGAGCACATGGAGAAGTAGTGGGAAGACCCCACTACATAACCAGCTTGGGCCCGGTACCAGAGCCACTCTTCCAGGGGTGCATAGGCACACTTGAGTGTACAGAAGAGAATTACCAGATTGGTGAAAAATCTGGAAATTTTACCATATGAGATCATTAAAGAAACTGGACATGTTTAATCTGGAAGAAAACACAGAACAACAGCAAAAAGAAACCAGAGGGGGCATAGGTTCTCAGAGATTTGAAGGACTATCATGTACGCCCAGCTTGTATCACTAGAGCTAATGGAAGCTGTCCTTGAGAGGCAGATATTGGCTTATATGAATAAATGGATTTTAGAGCAAGAAGAAAACTTTGTGGTTACTCATTTCCAGTTTTTCAGTCCCGGGTGGATAATAAGACCTAAAGCGATTGTTACTTCCTCAACCCACTGCCATCTGAGTCAATTCTGACCCCCTGTATCACAGAGAACTTCCCTAGAATGACAAAATTAGTCAGTGGCAGAGTCAGAAGCAGGTTTATGTCATCTGCATCAGTCTAGTCCCTCACATTCCACCATGCTGCCAGGGAAGAACCTCCTAACAAAGGGAGCAATCCAAATAGGAAGAGAGTTGTGTCAATGAATGACTTAAGCAAAAACCATCTCAGAGTAACAATGTAGACTGGAGGCTGCTTGTATTAGGTGGGAGGTGGCATTAGACTAGGAATGACAAGTATGTGGCCCATATAGCCAGACTTTTGCCTTCCGGGACTATGTCAGATGTAGTTAATTACAGCACACTGAGTCCAGATGCTACAGCACACTCAAGCCACCCCTAACGATCTATTGAAGTTGAAAGTCAAGATGAAACCTATTTGCCATTCCTGTCCTAGATAATCCAGCTCTTTCCAGCCTTAAGAAATTAAGTAAAGAATGAATAAATAAATGGATGTGGAAAAACAGAGGCCAATGAAAATTCCACCGGGGGACAAAAAGGCAAAACAAGGCAGACTTCCCATAAGGAAGATTTAACCTAGCCTAGTAGCTTCCTTTCCTCTGCCATTTCTCTCAGCGTTGTTCAGGGTGTGTATCAGAACCGGAAAGAGGCAGAGGTTAATGGAAACTCGTAATACCATAAGATCCCTGGTGGTGTTATGGTTAGGTACTGGACACTCTGAACCTGCCAGCAGCTTGGCAGGAGAAAAAGCCTGGGGATCAACTGCTGTAAAGATTACAATCTAGAAAGCCCTATGGGTCAATTCAATTCTGTCCTTTAGGAATTCTGTTCTTCAATTCTGTGAGTCGAAATTGATTCGAAGGCATACTACAACAACATATAAGACATTGCCTGAAAAGTACAAAACAGCAGGAAGTTAGTCAAAGAAGTGAAAGTAATACATTGTTGTTAAAGTGCCATCGAGTAGGTTCCGACTCATAGTGACCCTCTATAGGGTTTCTGAGGAACAGCTGGTAAGTTCAAACTGCCAACCTTGCAGTTCAAACAGCCCTTTCAGTCCAGCATTTATCCTACAGTGCCGCACTAGGACTTTGAAAGTAATACATATAAACCAAAAACTAAACCCACTGTCCCATGGTGGAGTCTATTCTGATTCACAGCGACCCCATACGACAGAGTAGAACTGCCCCGTAGGGCACCAGAAATCAACTCAAGTTTTAACTAAAGCAAAAGAGGGAATTTATCAGCAAGTTGTAGGTAGCAGAGAACCAAAAAGAAAATGCTGACCAATCAGGCCTCAGAAAGAATGGAACCAGGCAGCCCTGGGGATACAGGTCTCATTACAACCTCCACAAGGGTTGTTGTGGATTGAATCTCTTCTGTTTTCTGTTCCCAAATTGTTCACTAAAGATTCAAATTCCCTATAAACAGAGCTTAATTGGCCACACTGGGGTCAAGGACTATCTTTTTTTTTCTTTTCCTTTTTTGAGGTGGAAAGGTAGTTGCAGAAGTCTTGTCCAAAGTGGTAGTTAGTTTAACAAAATAAAGTACAAAAAAAATGAAGCTGCATTGAAAATTCACCCATCTATTCATTGGTGTGGCACTGTGGGTTAATGCGCCAGACTGCAAAGCCGTTTGAACTGTAAGGTCGGTGGTTCAAGCTCACCAGCTGCTCCTCGGAAACCCTATACAGGGTCGCTGTGGGTCAGAATCGACTCGACGGCACTTAACAACAATAACATTCATCCAATAAGCATTTACTGAGCACCTGCTATGTGCCAGCATGAACTGGGATACAGACCACTAGGGAGTAGTGTGCAGCATCACAATCTCTGCTTCAAAGAGATCACAGTTTAGTGGTGAGACAGTATTGTCCACAAATTAGTCCAGTGAGGAACCAAGGATACAGCCCCCAGGGTGGACACCAAGACACTCCCTGGTCTCTGCAATCTCTATCCACAAAGAGGGGGAAGGAGAGCAGACGTTCTAGCTGGGATTCAGGCTCCAGTGGGCAGGAACTGAAGGTATGACATGGTGTCATCCCAGGACAGGTCTTACTAGAGCAGCATCTGGGTTTTGTTCAGCTAACAACAAGACATTCCAGGTTGGCAAGCTGTCTTCAGATTCTTCTATTTGAAATAGGAAAAAAAAAAGTTGTAGAGTCAATTCCATCTCCTGGTGACCCATGTGTGACAGAGTAGAACTACTCTATAGGGTTTACTGGTGTGGTGCCATAAGATAAGCACTGGACTGCAAAACACAAGGTCGGAAGTTCAAACCCAGCTGTTCCTGGGAAACCCTATACAGTATCGCTATGAATCAGAACCAACTCAAAGACACTTAACAACAACAGTCTTTATGTAGATTGTAGATTACCAGCTACTTCTTCACAGTGGTGAGTGCTAAACAGTAACCTTTCCATTAGACGTAGAATGCAGATCATTTGTGTTGCCCAGGGACCTGTGATTTGCCTACAGTCATTGCATACAAGGGAGAGAGCAGTCTATTCACAAGTGCTGGGGCTGGTCCCAGGCTTCTAGGTGGTGGATCCTGGCTAGGATGACTGAACTGAGATGCTGACACAGGCAGTCCTGCCCTTCCACCCACTCTGCTACCCTCCAGTTCTGTGCTCCCCGACTGGGGCTGCTCTCACTTCTCAGAAAGCATTCCAAAGTCAGGCAGAGCCATTCAAACTGAGCCTACTTGGAGGGAAAATGAGACCTGACTGACCCAGTCACCTTCTCTCCAATTACTCAGAGCCTTCAACATGCTCACAGTGAGTGGTCCAGCCCACACAGGGACCCATACCAGCCTGCCCGACTCATAAAGCAGCCATGAGAGGCTATTAGTCTAATCCCCTCTCTTCCCTGTTCAGATTCATACTGAGGGTCCCTACTACCCTTAGTACAGCCCAGCATTCCCAAAAAATTCCTAATAGTTCCCACAGTGTCCTTCCTGAACCTTAAGCACAAATCCCATGCACAGTGATGCCTCTGTTGAGAACATGAGAGATTCAGATGGCCTGGCCACTCCAGGAAGAGGGGCAAGGAGTACAGAGGAGGGGCGGAAGTGCTGGTAGCTTAGCCTCACCTGGGTGTCCCACGGCCCACCCGTCCTGTCAGGAGGAGGCAATACATTCTCATCTATGCACTTCCCTGAAAGGGGCTCCTACACCAAAGACCTGTGTTACAAACCAAGTCCAGGCAGCTGTTAAAGGAGAGTTTATTCTTCCAAAGACTGTGTCCAGAAAGGACAAACACAGCAGATGTCTGTCTGCCCATTCCCTGCCCAGCTGTCTCAGAGGCCCACTTACGACAGCACAGCCAGTACCAGCCTTACACCAGCACAAGATGGCCACTGCCCTGGACCTCTGTCATAGAATGCTTACCCCAGCCGTCCTCCTCCTTAGCAAGGAACTTAAGGATATAGCCCACCTGGAGCTCACTCTCCCACTTCTAGATCACACTCCTGGAATCCGGGATTCTGGAATTCCCTGCCCACATGAGAATTCTGGGGCGTCACCAGCCTGTTTTCTGGCCAAACATTTATAATGTGCTCCCCTAAGTGTGGCCCTGTAGGATCAGCACTGGACTGTGACCCACAAGGTCGGGTGGTTCAAACCCACCAGCTGCTGCTCAGAAACCATATACTCCTTGCTGTGAGTTGGACCCACTCAATGGCACTTAAAAATAATAACAGGTCTGAAACAAGGGAGACTTGGTAGCACCATGGGATAAGCATTATACTGATAATTACACAGTCATCAGTTCAAACCCATCTATCACTCTACAGGAGAAAACTGAGGATGTCTGTTCCAAAAAAGATTTACAGGCTCAGAAAACTTACAAAGCAGTTCTAGTCTGTGTTACAGGGTCACTATGAGTCGAAATCAAATCAATGACTGTAGGTTTGAGGTTTTCATTCTTAAGGTCTGAGTATAGCTTAGTGCAGGTGTGGATGAAGCTTAGGTGCACTTCAGAGTGTGGGACAGAATTGTGGGTAAGAAAAAAAGAGGTGGGTCTCAAGACTGGACCAGGCGGACTGTTCTTCCCTTGCTATCAAGTTCTGTTATGAAACCCTTTAATAGTCCACGATTTCTGAATGTACACCTGGCTTCCAAGATCATTTTGAAGGTATATTTGTCAAAGTAAGAGAATGTTGTTGTTGTTAAGTACCGTGGAGTCGGTTCCGACTCATAACAACCCTGTACAGGTTTCTGAGACTGTAAATCTTTATAGGAGCAGAAAGCCTCATCTTTCTCCCACGGAACCTCTGGTAGTTTCGAACTGCTGACCTTGAGGTTGGCAGCCTAACTCGTAGCCACTACACTACCAGAGTCCCTAAGTAAGAGGATAGGACCAAATTTATGTACCAGTTTGTTAACTTGGTTTATAACTATAAATGTTAAAGGCAGGTCTGAATATGGGGATCACCCCCTGGTGTGGTGCTGTCGGATAAGCTCTGGACTGCCAACCATATAGTCGGCAGTTCAAATCCTCCAGCCATTCTTCGGAGAACCTATAAGGGTCGATGTGCGAACAGACTCAATGGTACTTAACAATAACAACAATTATAATAAACCCTAGGCTATTTTCCTTTCATGATTCCCATCTACTCCCAGAACCCAAGATGACACCCTCCTCCATGACTAAGAGCAAACCCCCAGTTCTACCTGCAACTCGAAAGTAGCTCAGCATAGGGTCTGAAAACAATCAAGGACGATTGCCTCTGGTGTCCTGGGGTAATGAGCTTCCTGCCTTCAGCATTCATTCACTCAGCACATTTTAGGGAGTATCTGTTACATGCCAGAAGGGCAGTGATGATTCAGTAGTAGAATTCTTCCCTTTTGTGCAGGAGACCCAGGTTCAATTCCCAACCAATGCACCTGAAGCACAGCCACCATTCATCTGTCAGTGGAGGCTTGAGTGTTGTTATGATGCTAAAGAGATTGCAGGGGAGCTTCCAAACTAATTGAGGGGAAAGCCTGGCACTCTACTTCTAAAAATAAGGCAATGAGAACTCCTGACCCAAATGCAGCTTAATCAGAGACACCATCCGTTTCTCTACAGCAAAGAAGCGAAAAACAGTAAATGAAACATAAACAGAAGACCATCCTGGAATTCTGAACATCAGATGAAAGCATAAATAACTAGATTGAACACTGATTAGAAGAAGACATTGACTGGAAGAAGAAAGACGTGAACAAGCAGAGACTGCGTGTAGGAGCCCTACCAGTCAGCCTGGCACAGTGTGGCCATCATGAGACAAAGACTGCAACAATTCTGGCTGAAAAACACAGACAGCAACTTCAGAGACACAGAATTCCCTGCAGGACATACAAGATGGCTTCAAAAGGTCCATGGACACATGGAACTGAAAGTTAATAGTAATTTTCTATGAACTGTGTGAAGCCCCTTCATAAAGTAACTGTAGATCTACCCAGAGTGAAATAAGGTCCCAACTGTTGGCTGCAACCAGCAGGAAGAGCCCAGGCACCCTCATCCAGTAACCAAAAGAGTACACTTCCCTCCCCTGGGCACAACACCCCACTCCTCCAATTCCTGCAGCCCTAACTCTGAGGACCAGGGTAGAAGCACCCCTCCCAGCTCCATTTCCACCCTCCCCTACACCTGACCCTGACCACCACCCTTCCTTCACCATCACTTCTGCAGGTTGTCTGTCAGCTGCTCACATCACCTCTCCTGCCCTGCCCCTCCATCCAGTTGAGTGGAGTCATCCACTAGCCCCATCTCTCCCACCTCCTGGCCTAGTTCCCTCCCCCACTCCCACTTCCCCTCAGCCAGTCATCCTTCCCTATTTTCTCCCCAGCCAACAAGGGGCAGACAACACATGACCACATGCATACTGGCCTGCCACCCACATACGCACACCATGCAAGAGGCAGCAGTTGTGCAAACTTGTGTACACCCATCCGCCACTCACCCTCCCATTAGATAACCACATCTATCACACTTTCCATGCCACCCACACGGTGAGTGCCACTGCCTGCTTCTGTGCTAGTGGATTGACAGACAATGGCCACTGTCCATTCAACACACCCTTAACTAGCCCACAAACCCAGCAAACACAGAACCATGCTTGTGCATCCAGCTGCTGCCCCATGTTGAGCATTCCATTGCAGCCAGACTAATGACCAGAGCAACATACCTATATCCCACCTGCCTGGATACATCTAAACAAAACATAACAAAAAATCAGGATGCGACAAACAAACAAACATACAGTAAATAAATATACTAATACCTGAATGCCTCAGGAACAATAGACAGTATCACATCATCTAAGAAAGCAGAACATGATGGTTCGTGCAAGTGATCAAAATAAAGAATCAGGAAACTTCTTGAGGAAGAAATGACTAGGAACTGTCTCATAAGGAATTCAAAAGGTTTATATAAAGAGCCTTCCAAGAGATCAAGGAAAACACAAACAAAATCAAGGAAAACACAGACAAAAGTCTAAAATAATTTAGGAAAACAATACAAGACCAAAATAACTAGACAACTAGTTATTGTTGTCTATACAACAATACAAAACAACCAGAAATCCAGCACATAAATAGTAAAATTTCAGCAATAGATAACACTTTGGAATGACAAAGGAGTAGAACTGAATAAGTGGACGTGAAAATCAATCAAATAGAAGACAAATGCTTCGATATCACTCAGTCAGGGGAACAATCCAGACAAAAAGAGAGAGAGAGAGAAAAAAAACAAGAGTTACATGGGACACAATCAAGAGGAATAATTTATGAGTGAATGAAACTGTAAAACAGGAAAAGACCCTCCAAAAAAGCACAATTTTTTCAAAGATTTACTAGCAGAAAATTTCCCTAAAATAAAGAAAAAGTGAGAAGTTATCCATTCAAGAAGTTCAACAAACCCCAAATAGGATAGGCCCCCAAAGAAAATCACCAAGACATATCATAATCAAGCTTTCCAAAACCAAAGCCAAAGAGAGCAGTTCAGGGAAAACAAAATACTACTTTCAAAGGGGAACCAATAAGAACTAAGCACTGATTTCTCAGGCAGGCAAGAAGGTAATGGGATGACATATATAAAACCCTGAAAGAAAAAAAATTGCCAGCCAAGAATTATACAGCTAACAAATTTTCCCTTGAATACAATGATAAAATTAGGGCATTTCCAGATAAACAGAAATTAAAGGAATTTGTAAAAGCCGGATCAACCTTCAAAGAAATATTAATGAGAGTCCTTTTGACAGAGAACCAACAACGCCATGCAACAACCTGAGATTAAGACATTACCTGGAAATCAATCCAGATTAAGAACGTTAAAAAATAAAATAAAGCTGTAAAACTGAAAACAGGGAACCAGAGATATCAATCTGTAAACAATAACAACTTCAAATGTAAAAGAGGGATAAAATGGTGTATTTACAGACCTTTTATATGGAGAAGAAGTTAAAGTAATATCAAAATAGAACAAACTGTTTTAAAATTAGGAAAATAAAAGTAAAGTTCAGGGTAACCACACACACACACATAAAAAAAAAGCTTTCTCACCAAAATAACAAAGAAGAAAATCACAAAGATTCAGTAAATACAAAATCAATAGCAATGAAGGGAATGAAAAGAAAATTCATAAACAAAAGAATTCAGCATAGAAAAGTATATGGAACAAAGACAACATCAGCACTGCAAAATGCTACGATAAAATGACAGCAATAAATTCAATAACTACCAATAATGTACCAGTCAAGAGACAGAGAGGGCGCTCTGATTGGTGACCACACACATCATCGATGGGGGGAAGTGGGGTAAAAGCAGCAATGAAGTGGCAAGCTAAGCCCTACAATGTTCAGTGGACTTCTGTGGACCCAGTTGGGAACCTGGTTGGGAAGCAGTGTGAAGAGACCTGGGGACTCTTGGGCCCAGAGTCAGTGGCGTGGCCACGGAGGACTCAAGAGGAGAGTGGAGCTATCGGCTGAAGGGAAGAAATAGCATAAGCACAGGAGCGCCCACACTTGCAGATGGTACCCACGTGACCTGGACCAGATGACTGGATGATCAGAGCTCAACCAGGAGAGGAAAGAAGAGGGGGAAAAAAAAAAAAAAAAGAGTGAGCTGATACATTCTGATGAACTTGACCTATACCTATGGAGCAGCGACTCAAACGAGGGAACAAATCCTCACAGCAAGAAACATTCACACACACACACAGAGTGGACGGAGATGGGCAACTTGGACATTGGATACTCAAGAACCTAGTGCTAGGGAGCATGACGGAAGGCAGAATCTCCAGTAGATACTATTCAATCTGTCTGGGCGGAGCTGATGAAAGGAAATACAGATGGGTAACTCATGATACTGTAGTAAATAATGCTTATCAGGACGGATTATGAGGGTTGGAAATGCAAAGGTAGACGTTTTGTAACAAGGAAGG
>NW_006408560.1:19553103-19554269 GCF_000296735.1 Chrysochloris asiatica
AGAGAGGGGCAGAATGGATAAGAAAACAAGACCCATCAATATGCTGTCTACAAGAGACACACTTTAGATACAAAGATAAAGATAAACTAAAAATGAAAGGATGTAAAAAATATGAAGCAAACAGCAACCAAAAAAGAAAGCAGGAGTGGCATATTAATTTCTGATAAAATAGGCTTTAGGGAAAAAACAAAAAAGGAAGAGAATTCTGTAATAATTAAAGGGTCAATCCAACAAGAGGACAGAACCATAACAAATGTCTACACATATTTAAATATCTACACATAATTAAGAGCTCCAAAATACATTTTAAAACTTGAACAGATTTTAAAAGAAAAATAGACAGATCCACAGTAATAGAAGACTTTAAGACATCACTTCCAATGAAGGACAGAACAACTAGAAAGTGAACAAAGATACAGAAGTTCTAAAAAGCATAATAAACCAGCTTGATCTCATAGACATATACAGAACTAACAACAATAGCACAGTACACTGTTTTCCCAGGACACATGGATCATTCTATATAATAGACTGTATGTTAGGTCACAAGGCAATCATCAGTAAATTCAAAACCATTGAAATGATATAAAGCATTGTAATCTCATATTACAATGTTTAAAAATTAGAAATCAGTAAGAGGAAGAACAATGGGGAAAATCAAACACATGGAAACTGTCTCACAACCTGCTTAAAACCACTGGGTAGCAGAAAAAATGAAAATTTTAAAAAATCTATAATCAAACAAGAATGAAAACACAACATACCAAAACTTTTGGGACACAGCAAAAATAGTACTCAGAGGTCAGTTCATAGAAATAAACACACACATCAAAAAAGAAGAAAGAGCTAAGATCAATACCTGACCCCAAAACCTCAACAATTACAAAAAGAGCAACAAGAAACATCCACAGTCACAGAAGAAAGGAAATAATAGATTCGAGAAAAAGGAAATGAAATAGAAAACAGAAAAACAATTGAGAAACTCAATACAACTAGAAGTTGGTTCTTTGAAAGAATGAAGAACACTGACAAACCACTGGCCAAATTAATGAAGGAAAAGAGGTAAAAGATGCGTATAATATGAAAAAGAAATGAAATGGATGACATAACAGCAGACCAACTAAAATAAAAAGGATAATAACAGTATTATGAAGAACTATACTCCA
>NW_006408560.1:19556689-19558997 GCF_000296735.1 Chrysochloris asiatica
TTTTGTTTCTCTAGGGAACTTAGCTTAAAACAGGGGTGAAGTGAAGGGCCTTTCTGAAGAGGAAATGCTCAAGTGGATGCCAGCAGGAGGAGCCAAAAAGAGTAAAGCAAAGAGTCAGGGAGGCCATGGCACGCTGAGGGGTGAGCCTATGTGAGAGACCTTTTGGAAGGATCTTGGCATATGCGAAAATCTAAAGGAAGGTCCCATGAAAGGAGGGTAATGAGCGACGGGGCTCTGGGAGGAGGCGGTGGAAAAGGTCAGATCATGCAGAGTCTGGTAGAACATTACAAGATTCAAAATTTAATTTTAAATGTATGTAAAAGGAAGCCAATGAAGAATTTTCAAGAAGGGAAATGACATAATCAGACTTGCATTTTTAAAAGCTCTCTGTGACAGGTGGCTGTATGGAAGGAAAATGGATGGATTGGAGGGGTTAACATGAAACAGGAAGACAAAGCTACTGCAGTTTGGCTTGCAAGAAAGGACCATGGCTTAGAATTAAGGTTGGAACAGAGAGGGAAAACAAATAGATGAATTCAAGAAATATTCAGGTGGTAGAACAGATAGGATATGGTATTGGCTATTCATAGAAATCCTGCTATGGCACTTTAGGATAAGCACCAGATTGCAAGATCATTTGAATCACAAGGTCAGCAGTTCAAACTTACCAGCCACTCCTTGTAAACCCTATACAGGGTCAATATGAGTCAGAACCAACTCAATGGCACTTAGCAACAACAACAATTCATAGGCGGGGACTGGGAGTATGGCAAGGATGACATTGGAGTGTCTGACTTATCTAACTAGGCATTCATCCAAACTGGAAATACAGAAGAAACAGCACATTTTAGGGTTAAGAATTAATCGGCTCTTAATTACCAGGGAACTAGAGTCCTGGTGGGGTACTGTAGGATAAGCACTGGACTGCTAACAATAAGGTTGGTGGTTCAAAACCACCAGCTGCTCCTGAGAAACCCTATACAAGGTCGCTATGAGTCAGAACCAACTCAACAGCACACAAAAAAAGGCCTTTAAAAGAATCCCTGACTGAAAAACTGTAAGTTCAAGTCTACCCAGTAGAACTGACCATAATGATGTGAATAGACTAAAGCTATGGCAACCTTCATTTGCTGATGGGGCACAACTCAAAATGAGAGAAACAGCTGCAAACATCCATTAATAATCAAAACATGGAACATACCAACTATGAATCTAGGAAAATTGGAAGTTATCAAAAATGAAATGAAATACATAAAGATTGATATCCTAGTCATTAGTGAGCTAAAATGAACTGGTATTGGCCATTTTGAATCTGAATCATATGGTTTCCAAGGTGAGGAATGACAAATTGAGGAGGAATGGCATTGCACTGAACATAAAAAAAAAAAGCATTTCAAGATCTATCTTGAAGCACAATGCTATCTGTAATAAGATAATATTCATACACCTACAAGGAAAACCAGTTAATACTACTGTTATTCAAATTTATGCACCAACTACTAAAGCCAATAATGATGAAACTGAAGAACTCTACCAATTTCAAACTGAAATTGATCAAACATTCAAACATGATAATTGATAATTACTGATAATTGGAATGCAAAGGTTGGAACCAAAAAAGGATCAGCCGTTAGAAAACACAGCCCTAGTAATAGAAATGATGCTGGAGATCATATGATAGAATTTTGCATGACCCATGATTTATTCTGGAGTCCTAGTGTGGCGCTGTAAGATAAAGCACTAGAACATAAGGTCAATTTAAATGACAAGGTTGCTGGTTCAAACTCACCAGCCACTTCTCAGAAACCTATATAGAGTCACCATGAGTCAGAACCAGCTCGAAGGCACTTAACAACAACAACAACAAAGGCTTATTTACTGCAAATACCACTTTCCTACAACATAAAAGGTTGGACCATACACATAGACCTCACCAGATGGAATACCCGGGAATCAAATTGACCACATCTATGGCAAGAGATGATGGAGAAGCTTGGTATCCTCAGCCAAAACAAGACCAAGTGCAGACTGTGGAACAGAACATCAGCTGCTCATTTTCAAGTTCAGGCTGAAGCTGAAGAAAATTAAAACAAGTTCATGAGAGTCAAAATATGACCTTGAATATATCCCACCTGAATTTAGAGACCATCTCAAGAACAGATTTGATGCATTAAACACTAAAGACCAAATACCAAAAGAGTTGTGGAATTACATCAACAACATTATGCAGGAAGAAAGCAAAAGATCATTTTAAAAGAGGGAAGAAAGAAAAGACCACAATGGAAGTCAGAAGAGACTTGCTTTTGAG
>NW_006408560.1:19559267-19588611 GCF_000296735.1 Chrysochloris asiatica
TCAATCATTTCAAGAGGTAACATATGATCAAGGGGAAAGTCCAAGCTGCAATGAAGGAATTGGCAAAAAACAAGGCTCTAGGAATTGACGGAATACAATTGAAATCTTTCAACAAATTGACGCAGTATTTGTAGCACTCACTCATCTGTGACAAGAAATTTAGAAGACATCTACCTTGGCAACTGATTGAAAGTGATCAGTATTTGTCTCATTCCAAAGAAAGCAGACCGAATGGGATGCAGAAATTATTGAACAACATCATTATTGTCGCATGCAAGTAAAATTTTGCTGAAGATCATTTAAAAATGATGCAACAGTACATCATCAGGGAACTTCCAGAAATTCAAGCCAGATTCAAAAGAGGACATGGAATGAGAGACATCATTGTTGACATCAGATGGGTCTTGGCTGAAAGTAGCGAATACTATAAAGATATTTACCTGTGTTTTATGAACTACGCAAATGCTTTGACTGGATCATGACAAGTTATGGATAACATTGTGAAGAACGGGTATTCCAGAACACTTAATTGTGCTCATAACCTGTACATAGACCAGGATGCTGTTGTTTGAACAACATACGGGGGATACAGAATGATTGAAAAATAAGGAAAAATGTGTGCCAGGGTTGTATCCTTGCTTACTCAATCTGTATGCTGAGCAGATAATTTGAGAAGCTGTATTACTTCAAGAAAAATGTAGCATTAGGATTGAAGGAAGGCTCATTAACAACCTGTGATATGCAAATAATGCAACCTTGTTTACTAGAAGCGAATAAGTTCTGACTTAAAATACTTACTGGTGAAGATCAAAGACTACAGCCTTCCATATGGATTGCACTTCAAAGTAAATAAAACAAAAATCCTCACAACTGGACCTATAAATCAAACCATGGTAAATGGAGAAAAGATTGAAGTTGTCAAAGATTTCATTTTGCTTGGATCCACAATCAGTACTCATGAACATAGCAGTCAAAAAATTTAATGTACTGCATTAGACAAATCTGGTAGGCAAGACTTCTTGAAAGCATAAAAGAACAAAGATAACAGTCTGAGTGGGCCAGACCCAAGGCATGATATTTTCAATGGTATCATATGCATTGGGAAAGTTGAACAATAATTAAGGAAAATTGTAGAAAAATCAACGCATTTGAATTTTGCTGTTGGAGAAGAATATCAAAAGCACCATGTACTGCCAGAACAACAACAAAAAATCTGCCTTGGAAGAAGTTCAATCAGAATGGTCCTTAAAATCCAGGATGCCAAAATAAATAAATAAATAAATCCAGGATGGCGAGACTTCATCTCTCATCCTTTGGACGGTTTATCAGGAGGACCAATCCCAGCAAAGGGCATCATGCTTGTTAAAGTGGAGGGTCAGTGAAAAACAGGAAGCACCCCAAGGAGATGTATTGATACAGTAGCAGCAGCAATCCTCACATAACAATTGTGAGGTTGGTGCAGGAAGGGGCAGTGTTTCATTCTATTGTACATAGGGTTGCTATGAATAGGACCCAGCTCAATGCCACCTAACAACAACAATTAATAATTCAACCTAATAATGTATTTGTAAGATGACTTGAAAAGAATTGGTGAGAATTCAACCGTTTTAGGAGGTAGCATATTATCAAGAGCTGATGGTAGTGAATGATGAAGTCCAAACTGCACTGAAGGCATCGGAAAAAAATGAGTCTCCAGAAATTAATGGGATACCAATTGAGATGTTTCAACAAATAGATGCAACACTGATAGAACTCACTCATCTATGCCAAGAAAGCTAAAAGACAACTACCTGACCAATCAACAAGAAGATATCCACATTTGTACCCATACCAAAAGATCCAACAGAATGTAGAAAATGTCAAAAAAATATATCGTTAATATTACCCACAAGTAAAAGTTTGCTGAAGAGAATTCAAAAATGATTATAGCAGTACATCAACAGGGAGCTGCCAGAAATTCAAGCTGGATTCAGAAAAAGATGTGGAGCCAAGGCTATCATTGCTGACGTCAGATCTTGGCTGAAAGCAGAGAGTATCAGAAAGATATTTTTTGTTGTGGCTGCTGCTAAGTGCTGTAAAGTTGGTTCTGAGTCATAGAAACACTGTACAGGGCAGCCAAGAATGTAAATCTTTATGGGAGCAGAAAGCATCATCTTTCTCCCATGGAGAAACTTCCCACCTTGTGGTTTGCAGTCCAGTGCTTATCCTACACAGTCACCACATTTTATTGGCTATGCAAAGGCACTCAACTGTATGGATCATAACAAATTCTGGATAACATTGCAAAGAATGGGAATTCCAGAACAGTTCATTGTGATCATAAGGAACCTGTACATAGACCAAGAGGCAGTTGTTCAAACAGAACAAGGGGAACTGTGTGTTTAAAATCAGGAAAAGTGTGCATCAGCGTTGTCTGCTTTCCTACATTTCTATGACCTGTATGCTGAGCAAATAATCTGAGAAACTGGATCACATAAAGAACACACCACCAGGACTGGATGAAGACTCATTAATAACCTGCAATATGCAGATGATACAACCATGCTTGCTGAAAGAGAAAGGATTTGAAGACTTACTGTTGAAGTACAGATTACACCTCAACATAAAGAAAGCAAAAATCTTTAGAAGTGGGCAAATCTTCATTAACATCATGACAAATGGAGAAAAGATTAAAAGTGTCAGGGATTTCATTTCACTTGGATTCACAACCAGTGCTCACAGAAGCTGCAGTCAAAAAAATCAAGCAACAGGCCAGCAAGTCGCCTCCGTCACCACCACTCCTAGAAGGGTTAGGTTTAATACCCCATTCCTATCATTGGCATACAGTAGTGCATCACCAAGACATACTTGGTAACCTAATGCAGAAGATGGAAATGGGCAGGTGAACTTTTTTCACGTACCCTCTTCTTGAGGAAGCCAAGAGCATGGAGTCTCAGATTGGAAGATTGTGTTTATGGATCTTCCCCTTCCAGGACGCATAATCAGTTGGTTAAAGAAAGACAACTTTCTGGGCCTCTTAAGAATCTCTTGACCACTCATGAGTGGATGAACTGATTCTTACTAACTTCCCATCTCCTGAAGGGCACCAGGCTAGAGTTTCCCTCTTCCCATCCTCCTTCATTCTTTCAAACAATAATTGAGTCCTAGTGTAGCACTGTAGGATAAGCACTGGACCATAAGGTCAGTTTGGACTGCAAGGTCAGCCATTCAAACTCATCACCCACTCCTCAGGTCACTACGAGTCTGACAGACTCAACAGCACTTAACAACATTATAAGTCTGGAGTCCAGGTATAACTCTTAGAATATGCACCGGACTGCTAACTGTAAGGTCAGTGGTTCAAACCTACCAGTCGCTCCTAAGAAACCCTATACAGGGTTGCTATGAATTGGAACCAACTCAACAGCACTTAACAGCAACTATATTAACTGACATTTAAGGTACTCAGGTGCATTTGTGAATAAAACAGACAATGATCCCTCCTCTTGTGGCGCTTAATAGTACAATGGGGAAAGGAAGAGACAAGTAGCAATAATCATAACAGATAAACCATATAGCATGTTGAAGATGACAAGTGTTATTGTGTCGGGGTCTGACCTCGACATAGTTGTGTTGTTCACGAGTGTTTGGTTCACAAGGAGGGGAGATCCAGCGGCGATAGAGATAGCAAAAGAGACACAGAGACGCAAAGAGAGAGACAAAGAGACATTCCGAAACCAGAGTGAATGCTGGACTGGCATCAGGCAGATCCTGCGTTGCAAAAATCTCAGCCATGAAGGCCGTAATATCCTGCATAGTAAACATTTTGGCTAAACAGGCAGTGTGGTTGCAAGGCTGGACTGAGCCCCCTGCATGCTGTAACGCACGCCTTGCCAGTCGTAATGCACCTGGATTCGTTCTGCACCTTCCTTTTAATTAGGGGAGGTACTTTACACAAAGCTAGGAGGTACTAAGACAAGGTACAGCTGTCAATCTTACTTTTCCAGACATTCAAGCAACTTTACATCATACTTTGCAGGTTCCAATCTCACCACCGCAACTTGGTTTCTCAAGCTTAATTAACATACCTTTTAGCACCTAGCCTCAAATGGAGGGAGGAAAGGGAGGATCAGAGAGGATTCCTATTGTGTCGGCTGCCCAGCCCAGGTTCTTCAGGAAAAGCCTGGGTGAATAGGCAGCACCTGGAAACACTTTAGGGAGGGCATTCCTATTGTCCTTGGAACAGAGACAGGGAGCCACCCAATTTACTTTGAATGAATTCTCTGAGGGAAAAACTTTGCCTGTTTGGAATTTTACAGTCTTGCCTTTTAGGAAAATATTACATTTATCTGTGTATATCAAGGGCTCCATGTATTAAATTAATAAATATAACTGCATACTAAAATGAAAAATAATTTGTTATTAACTGCCAGGTGGCTAGATCTGTTCCTCAGAGCCTGCGACCTGTAACACTCGGGCCTATAGGGCCTCGAACCTCTGACCAGGTTTTCACGGTCTGCAACATTATTGATTTTTTTAAAAATAGAGGGTGATAAGAGAATGGAAGACTACAAGAGGGTTACAATCTTAAATCATGGTAGACTTCACTGAGAGGGAGATGGGTGAGCAGAGACTTGAAGGAGATAAGGCATTTAGCCATCGAGAAATCTGAAGGAAAACCATTCCAGACAAAGAGAACAATCAAGGCAAAGCCCCTAAGGTATTCATCAAGTTAGGAGTCAGTATGGTTGGAGTGGAGCGAGCCATGAAGAGGGGAGCAGTAGATTGGGTCAGAGGCGGCAGATAAAGCATGCAATACCAGAGTAAGGACCTTGGCTTTGGCCCTGAGTAAAAATGGGAAGTTATTGCAAGGATTTGAGCAGAATAATGATTTAAATATGATTCTGGCCACTCCACTGAGACTAAACTTTATTTGGGTGAGGAAGCAGGGGTTTGGTTGGGATGCTATTGCTGTAACCCAGATGAAAGATGAAGGTGGCTGGGAACCAGGAGGTAACATGGAGGAGAGAAGGGTTCAATTCAGGATCTAATCTGAAGCTAGACCTAGAAGATTTCCTGACAGACTGATCATAAAAGGGGGTGTAGTAAGAGAGAAAAAAATGAATCAAAGAAGGACAGTGTTGTGATCAACTAAAATGGGCTAGACAGTGAGTGGCGTAGATTTAGATTTAGGGAAGGTCCGTGGCAGTGTTTGGCACATGCCAAGTTTGAAATGGCTGTTAAACACCTAAGTAGATAAATGTGTGTGGAATGTAGGAGAGGGCAGGCCTGAGTACATAAATGTGAGTGTTTGAGACATACAGATTTTAAATAAACTTACACACAAGTGGAGGAGTTAGATGGAAGATTATTGTCACCCCTATTCCTTACTTTCTTAGACTATGCACTGCATTCCTGGAAAGACTGGTATTTATTGAAAGGAAGGAATCAGATTTCACTAAAGGAACAATGCTATAATAACAGGTTAGACTCCTGACCAAGAACATGTTGCTCAGTTTTTTTAGTGGCACTGATTGTACACGTGGGATTTACTCAAGACTTTCATAATAAACTATGTATAAGAAGCCTGTGTGCTGTACAGGGGAGAATTTCTAGAGTGTTCATCAAAGAAATAGGGGCCCCGTGACTTATCCCTTAGAGCTATGCCTGATTTAGCCCATCTGGGGAGACCCAGAGCACCACTTAAAGTCTGTTTCCTAAGTCCTTTCTGACTTTGCTCATCAACTGATGGACCCTCTCTCATGAAGGGCAATTTTGAGGAATATTTGCAAAAAATGCGTGGCTTTTTCCATCTCATTACCCTGAAGTAAAATGAGTTGTCATGAATTCCAATTCATGGTGATCCCATGTGTGCCAGAGTAGAGCTATGCTCCATAGGGTTGTTTTTTGTTTTTTTCTTGTACAAAATTGTTCATTTGCCTTTTCTTTTTTTGTAACTTATCTGTTAAAGGTTTCCCCTTACTGCCAAAAGACTATGCATGATAGTAATCAGGATTGTACTCCTTCATGTTTTCTTCCCTTATTTACTGTCATTGCCCTGAAACCTTACTTTAGAAAACCAATCGAGTAACAAACATGTTACAGGAGTCCTGGTGTGGTGCTGTGGGTAAATGAGCCAGAGTGCAAAGCCATTTGAACTGTAAGGTCAGAGGTTCAAGCTCACCAGCTGCTCCTCGGAAACCCTATACAGGGTCACTATGGGTTGGAACCTACTCAACGGCACTTAACAACAACAACAACATGTTACATGTGCCTTATTCTGCCTATATGCCCGTCTGCACACCTAAACTTAGATGGAGTTGGTCAAATGAAGGAACAACTGGGTTATGCCTTTTTTTTTAAGTAGTTTTCTTCAGGAATTGTCAGTATGTTGCTGAAATGTGTTCTAACTCTGGACTATGGACAGTCAACAATATGAACCTGAAGTTGCCTATTGCAAAATGAGTATATTATCCAGATCCTCGTACACTATTTTTTTTGTACTGCTGGTCCTGTACCAGAATCATTTTTTGAAAAATAGTTACTGGCTTTTTAAACTTTGCTTAGCCTCTTAAAGAAAGTCTGCTTATGGCATAATAATAATAATAATAATAAATTACAATTTAAAAAGAACAACAACAACAAAAACAAAAACAGGAACAACTTTAAGAAAACCAGAATTTACAAATGATACAAAATGGCAAGCAAACATAAGATTGACACAGCTATTCAGAATACTCTGCTTTGACTGTTTCTCGATTTACATATGGTGATGGAAGCAGTCCGGATGTTAATCTAAAGGAGAAAAATACATATACACCCACAGCTGCTCGTTAGCCTTAAATACACACATACATATACTAAAGATACTAACCTCTCATGCTGGACATTCTGAACTAGAACATTTGAGATGGAACGTCTTTACATTCTTAAAGAAGAATGGCTAAACAACACAATTATTACTGAAATTCGAGTCGTTTAAACAGAAAGCAGTAAAGTTTATCTTGCTGTCTTTAGACCCTTAACTAAGACCTAATTTAATTTTGCCAGCTAAATTTCCTGCAGTCATTACAATGTTGTCAAACTTATTTTAATCATATTAAAAATACATTACCTAGAGGTTAACATCATTTCTTTGCTTATGAGCTCTGCGCTGATTTTCAGATAAAGATGCAAAATGAGCCATTTGCTTCATTCTTTACTTTCTAAAAATTTAAACTAAATAATATGACTGGAAAACATTTTTCCCCTGTGGAAGATGTTATTTAGGGGTTACTAAAAAGGACTTTTATTTAATTAAGAACTGCACTGCTGTTGGCCAAGAAAGTCTAAAGGGCTGTGGTTTAACAGGCAGCTGAACACTATAATGCAGCATGAAATCGAAGGTAACCACTTGGTGAGGAAGACACAGGAGATACTTCCATAAGGATGTTTTATAATAGATAATTTTTTGTTAAATCTAAAGAGTTGTTTTTTAAAAGAAAATAACAACAATGCATCCGCATATGCATTATATTTCAGAAGAGGCCATGACTGAGAAGTACTTAGATTCAACTTCTTCTGGTTCAAGTGAAAGTCCAAATGCTTAGAAATAAATTACCCACTACTCACCAAAAATCCATAAAGCATTCACACCAGACAGGTCAAGATAAACTCTCCCAAGCATTGCTGACTCCTTGGTCTTTATGATCTAGAGGAACATAAACAAGGTATGAAACATTATTTCTGCCCTTTGGAAGGTTGTAGATGTGATGCCCATAGATTAGCTCGTAGTGGGGAGGGTTGACGTCACTCTGATAAATGCAAAACACATTCTCATTCGTAACATCTGGTTTATTTGGTGTCTGAATAAAGTGCTGAGAAGTAAACATTTTTCCATCCTGGTACTTAGAATGTGGAATCAAGGTAGGTGCAAAATACATGCATGATGATAGCAGAATCTGTGGGCAAATCTGTATCCCACTTGCGTCCTCTGAAATCTCCACCTGTGTTCCATGGAAACGAGCTCATACAACCTCCCTGAGAAAGTTCTTTGATCCTTTCAAACAAGTACTCCTGGTTGGCTGTAAGATCCAGATACTGCATGATTGTAGTCAGAGTTGGAATGAGAGGCGCTTTAACGAGAGCCTCAAGCTGGTAATGCTAGCCTCTCCTATTTGCCGCTCTGCACAACTAATGCCTCTCATCTGTGTGCTGACAGACTTGATCTCTTGTACAAGTGGCACTAATATGGTCTCATTGATCCATTTTCTGAATTTCGCTGTCCATGAATCCATATGATCAAGTTTTCTATTCATAGTCACTCTTGCCCAAATCTCTTCAGCAGCTTGTTTAGAACTGAGGTCAGCTTCATCTTTGTTGGTGCATGGGGCCTGTGACCTACAGGCGAGCTGATACTGAAACTTCCTCAAAGTCTGCACATAGTCTCCCACAGACCTGCTGTAGTTCCAGAAAGCAGGGCTGGTGAAGGGAGAGGTAGAGTCTGGGCCCCCAGCTCAACTCTATGCCGCTTCTCTTCCCGTCTCAGAAAGTGTCCAGTCTGGAGGTCTGCCATATAGTCATTTTTATCCATAGGTGATCTGTAGACAGTGGGTGAAGAACGGTAGCAAGATCTCAACCCACTGCTCTCCATTGGTCCAACAGTGGGAGAGAATGGAGAACTGTAAGGAGAGGGACTGTAGCTTGCCAACTTGTTACCACTGACAGGCGAGTAGGTCACTCCTGGGCTGTAAGAACCACAGTTACCTGATGACAGTTCTTGTAGTTAAGGGACGTATCTAGTCATACAGCTGGTGGACTTGGGGCTGGCGCTGAGTGACCAACAGGGGCTGTAATTCAGCACACTCTGACCCTGAATTGAAGGGGAAGGTGGGGAGGGAGAGATTTCTTTTGCTACCAGATGGTGTGGAGGAGTCGTCTTGTACTACCGCTGTTTTCAACCCGAGAAGTGCTAGCTGTCCAGGGTTAACAACCAGACTTGTTGGGGCCACGGTGTATTTGAAATAGCTCCAAAAATCAAATAAAGCATTCCGGCTGAAGAGAGATGCAAGGGCAAGCTCAATATACCACAGGGGCCAGTATGTCACGTTATAATATGAACTTAGCAATTTTCCAGTCATTTCTGTATATATCATTCCAGCCATAAACACACTGAGGAGTCCCCAGGCTAAAAACCAATTTCCTGGCTTCTGTTTCTTTTCTCATCTTGATGGTTCTGTTAATAAGCGAAGCACTAGGGTTTGGCTCCCCTTGCATCTTAGTCTAGCAACACTCCCTGTCGCGCATGCGCAAAGCGGAGTGGCAGCAACTAGCGAGCCCTCGGCCTCCATAGGGTTTTCAATGGCTAACTGTTGGAAGATACATCGCCAAGCCTATCCTCCATGTCATCTCTAGATAGACTCAAGCCTCTATTCTTTAGATGAGCAGCTGATTGCGCTGTTTGCACCACCCAAGAACACAGACCTTGGTTATTATCATCATTACAAGTTGTGGAGAAGAGTTTCTATCTAGTATAAACTTTATCTGCCACATCAAGCAAAGAAGTCTGTTTAAAGACTAAGGTGTGACTGACCCAACCCATGGTATTTTCAATCACCTCACATGCATGTGAAAGTTGAACAGTGAATAAGGAAGACCGGAGAGAAACTGATGCCTGTGAATTATGGTGCTGGTGAAGAATATTAGTTATGAAGGTAAGTTAAAAGTATTACTACAAAATCATAGGAACCTTTATTAAACAAAAATATCAAAATCTGAGGCTATTGTTTCTCGATATGTCCTCCCTTTTTGTCTATATAATTCTGAAGGCAGTGTTTCCATCTCTCTAACCCTTCTGAGAAGTATTCTGAACTCTTTGATTCATATCACATCAAAACAACCATTTTGGCATCCTCGAGGGACTCAAATCATGTTCCTTTTAAATGTTCTTTGAATTTTAGGAACAATAGGAAGTCAGACGGAGCAACACCATGGCTGTAGGGTAGACAGAGTAAGGTTTTCCAATGAAATTCTCGTAATACAGCCATTGCTAGTCTTGAACAATGAGCAGATGCATTGTTATGATGGGGAAAAATTCCTCAGCACAATTTTCCTGACCATTTACTCACCAATGCAGTTTTCCATTTTCTTAAAACCTGTTTATAATAAAGCCCCTACAATCACTCTTATGCACCCTTTGATCACTCAGGAATCCTGGTGCGGCAACGTAGAATAAGCATTCTACCCCAAGGTTAGTTTAAACCACAAGGTCAGCAGTTCCAACTCACTGGCCACTCCCTGGAAACCGTATACAGGGTGGCCATGGGTCAGAACAGATTCGATGGCACTTAACACCAACAACATGATCACTGTAGGGGAACTCAATGACTCCATAGGATAAGCACAGGACTGAGAACCACAAACTTCGCAGTTTGAGCCCACCAGTTGCTCCATGGGACAAAGATGAGGCTTTCTGTTTCCACAAAGATTACATTTAAAAACCCTCAGAAACCCTATACAGGGTCACTCAACGGCACTTAATAACAGCGAAAAAAATCTACCAAGATTACCCCTTTGGAATTCCAAGAAACAGTTGCCATAAAAGGAAGCCTGGCAGTGCGATGGATTAAGCATTTGGGCTGCTAACCACAAGGTCAGTGCTTAAAACTGGCCAACTGCTCTTCAAGAGAAAGATGAGGCTGGTTGCTCCTGTCAAAATTTACAGTCTCAGAAACCCTATGGAGTAGTTTCATTCTGTTCTATAGGGTCACTGTGAGACAGATTTGACTTGACGGCAGTGGGTTCGAAGGTGACCTCTCTGCCTTGAATTGAACTGGCCCAGCAGATCCCCTTGGAAACTGCTGTTCTGTTTGGACTTTGTTCTCTGGCTCATAATAGTAAATCCAAGACTCATCTCTAGTTATAATTCATCCCATAAAATCATCTTTGTTAGCTTTAATCTTGCTTAAAAGCATGATGGAAAGACTGAGCTAGCTGGTCTTCACACCATGCTTCTGGCACCCATCTGGGCAAAAGCTTGCTTAGGTCAACTTGTTCACTGAAAAATGAAGATGCAGAACCATGTGAGATCTCAACTTCAGTACTATTGCATCAATAGTAATTCTCCAGTATTCTTCGCCAGTTTCTGGACTTCATCTATGTTTCTTCATTCATGGAAATTGATGGTCTTCCCTCTCTTGGCTCATCTTTGAGGTCTTGCTTACCTTCCTTACAATACTTGATCCATCTAAAAATGGTTGCTTTATGTGGGGAAGCATTCCTGTTGTTGCAAAGCTTCAGTGATTTGAAAAGCTGAACACTTGAGTTTGGTTAAGAATTTTATATTAGCCCAAACCTTAAAATTGCTTCTTTCCCGTGGCAAAAAAAAAAATATATATATATATATATATCCTTCATTTATTTATTTTTTAAAGTACCCTAAGTCAAGTGTATTACTGAAAGAACTTGTCAACGGCTGTCCTCTGATCTTGAAAATATGTTTGAACACATTTTGTTTGGAAAAAGCCCATGCAAGTATGAAATGGAAGCCTAGAAGTGATACTTTTTGACTTGCCTTCATATGTCATGAACTGCCAAAAAATGAACAAATTTTTCATTTTCAATGAGGAGCCAGAATGCTCCTCAGAACAAATGAACAAATTTTCATTTTCAGTGAGGAGCCAGAATGCTCCTTAGAAGCCAGGATGGAGAGCCTTTCTCATAT
Organism: Chrysochloris asiatica; assembly: GCF_000296735.1. Taxonomy (NCBI): domain Eukaryota; kingdom Metazoa; phylum Chordata; class Mammalia; order Afrosoricida; family Chrysochloridae; genus Chrysochloris; species Chrysochloris asiatica. Next base: position 19,570,948 of record NW_006408560.1, read on the forward strand.
GTACAGTCAAGAAATCCCTATCAGGAAGTTCCATTCTATAACACACAGAGTGGTCATAAGTCAGAATCAACTGCATGGCACTGGGTTTGGTTATTGGTTTTAAGAGCAGAGCAAAGACTGGGATAATGGAACAGAGTGTAGCCAGTCTGCCTTTGTGGAGAAAAACATAGACTAAGAAGAAAAAACAAAAACAAAGAAAGCGAGGAAAACAGCCTTGGCAAAGTAGCTGTGAGGAGGTGTGGGCTGGGCTGATGCAAGGAATGGAGCCTGAATCCCAATGTTTGGAGAGCCATAGGAGTGAAGTCAGCTGAGTCACAGCAGGGAGAGGCACAAGGGTGCCATGGCACTCAGGGAGGGGATCAAGGGGACTGACAGGAGGTGATGGTCAGGTGCCAATCCAGAGACAAGAAGGATGTGGGAACCTGAAGGAGCTCATCTCCAAGACTGGATGTTGTTAAGTGCCGTCAAGTCGGTTCCAACTCATAGCGACCCTGCCAAAGACTGAATGGACTCTCCTGCTGAAAGGGTCCATGCTAAGCTTTGAGAGATCTGGGAGCAGTGTGCAGACCCTTCAGGAAGTACTATCCACCCAGAAGGACTCTCAAACTTAGTTTTACAGAGATTACCATGGTGGGCACTGGGTCTAGAGGACAGATGATGTGGCCTGAGTGGCAGTACCTGAGAGCAGGTAGGTGAAGGAGGACTGGGAGGGTGTGTCCTGGTCCAGGGAGGCGTCCTGAGGATCCTGGCAGCTTCCTCAGACATGTCTCTGGGACCCTGCTGAGCTTGTGTTTCAGGTGATTCCTGTTATTATTAGTATCACTATTACTAATGAGGATTGTTTTCAATATTAACAACTGTATGTGGATTCCAGGACTCAGAGGCAAGTAGGGACTCTCCTCTCACTTCGGATACCTAGACTCCTTACCTCTCCTTCCAAATGGTGAGCCATCTCCAAATTCAATACCAAGGCTTTGCTCTTCTCACTTCACCCCATCTCTGCAAACCTCCCACCTGCAGACACTACCAGCCCTCTGTGCACTTAGAGCAAGGCCCTCCATGCCTGCTCTCTTGTGGGAGATGAAATTACACATTGGGGAAGTGGAGAGTTGGGGATCCATTTGCTAATCTCATACTATGTACAAGGCTCTGTAATAGACACTTCACACAAAAGAGTCCTGTTACTATTCCCATTTTACACATGTACAAACTGAGACCTCAGGAATTTATTAAGTAATTGAACCCAGGTCTGTCTTAACTCTAAAACTGAAGCCTTTTTCCTTTGAATATATGAACATGCCTAGCTCACAAATGTTTCTTACAAGTTTTCTTCTCGTCTCTCGGTTCCTCCCTCAGGACACCCTAAACAGAAGTCCCCCATCACCTCAAACTCTATAAAAATAACCTCTATAAAACTGGTTCAGCAGTTTTGCCCCATCCTCATATGCTTGATTCCCTACCTTTGTCAAGGGCTTTAGATTCCTTCTAGTGCTGACTGCCCCATTCTCCCTGTTGTATCCAAAAAGGCTGCTGGGGGCTATGGGCACAGAGAGGGGACTGAGGGTTGTCTTGTCCATTCTCCACCTGCAGGAACAGCAATATCTTTCAGGGTCCCCCAAACTTCCCAAAGTAGACACTATCCCCACCTTGCTGTGTGGACCCAAGTCTCGCTCATTCATTCTTTCAACATACTCTTCGTCATCTAACCCCAAAGGGATGAATGGAATCGGTTTTGCTTCCATTGATCAGGAATAAATCAAATGACCACTCAGAATGGGTTTGATGAGTGAAAGGAGTCACTAGGTAGTACAAATTGCTAAGAGCTCAGCTACTACTTAAAGGGTGGGTGGTTCAAATCCACCTAGACTCATCTTGGAAGACAGCGCTGGTGATCTGCTTCCAGGTTACAGCCTTGAAACCCCTGTGGATATCCTGCAACAAAATAAATTGCTAGATCTAAAACTAAAGATTCCTCAGTTTGCTTTTCAAAATGCATATGCAAACCTGAACTAAATTTCCCTACTAACCCACTCTGTATACCAAAATAAAAATAAATGAAATAAAGACAATTGTTAAAATATGGTCACGAATAAATGAAAGTTTACACATAAAGATTATTGAAACTTAAAAAAAAAAACACTACACTATGAAGTACAGTTCTATTCTATAACAAATGAGTCACCATTAATTTAATTGACAGCAACTAGTTTGGTTTCTTTTGGGGAAATGGCGGTGGATGAAGAGTATAAATACTACAGCAGAGTTCTCCAGACTTCCACCAGAGAACAGCTGTGAGGAGACTCCATTTCCTGAGAAGCTTCAGGAAACAGGATTAAAGTTCGAGTCTGGTCCCCTGTCTTCATGCAGGCCACTACCTAACCCACAGGAGTCCGATAGTTTCATACTCTGGAACGACACTGATCAGGTAATTCCCCAAACCCCCTGTTACCAGTGAACCAAAAGAAAAATCAATCCCTCTCAGAGACACCGCAGTCTGACCGGGACTAAAATAGATGAAATGTAATTACGCAGCATACACACTAAGAGTTATTCTACATGAGAAAACATCCCTTGTGAGTTCATGCCACTCAAGGTCTTGAGAATTTGGGGTTTAAGAGCCAATGATGACAAGATGTGTTCCTGAAGCCTGGGGAGGAAGGTCAGAGAAGGAACCGAATCAGTGAGGAGACTCGGAGTGTGTCTTGAATAGATTTCCCAGGGCTGGATTCAGGGTAGCCCTGTGCATGTCAGATTAGGTTTTATGACTACCAAAAAGGCGATCAGGAGCTGAAGAGATATCATTGATCATATTTGCTTTGTCAGTGACCAGAGGAACTAGAAGTCAGTTTCAGCAAGGCTGGGGAAAGATGTAAAAGGAAGGAGAGTGGAGACAACTGAATGCCAGCTTTGTGTCCTGTGAAAAAACAGAGAACAACTATAGTGTGATTCCCTGTATATACACAGTCTTCTGCTTGTCTGTGATAATGTCCCCTACATTGTGCAAGCCAGTTGTTATAAAGCAGTCAATATTAACAGTTATAGTATATAAATGTCCAATTAAAGAAACTAAATTAAAAACAAAATTGCTAAATAATGAAAACTTACCCTTTCTAATTATTTTACTAACCAAAAGGCCAGCAATTCCAACCCACCAGCCACTCCAAGAGACGCAAATGCGGCAATCTGCTTCCATAAAGATTTTGTTGTTGTTGTTGTTGTTGTTGTTGTTAAGTGTCGCTGAGTTGGTTCTAACTCATAGCAACCCTGTATAGGGTCTGAGACTTTTAAAATCTTTGCCGGAGCAGAAAGCCTCATCTTTCTCCTGAGGAACAAACCGCCAACCTTGTGGTTCACAGTCCAGTGCTTATCCTATTGTTTAGCCATTGTTATGTGTCTATAGAGTTTCCGAGGCTATAAATCTTCACAGGAGCAGAAAGCCTCATCTTTCTCCAGACGAACAGCGAGTAGTTTCTAACTGCTGACCTTGAGGTTAGCAGCCCAACTCATAACCACTATTCAGTGATTCATAAGCCACAATGTGTTCGTATTTGGTTTTCACTATTATCTAAACTCTATTATCTGCTTCTCATTTATCAACTATATTATTATCTGACATTTCACATTTAAAACGATAGAAAATAAATCTCTCTACATTGCATATTACCAATGTACATCTGACAATAATGAATGCTGAGGTGAGAGGTAAGAGCAATACTGACTAAGATGGTTAAGGTTAGGTGTCAACTTGGCTGGACCATGATTCTCAGTGGTTTGGAAGCCATGTGATGATGTGGTCACCCACCATGTTTGCATAATGCCCAATGTTTACATAATGACCTGGTCTTTAGAACCTAACCATCTCAAAAAGTGAGTGGTGGGTATATGAACTGTATTGTGGGAACACTGTACAATAATGTGCTGCTGTGCATTTCTTCCAGAATCACACCTATGGTGGCCCATTGGTAGCCTGAAATTTGCCACGGTGAGGGTATTTACATCACGGAAATCAGCAGAGGCTACATTTCAGGGCTTACCACTTACCACTCCCCACTTCCCTTAGAAAACCAAGAACTCTCCTTCAACTTTGGGTTTCTTGCTGGAGAGATGAACAAAAAAGACCAAAGCATTCCTGAAGCAAAACACTGGAGCTGAAATGTCCTTCCTTTAGCACCTCAGAGTGACAAGTACCATAACCATGACTGTGAGCCCAGCATTGGGTTCAGGAACATCCCTGTTTTCCCTCTTGAGTCTTTCAAACAGGAAGTTGTCTCCAGAGTCTCTAAAATCTCTCTTGCTGCTTTTTAATGAGCTTTTCTTGCCAAAGCCTCATGTCCTCACCCCTCAAATGAAGACTAAGTCTGAACATGATTCCCTGGCTTCTGGAATGTGGAAAATGATATCTCTCAACACAACCTGTACACAAGCTTAGCTCCTCATTACCTGACTGAAAGCTCCTCAGAACAGTGCTCTCTCTAAGTCATCCTATTCAGTCTCCCATATAAGAGCAAAAGTGTGCCAGGCTAGGTGCCCTGCTGATGATCTAACTATCTGTGAACAAGTCAATGTTTTTAAACACACACACACACATATACAATTCCTGGTGATTCCAACTCATGAGAACCTTGTTGATGTTGTTGTTATTGTTAAGTGCCATTGAGTCAGTTGGAACCACCAACCTCGTGGTTCAAACCAACCTTGAGGTCAAGTGCTTATATTATGGTACCATACCAGGACTCCCATGACAACCTTGTTGTTGTTTTTGTTGTTAAGTGCTGTCGAGTCAGATTCAACCCACAGCGACCCTGTATAGGGCTTCCAAAGAGTGGCTGATGGGTTTGAACCGTTAACCTTGTGGTTCAAGTGGACTTTGCAGTCCAGTGCATTAATCTGCAGCTGGTATGTAAAAGTAGAACTGTGCTCCACAGGGTTTTCAAAGCTATGATCATTCAGATTGCCAGATCTTGCTCCCAAGGCACCTCTAGGTGGATTCTAATCTTTCAGTTAGTTTTTTTGTTTTTGTTTTTAAATGTTTTATTGTGAATTACGTGATAGTTTATATGGGAGAACATTAGCTTTACATTCATCGTATCGTATCATATAGTGTTTCATTGCCATGGTTACAATCCCCTCCATGCATCATCAACCAACCAAAGGGTATACCCTACAAGTCTTTCAGTTAGTTTTGAAGACCTTAACCATTTGTGCTACCCAAGTAAATAATACCTATTGGTGTTCATGAGAGATACAGCCAAAAAATAAAGGAATAGATGTTCCTAGAGTTCTCTGTCTGTCCCCTCATCCAGCCCCAAGGAGACCCCCATCTCCTCATCCCCATGACAATTGTGACTGGCTCCCTCTGTCTCGCTGTCATTTCTCCTTTCTCTTCCCAAAGCTCAATCAGCTTCTCCCAGAAAAAAAAGAGACAGAAGATCCTGGGCTTTCAACAGGCAGATGTCTGGGCAGAGGCAAGTAGAACTGAGAAAACTGGAAGTATTATGCTCTTCAGAAAACTCCATGCACCTGGGTCAGACCCACGACCAGCTGTACTCCTGTTGCTGCAAATCCTGTATGGATCACTTGGTCTACTACAGTTAGCTGACTCGAAGATATGTCACTTGGGGCTCCCTGAGAGTAGAACCCAGACTAATGGATAAAAGCTATATTGGGACAAAAATTAGGTTCAATAAAAGCAATATGTCTCTGGCAGTCAGAAGCAGAATGGACTGCTTGGGGAGGTAGTGAGCTCCCACTGGAGGTACTCAAGAAGAGATTGTTTGGAAGATTCTTTGACAGCAATGTTGTAGAAAGAATTCAAATAGAGAAATAGCCTCATGTCCCTGGAGTCAAACATGCTTGGATTAAATCCTGAATTACTAACTTGGTCACCTTGTGATATAGTGATATCTAAGTGTGGTGCTGTGGGCTAATGCATCAGACTGCAAAGTCATTGCAAGGTCGATGGTTCAAGCTCACCAGATGCTCCTTGGAAACCCTATACAGGGTCACTATGGGTCGGAATTGACTCGACAGCACTTAATAACAATCCCTGTGAGCCTCAGTTTCTTTATTTGTATAAGGGGGATAATGTACAACTACATAGGATTAAAGAAATAAGTTAAATATCTGAAAACACCTGGTATTCAGTAGGTGCCCAACAAATAGCAATCTTCTTTCCATCAAAGGTAGGGTTGGTTTACATGAAGTACAGGTCTTTGTACTTCAGAACACATGTCTACAACCCTTCCAGGCTGCTGAGAAGGAAAGCATGCATCTGGGTGAGATAAATCAGGATTAGGTCAACAAGGAAAGGAGGCTGTTGAGTGTGATCAGGGACTAAACAGAGGTCATCCTGCCAGCCCCCTATTTTTCTATTCTGACCTAGAATGAAAGAGAAAACCAGGATTCTGTTTTTAAAGTCCAGCCTGAGGGGTCTCAGTTTCCCCATCTGTACAGTGAAGGAGGAGGAGTAGACAGTCCCTTCCAACTCAGACATCCTAGGATCTAAGAAGGGAGGAGGTGGTGCAGAGACAAGGCGGCTCAACGGGAAGCAACCTCCCCTATCGCTGAGCGTCGGGACCTTCCAACCCCACCCCATTTCCAACCCTCCTCAGAAGCAGAGCCACTTCAGTTTCAAGTCATACAGCCCTTTATTGTACTAATACTGCAGCCTGGGAGCTCGGATCACACACACTGACAATTCAGTCCAGACCCCATCCCACCTGGTCCCCTGGCCCTCTGCCTTGGCTGGGGACACCGGGCCTCCGGCTTCAGCCGCTCTCGGATACCAACTCTGCTTTCTTCTCCCTCCCTCCCTTCCCCGGAGCCTCTGAGCCCCGGGAGTTGGGGAGGGTTCTTGAAGGTCTTTCTCGGCCCTCCCCGCCCCCTCCCACTTTAGGGGAGGAGGCTCTGTCTCCCTACACTTCCGGAAGGAAATGTCTTTAGCCTCCAGCAGCCAGGGGCGGGCGAGGCCGAGCGTGTCCCCAGCTGCGGACAGAGAGCCCGGTCCCGTCCTCCCCGCCGGGGCGCAGCCCGGAGCGGCGCGCACGCTCACACCACCAGACCGTCCTGGCAAGGCAGCGGCCCCTGGGCGCATTCGGGCTCGGCGCTCTTGACCTTGACGTAGACCGGGGAGGGGCCCGCTTCGCAGGCGGCGGCAGCGACGGTGGTGCGGGGCGCCAGGGCCACTTCCTCTGGGCCACCGCAGGGCGGGGGCGCGTACTTGCGGCGCAGGGAGCGGCTGACGTTCTGCGTCGGATACCCCAGGAGTTGGGTGACGCGGCTGCCGCGCCCGCTGACCTTGCACCCGGGCGCCACGGCGTCCACTCTGTGGAAACAACAGGCGTGCGGATGAGCAGGCTCCTCCGCGGCGCGGCGTGGGCACGGCCTGGGCAGAGCCGGGGGCTCTTGGCAACCTGTCGTCTCCCGCACCTCCCTCCACCTGCCCTTCCGTCACCTCTCTCCCTCGGTCTCCACCGCCTCTCCTCTCTGCCCCTTCCAGAGTCAGCGACTCCGCAGCGGTCCCCGGGACCACCATCCCCATGCCTCCAGACAGGGCTTGTGCACACCTGTCCGGACCGCCCACGAGCGGCAGGCACGCTCCACTCCCTTCCAGATATTTTCACAGAACCACCCAGCAGGGAGCTTCGGAGACCCAGAAGGAGCTACGTTACCATTCCTTCTTTCCTAACTAACCCTGGCCTTGTCTTTCTGTCCTCTCTCTCTCTCTTCACTACCTACCCCTCAATCTTCTCCATGTTTTCCTTCATCCCAAGGCACTGCAGGTATTAATGCTGTTAGTCTTTTTCTATTTTTCTTTCTAGTTTGTTTCTAATATAACTTATTAACACTATTCTTCTTAAATAAACACGTCTAGAGTTCTCACCGGCGCAGTACAGGGAAAACATGAGAAGAAACAAACACAGGCCCTGCCCTCCGGGAGCTTACAGTCTAGACAAGACAGACAGGTGTGTAAATTGGCGGGAAATGGAGGGCAGGGGAGTAAAGGTGAAGACTGGGGAAGGGGGAGACAGAAAAGCCATGCGGCGAGTGGCAGGTCGACATGCTGCGGTCCCAACACTCCGTGGCGATGGCGGGCAGGGTTGGGGTGGGGGTCCCGGCCGGCCGGTGGCAGGCAGGGTGGGGAGGGCAGGGCGCCGGTCCCCCGCCGCACGGCAGCATGCAGCATGCATCAGGTTTTACCTGATCTCATTAGCCAAGTCGTCACCGCCGCCGCCGCAGGGCCCTCCGCCGAGCCCTCCGCCGACCCCGCCGCCGTTGCCGTAACCAAAGGTACCGCGGGGGCTGCCAACCCCAGCGCCCATGAGGCTGCAGCAGACGATTCCCCAGATGCCCATCATCACGCAGGCCAGTACAAGCAGAGAACCCAGCACTGCGCCGACGATCATGCCTATACGCCTCGAGTCTGTGGAGAGAAGTAGAGACTGCTCCGACTTTTCTGCAGGAGACCTATGCCAGAGCAGGGGGGTCGAGGGAAAGAGGCTGAGGGGGTCATGGGATTCTCCATGAGGAAGCTATGGGGAGTACAAGTTAACCGCTTGTTTCTTCAAAGGGCTTCCCACCTGCCCCCATTGGCAAAGCTGATGGTATTAGGAAGCAGAGCCTGCTAAGACTGGGAAATACAGCCCAGGGGGCTCCAATCCAACCCTCCCAGCCAAGGGGCCCTTCTGCGGCTGCACCTACCTGAGACCTTCACCTCCACCACGCACACACTGTAGCCCACATGGTTGGCCACTGTGCACTGATACAGCCCGTTATCCTCTTTGGAGATGTCCTTCAGCACCAGGTCACTGCTGTTTGGATCTGCAACTAAAGGAGTCTCAGTGAAGCTGAGGGGCCTGGTCTCTGAGAGCTCCCACCCCTGCTTAGGTCCCTACAGATGGGTTGTAAAACAAGCCGTCTGGAGGAAGGGAAGGGCTGTGCTCACAGGTCTGCTGCACTCTCCAGGTGAGTCACTTTCTTGCTGAGGTAGAGAGGCAAAAAGGAAGGGCCCCTCTCCAGCAACAGGACAGAGATACCACTAATTCACTCAGGTGACCTTAGGGAAATTCTATCTCCTCTCTGAGTCTTGGTGTCCTTTATTTATACAGTGAGGACAGAGTTAGCCCTTCTGCTAGCTCTTTGCTTGGTAATGAGTAAAACTCAGTTTCTCTATGAGCCAGGAACTTTACACGCCTCATCCCAATTAATCTTCACAGGTTCCTGGAAGGCAAGTATTATTTCCTTTTCATCTATGAAGAAATCAAGGCACAGTGAAGTTGAGCAATTTGCCTGAGGTTTGCCGTCAGACAGTGGCTCAGCCAGGACTCAAGCCAGGACTCAAGCCTAGCTCTGTCTATTTCAGACTGTTTTCTCTGCAAATTAACCATACTGCTCTTGAGTGACACCCATATTAATTAGCCTCCTCTTCTTCCATTGTGAACCCTTTAGAGGGTCACTATGAGTCAGAATTGGTTCCCTCAGTAGCAACTGCTGAGACAAAGGGTCTCCCACAGAGTTTCAGGTTTGACTAGATGCCACTGATGACCCAGGAAAGGCCAAAGGCCTGCAGAGTCCCTGATCTTCCACTTACCCTCCCTTCCCTGCCCTTGATAGCCCCTCACCTGGATGCATAGAGCCATGAAAGGACTCCTGGTAGGAAAGCTCAGAATGGAAGCTGTGCTGGGAGTGATAGGACCCAGCTCGGTGGGGGTGAGTGTTCCCACTGATCTTGGCCCACTTGTAAGACAAGGGCGGGGTGCCCCCATTGGCAAAGCACTTCAGCACCACCTCGTTGCCACGTGTCATCTGGCCCTCAGCCCAGCACATGGGCACTGCAGGTCGAGCTGCAAGGAAGCAGGTACATGGGAGTCAGGGCCCAGCCATGAGGCAGTCAGGCTCAGGATGGCCAAACTAACCTCAGTTCTGAAGTCAGAGGGAAGGGAGCCCAGAGGAGTCTGACCATACCTTGGACAGTGACGATGACCTTCCGGGAGGCCATGGTGGTCTTCTTCACCCGGCACTCATAGGTAGCTGTGTCAGATACCTGCAGGTTCATGAGGGTGATGGAGGCATCATACTGACTGGGGTCCGAGGCTGCAAAGTGAACCCTTTGCTGCAGATGGGGGAGGTTGCCATGGTTGATCCTCTTGTCCTGATAACTAAGGAACTGGAAAGGAAAGAGGAAAAGGGGTGATGCAGGCAGAGCCAAAGAGAGCCCTGTGGGTCGCTGTTCTGGGCAAATCACTGAATTATTCACAGTCTCAGTTTTCTCAGATGGAAAATGGGAATGACAAGGCTTCATCCAGTGACCACCTACAGAACATGTGAAGGTCAGATGAGATCAATCACTTTGGAAAGCATAAGGTCAGACTGGGAACTTGTGGAGGACAAGGACCATTCCACCTTTTCTCCTTGGACTTGGGGGGGAAGAGTAGACAGGCTGGAAGAGCTCTGCTCTCTGTTGCCCCACACTGTGAGGCCTTGGAGCAAGTTCAAAGTCTAGGTTTTCTAATCTGTCTTTCCTCCTCTCTAGAATTTGGCTGCCCAATGGGAAAACACCTTGAAGTGTAGAGTAAGGGGAACCCAGTGCCCAGCACTTACCACATTTTCCCGATGTGAGGGGTCTGAGTTGACCTGCATCCACTCGATGTCCAGCCCATTGGGACCATAGTCCTCAGGGTCCAGGATATAGGGGCAGCCTAACCTGACGTTATCACCTTCTGCCAGGTACAGGACCTCCTGGCCATCCCCGTTGATACGCACAGCAGGCAACAGTGCTGAGGGGAGGGCAGGGCAGGTAGGGTGAGGGACTGAGAACCAGGACTCAGGCAGTCTCCACCATTCTCTGTCCACTGTAACCTGCGGCTCAGTGGGACTTCTTCCACAGAGAGGAGGAGTTGCTCTGAGTGTGTGTGTGTGTGTGTGCACGTATGCATTGCTATATGCATGACTGCACATTTATGTGTGCATGTTTATTGATGTGGTTTCTGTGCACACTTGTGCATGCATGCATGTTTTATGATTGTATAGGATTGCATTTGAACACCATTTGTATGTATATAGTTATTATTTGCATATATATGTATAATTAATTGTATGCATGCAGGAACATGTACATTGTGTGCTTATGAGTAGCTGTGGCTGCTTATGTGGACTATAATGATATGCATGTATGTTCCCATGTAAGGTGCCTATTTATGTGTTTACATGTAGTGTGTGTGCGTCTGTCTCTCTGATGGCATATGGAGCACAGAATTAGTAAATGCTCTGATGGAAGAGCCTGTCTAGGCCAAGTGAGATGTTCCTACCTGGAGGCAGGAGGCTGGACACAGTGACCTCTAAGGTCCCTTTCCAGCCTGAGGAACAAAAGTCTGGGTGCATCTGTGTGTAGCATGCATGTAGGACAGTGTGTGTGTGTGTATGCCCTGTGTGTGGCCATATGTGGCAGGGTGAGAGTGTGCCTATGACAGTGTCTGTGGTTTGAGGGATAGTACAAGCCTGTTCATGACAGCGGGCAGCTGTAACCAAGCCCCTGGCCATGTGTCTGTGTGTTTGAGTGATGAATTCTCCTTCACACTGTTCAGCATCCCCTGAGTCAGCAAGCTCCAAAGCACTGGCCATTGCCACACACCCTTCTGGGTGCCACCAGCTTCTATGGGTCTCCTTGGTGGACAGCAAGTGGAGAGACTCCCTCCCTACCCTAAAGCCACACACATGCACTAGCCCCAACCGGTTGGACCAACTGAGGGAGCTGAAGGGGGCGTGCCCATGGCCTCACCCTCAGCATGCTGGGATCTGTCTCCCTGTCTCCTGCAATCCTTGGACCTGGGCCCCTCTCCCCACCTGGCTCACTTCTGCTGCATTCTTTGTTGACAGTGAATCCCTGGGCATCTCAGTCCCCAGAGTCTCCAACTCATTCTGCTCTCCCCCTCCCTGTGTCTCTTCTGGTACCACATTCACACTTAGAAAGCATTTTATACATACACAATTATACACAGTCATTGCCAAACAAATCCATGCTTAGTTACAAGTCTTTACAATGCAGAGACATACCTATGCAGATTTGCCACCCTATACACACACTCACGGTCAGATTCATACAAACAGACACACATCTGCTCACAAACACAAATACATGTTGCTCCAAAGGCACACCTAATACACACCTCATATTCTCCCATGTGTATTCATTCAAGACCAGACAGGCAGAAGCCCTGCCTGGCAGGCTTGCCCAGCAGGGGCCCCTCCAGCACCCCAACACCAGAGATCACTGACCTTGCTCCTCAGTTCAGCCTGTCACGGCTGAACATCAGCCATGCTCTAACCCCACCAGGCTCCAGGGTGACCCAGAGCAGGCAGGCTCAGGCTGGAACTCTAACGGGACCTAGTGGTGCCTCCTCCAGCCGTAGGCCAAGGGAACACCGCTCATTCCTGAGATAAGGATCCTACTGCCAGCTGCCAGATCCTGCGGCAGCACAGAGCAAGCCAGGGATGAGCCAAAACCCAAGGGAGAGCAGCAACTCCGCCCTGGGGAAGGGCGGCTGGCAGCAACTCACAACAGAGCACACCTCTCTTTCCACACACCTGTGCGTGCCGGCCAGCCTGCCAGGCAGGAGGGGAAGGATTTAGAGAAAGGGTCTTGGGAGGAAGAGCTAGGGCTGGAAGAAAAGCGCCTCCACCCTGTATGTACCAGGCTGCATTCTTCTATTGTCCTAAGCCAGGGAGCCTCGCCCCAACTCTTCAGTCTCCTTAGAAGCTTTCTCAACCTCCTCCAGCCTTTCTCTACTCTTCAGTCTACTTGGGAAGTTCTTCGTGCGGTCTCACCTTGACTCCTTTTACTGTGACACTGATGAAGTACATCCAAGGAATGTAAGAGAAGAAAGGGGCTTCATGAAGAGAGTGAAAAAGGTCAGAGTGGAAGAGAGAGCTAAGTGGAAAGACTTGGGGAGAGGAGAGGAACTGGGTGGGTGGTCACAGTGGGGATTAATTGCCAGGAAAGAGAGCACCAGGGGTTGAACTGAGGAGGAGACCCTTCTATGAGCTGTTAGCTCAGTAGTATATTGTAAGTTCATAAATCCTTTCTCAAATTTTAAGCTCCTCCCAGAGTTCCTAACTTTGTCTCCGGGGGAGAAGGAAAAGAGGGAGGGAAGAGGTAGCTTCCACGCTGAGCCTCTCTCACACACCCCATGTGCTACACACACCACACACGGAGAGATCCTAGACTGCATATCCCAGACAGAGCTTCCTGAGGGGGCTCTATCCACACACACACACAAAAGCTGAAAATGCACCCTCTTTCTAAACACTATTCCCCCATGCCTCTGCACCTAAGTCCAGACCCCAAAGGGACTCAAGTCATTTCCAGTGAGGCCCACACAACACAGCCCTTGTCAGAACTTGCCCCAAGCTGGGCAGGTGAGCCCTGCCCTCAAGGTAAGGTGAGGGGGGAACTGGGCAGGTGAGCCCTGCCCTCAAGGTAAGGTGAGTTCCCCCAACCCTTTACCAGTTTCATCTTGGAGGGCCACCTCCCAGGTTCTCTCACCAGACCAGAGGCCCAGCTTGGATCTCAGGCCTGAGCGCTCACCGGCCATGATGGAACCAAACACTCAGACTGCCCCCAATGTTGATCCCTTGCCCTTTCAAAGCAAGTAACTCCCTGACCCCTTGGCTATGGTGTGGAGGGCCCACATTGGCAAGAGTACACAAACAATTTGATGACAATTGATTCTTCCCAAGTCCCTCCTCAGCCCCCATCCGGCTTTGCTGGTGGCGAGTCACCTGATTTTCTCTTACCCTACCTCCATCCTGCAGATAACTCCAGGCAAGCCCTGTCTTCTCATTCACAGGTATGTGCATGCAAGGCACCTGCACATATGGGAGCCCCCAGGGCTCACAGATGATTAATTCCACTCACAGGCCTCCCACCCACAGACACATGCCTCCGACCCCTGGGCAATGATCCAAACCAGAGCGGCAGCAAAGCGAGGGTGGGCAGTACCCTGCCAGTGCATTTCAGAGCACCTTCAAAGCCCCTTAGTGATCTTATCACTGTCCTCGTTCTGCCAGGCATCCCTTCCCGCTGCCCAGCCCCATACCTGGGCTCAGGCACATGAGCAGAAGGTGGAAGGCACCTCGAATTCCCATGTCTCTAGGCTTGATGTTTCCTCCACCTGGGCTGGCTATCCCTGGGCTCGGTGGTGGTAAGGATGAGGGGGTGGGCAAAGGGAGGGGGAGCTGAGGGCCAGACACTGCCCAGGGTGGCAGGAGGGTGCAATGAGTGCCAGGCTGAGGAGCAGCAGAGTCATTTTTATGGGAGGGAGGGGGCCTGGACCCCGCCTTGGGGAGGAGTCTCAGGAGCCCTAATTAGCGGGGTGACAGGGTGGCCTACCCAGGCATTACCCAGCCCTCACCCAAGCTCTTCCCTATCCTGAGTGGCTCAGGGTGGCCAGCGGGACTTGTAATTAGGCACCTGTTAAACCTCCACTTCCTTCTGGCCCCATGCTCGGGGTGACAACAGTCGCCCCATTTCACAGCGTCCATGGAGCTCTCCTCACCACTCATTTGTTGCCTCCTTCCCCTGGGGAAGTGGGGAAGAGGAAGAAAAAGGGAAGCTTGGGGAGGAAGGGCGCCCAGACTTTGAAGGGTTAACACTAGGCCCAGGGCACAGGCAGGGAGGAACAAGCTCTCCCCATTACAGGCTCCAGCCAAATCCCTGCCCCCTCCCAGTATCCATGGCCTTACTGGGAACACCCAAACAAATCACAGGACCCCCAGATTCAGGTCTGTGGGCAAGGACACCAGTAAAGGGGACATTCCCCCTATTGCTAGGACCTAGAACTGAACAAAGCATCAGACAGATGAAAAGGACTCAGGAATGCCCACCCTGCCCTCCCATTAAAGCCTCTGGTCTTTCAAAGCTTGTTAGGACTCCTGAGCTGAAAGGAGGGAGAGAGCGTGTGTGGAAACAGGTTCTTGCACTATCTGTACCCCCGGAACTGTGCCCCTACCCATTCCTGACTCCAGCTTGTCCCCAAGTTAAGGAATTATGGCGGATTTAGCCCCCACTCCTGACACAGGACTGAGCCCAGTTCAATTAGGCTTGAGAGGAGAGGACCAGGGTGTGTAGGGTGTCAAGTCAGTAGGTGGTTGGGCAAACGTGTGTGAGGGGCTGTTTTGAGAAAATAGGGGAAGCTAAGGAGAGGTGTGCTTCTGTGAATATGCACACAGCCTCACTGGAATACAGGTGTGTAAGACAAGTACAATATCTGTTGAAGGACACTAAGCCCCCTCTGCATGTACTGTTTTTAGAGACCACTGTGTGGCCTTGTCTCTATGCAAGGAAGCGAGGCCAAGGACCACTGATCAGTGGCCTGATTAAGCCAACCCAGTATTGGCAAGACTAGAGTAGAGGTCCATCTTCTGCTGAGTAGATGGACGCGGTAGAGAACTAGCCCTTGTTAACTGGCCCAAGGGGTGTCAGCCATACCTTCCCTGGGCTCAAGTATTTGCCAGGAGCAATGGCGGGGTCTGGACCTAAGTGGCCTTGTCCAACAACAAGTGTCCCTGATGTGGGACACAGGAAGGGCAGAGGGGGAAGAGTCTTGGGAGAGTTATGGGGCTCAGGAATGCTGCCACGGCTCACGCTTCTAGGAAAAATAAGAATAAGGAAGTACAAGGAGTCCACGCATCTCTGAGTTCCAAATCTACCCCTGTACCAACAATAACAGGGCACTCTAGGGCCCACCAGATGTATACAATGAATATCCTTATTTCCTGGTTTATTTTGAATTTTATGGGATTGCACTGTGCTCTCTAGAGAGCAGGGATCATTATCCCCATTTTACAGATGGGGAAACAGAGGCCTGGAGAAACATGGATATTCAGCCAAGATGCTGCTGCTGGACTCTGAATTGGAAGTACCCAGACATCCTGATTCTCAGTCCATAGTTGTCCAAGAAAACAACTTGGTGATCCTCTGAGTTGCTAGGCCCGTCCAGAAATAAAACCCCAAAACCAGAAGGTCAGTTATGGGTGAAGAGAAGTGTTGGGACCAGGAAGAGGGAGACTGAAAAAAAGAGACCGTGGATTGTGGTTCCATTTAACTGAAGTGTAAGGTTGGGGTTTAATTGGGTTCCAGATTTGAGCTAATGGTATAATTGGGATGAAGGTTAGAGCTGAGGTTAAGGTTGAATTTGCTGGAAATACTAATGAGGTTGAGGTTAGATTTGAGGTTGGGAGTTGATTAAGGCTGAAGTTAGAGTTACAGCTAGAATTAAGGCTAGGTTTTACGGTGGGGTTTGTGTTGTGATAAGGAATGGGGCTTCAGTTTCATTGACAGCTATGCTTGAGAATCCAGTTAGGACTGAATTAAAGACTGGGTAGAGAGTGATTTAGGATTGACATTACAACTGGGTTAGAATTTAGTTTGGGATTTGAGTTAGGATAGGTTGTGGGTAGGGTTAAAACAATATAGGGTTAAAGATATATAGGTTTTTTAGGAATCAAAATTGAACTTTTATTTATATAATGGAAAGATCTTAGGTTCTGCCTGCTAAACCTAGGTTTGGCTAAAATAACCTTTACCAAAGCACATGTTCATTGGGATACCAAGGTTTTGAGGAAGGCTCA
The DNA here is from genome assembly GCF_000296735.1 of Chrysochloris asiatica. Taxonomy (NCBI): domain Eukaryota; kingdom Metazoa; phylum Chordata; class Mammalia; order Afrosoricida; family Chrysochloridae; genus Chrysochloris; species Chrysochloris asiatica. Next base: position 19,587,574 of record NW_006408560.1, read on the forward strand.
AAATGTGCATGAGCCCATGGGTCTGAGAGGTATGAAGTAATTTAGTCCCCAGACAAATTTAACCTCTGAGATCCCACCCCACAACCTAAGATCTTCACCTGGTTTCTTGTTCAGTGCCATCAAGTTAATTCTAACTCACAGAGACCCTGTTTAGGGTTTCTCAGGAGTGACTGGTGGGTTTGAATCGCAGACCTTTTTTGTGCAAGGCATTTGAGGAGGGGAGTGCAGCAAGTTATAAGAAGATGGAGTCCATCACAGATAGTCTTACTAGACTGATGTTTAGACCTGGTTTGAGTCCAGGAGATGGCAATTGGGAGTGACTGAGGGCCTAGATGCTCCTGGAACAGCTACTTCTAAGGGCTCCACAATTGGGTCCCTCAAAACCGGAAAAGGCAGGCAGGGAATCATCCTTGTTCCCCCTTGACCCACTGAAAGGTAATTGCCACCTTCTTGCAATTTGGGACCTTGTAAAGAAGCTGCTAGCTTTTCTGCCCTGAGCCCTGCAGGCTTTGAGGGGATGGTGGAAGATGAGGGTTCTGGGGTTCCAGCTTTGCATGATTCCAGTTCACAGTCCCCTCCCTCTGAGAGGCCCATAGCCCATGTTTCTCTCAGAACTTTCTCCTCCTGCAAAGTCTCCTATTCTGACTCCTCCTCCCACCACCAAACTCCACCCCAAACCCTCCCATTTCCCTGCCCACTTCCTTTTCAGGTCCCATAAAAGACCAAACAGATCCAGGAAACTATGTGAGGAATTCCCTGAGCAAGCCATCGCCTTCAGTGGAGAAGGCCTGTCTTAGGCACTTGCTTCCATACAGGACAGAAATAGGGAATTGAAGAGAGGGCTAAAAGGAATGGTCAAGGACCAAGGACAAGAGAAGGAGGGAGGAGGCAAAGCAAGGACCCAGAAAAGCCGAGAGGCTGCTTCTAAGATGAGGTACAGTCCAATCCCAGGACATTTGGGGGAAGATCAAGCAGAAGTCTTGGCCCACCTACACTTTCTCCAAAGTAACTTTGCAGTGACTCCACACAACCCCTTTC
>NW_006408560.1:19588711-19610511 GCF_000296735.1 Chrysochloris asiatica
CACCTGCCTACTCCCCCACCTGTAAACTCTTTCCTAGCCTGAGTAAAGACCCAAGTTCCTCACCACTCCTTCCAGGGCCCCAGGACTGCCACTTTGATCATTTCCAGACTCTCTTCTCACATCTTCAGTGGGCTTCTCAGTCCCCTCCCACAAGTTCCCATGGAGACCCAGGCTCAACCCTCCAAGTGAGTAGAGGCCCAAGAACTTGCTGCCTTAGTTATCTAATGCTGCTAAAGCAGAAATACCACAAGTGAATGGCTTTAACAACCAGAAATGTCTTCTCTCACAGTTTAGGAGATTAGAAGTCCAAATGTAGAGTGCCAACACTAGAGGAAAGCTTTCTCTTTGTTGGCTCTGGGGAATAGTCCTTGTTTCCTTTCAGCATCAGTAGGCCCAGCATTCCTTGGAGCTCTCCATACATCTTGGCATCAGTCTTCTCCTGAATATAAGAGTTTCACAATGCAGGGAAGGAAACACTCCACTAGCTGATAGAAGTGGTACTAGTGGTATGCCGTCCAGTCATTTCCAACTCATAGCAACCCTCTTTAGGGTTTCCGAGGCAGTAAATCTTTCTGGGAAGAGAAAGCCTCATCTTTCTCCACTGGATGGTTGATAAATTGGAATTACTGGCCTGCGATTAGCAGAACAGTGCATAACCCACTACGCTACCAGGGATCCTTCTTGATAGTGGTAGGTCCCTCTATCTCTGCTCACTTCTCTCTCCTTTTATATCTCAAAATGCCGCTTAATCCTGTAGATTGTATCCAACCTCATTAACAACACAAAATTGAGGATTTACAACACATAGGATAATTACACCAGATCAGAGCTGATCAGTCAGAACACATCATGGAAGTGATTGCATCATATTAGATCTCATCATGAAGCTGATTACTATATCTTAGCTGCTAAACCATTTGAGAATCCAGGCCCATCCAAGATGACACAAAACCTTAACTATCACACTTGCCTGACAGAGAAATCCCATGAGACAAGGAAGGGCCTGGGAGCAGGAGTCATGACCAACCACAGGACAGTCAATTTCATTTTAAATCTGAAAGAGGACCACCTAAGAAATCACAGAGGCAAGCACTTACAAGTCCCTGTCTTTTCACCTGGCTTTCTGTGAAGGTTTGGGATTGGAGGAGTGTCAGGTAAGGCTATGGTTAAGTGAGTCGAGCTGGACAGGTAACAGTGGTAAAGGTCTATGATGGGAGCGCTTCTCCCTGATGGGAGAATGTGCCATCTATCAAGGAAGAGTTAGAGTTAGTTATAGAAAGAGGAGTCCCTGAGTAGTACAAACAATTCATAATGATCGACTTCTCATTGAAAGCTTGGATGTTGGAGTCCATCCAGATATACCTTCAAAGAAAGGTCTGACAATCTACTGCCCAAGCACAGTTCTACTCTGATACATACAGGATTGCCTTGAATTGGAGTTCACTGGACAACAACTGGTGTAGAGAGAAGGGTGAGTCAATGTGTGAGAAGTTCGAGGGTGTGGGCTGGGGTAAGGACTAGGTGAGGGAGCTTTGGACACATGCTCCAGTGGTTTCTACTGGCCCATCTCAGAAGAAGGGGGACTTGAGAAGGGAGCTTAGGTTTGTACTGGTGTCCTGGGTCTGACCCACATTCTTAGAGCAAGCAGCACTAAATTAGTCCTCATCATTAAAAGGAGTGGCCAACACCCAAGTGGGGGCTGTGGCACTGTGGGTTAATGCACTGGACTGCAAGGCTGCTTCAGGCTTACTCCTTGGAAACCCTATACAGGGTTGCTATGAGTTGGAACCGACTCGACAACACTTAACAACAACCCCCCACCATATCAGCAAGGCCCAATGGCAGTGGTCAGTTTGTTGAATGGTTATCAGGGAATGAGTGGAGGTATTACTTTATAAAGAAGTGTGTGGATTCCTGAGGAAGAATCAAAGACCCCAAAGATAAAAGTCATCTTCACCTCAGCCACATCCTTCAGGACAGCCTTTATCCATTCACAAACCCAACAAATTGTGTCGCTTTGGCTGGGACATGTGCTAGGCCCCAGGAAACAACTTCTTACAGCGCATCCAATTTGGTAGGGGAGACAGACCAGGTAAGGGGCAGTTACCAGTCAATGTAAAAAGTTATGGGACATGGTATGGAATGACATTTAAACAGAGATCTGAAACTTCACTAAGGATTGGACCAGGGGAGGACTAGAAGTAGAGAGAGGCAACTGGAAGAATTTTCCAGACTTAGGGAAATAAACCAGAGTCATGCCAGACTTGGATTGAGGAGAGCATCAAATCAGAAAAGACATCCAGTGATTGTTTTGAGATTGTCTGGAGGGAAGCTCCTTAGAGAATTGATATCTTGGGATCTTCTACTCAAACCCGGGAGCACCTCACTGGGATCAGAGCCAGGGCCTCAGGGTGGGTTAATCCACTGTGATTGACCATCCTGGGCCATGTTCATGTTTATGTATGCGGAGAGAGGCTTGTAATGAATTAATCCAAATGTTCAATGGGATTTTGACCTTTGAATTTGTAGAAATAAAATTTGCTTTTGATTTTACTATTTGCTGAGGAGAAGAGTGGTGCTTCCAGCCCCCAGGGTGATGCCAGGTTCGCCCTCCTAGCAATTGCTCAGGGAAGGTCTGTAGGAGCTGGCAGACATCAGAGATATGCGAGTGTGTGTCTAGTTCAGGGCTTCTCCTCTAAGGCCGTCTAGACCAGCCCTCACTCTCCTCTCCTTGTTTGTTTCCCTGTTGCCTGGACACTGGGATGCTGGAAGTCAGTGCTAGAGGGGTGGGGCTTGAAGGGAGTGTCACTCAGCCTGGGCAGACTGGGACACTGGAAATGTTAATTGGCTGGAGAGAGCTAGCAGAAAGTGTTTCCCCCAGCTTCCTCCCTTTAACAACTCCTCCCTGAGTTTCCAGAATTGCAGGCACATCCCCACATTGAGTCAGGCTGAACAGCAGCTAGTATCTAAAGGGCTAACAAGTAAAAAGAACCTGGACTTGTTTATATGTGATCTCCAAGGGACCATGCATCAGATGCACAGAAAAAACATACATTGACTCAATTTAACAACTTTTCTGAGCATCAGAGCTGCTTTCAGATGGTTTGTGTTGTCTTTTGAGGTAATGAACTCCCTGTCTCTTGGGGTGTGCATAGGTTGTCCAACAATTTGACTGGAGTTTGTTTACAAAGAAGATTCAAGCACCGGAGACTCTTTGAGATCCTTTCTGGCCTTGACTTGTTGGAATTTGATGCTCACTCACAAGCCCTGAAAGCGTAGTGGTTACGCATTGAACTGCTAACCGAAAGGTCAGCAGTTCGAATCTACTAGTTGCTCCACAGGAGAAAGGTGAGGCCTCCTCCTCCTGTAAAGATTTACAGCCTTGGAAAACCTACATAGGTCCTTATAAGTTGGAACCATCACCACCACTAGCCCAGGGACAAAAAGCCTTTCCCCAGTGACCGTGGAAAAAAGCCCATTAGCTCTATGCCCCAAACCTCTTGTTTCCCATTCCCCACCCACCCTGGCTCCCCTTTCCAAGAGTCTCCTGAGAAAGTCATCCCCAAATCTCAACCCTATTCCTGTCCAGACTCAGTCCTCAGAAAACACTGAGGTAATGGCTACCCCCGGACCAAGGGGCTGCGGAGTGAGAACGCAGGAAGCAAAACCGAGTTTTTGTAGAGGGGAATATGTCGGCTGGAAGGGTGAGAGCTATTTAAAACCAGTCAAGTCCAAAATAATTGGGCCTTTTCTGAAGCACAAAATTTCAGTGATGTTTGAAATAAGGATCTTCCCAGTAACCTTGGCATGATTTCTCAAATATCTCTCAAGAGTATGGCAGGGAGACGTGGGGCAGTGAGGTGGGTCACCTTGGGCAGGAGATCTCTGGTCTCCCATGTTCTTCCCTGGACTCCCACTCTTTGCAGAAGGAGCAATTGGGAGAGGTGAGAGTGGGACAATTTCTACCTGTTCCTGAAGAGGCCAGCCTCCATGGCCTCCTCACTCAGCTTCTTGTCTGAGACACCAGCGTCTCCCCTCCACTATCACTTAAACAGCTGCCACCCTTCCTCACCCCAAAAGACCTGTCTGGCTTTGAACTCCCTGAGCCCCTTTCATCTAAGCCTAATCAATGAGCTTTTACTGAGACCAATTAATGCCTGACTGTGGCCTGAGTCACAGGTGGTGGTACTGAAGCTCTCAGGGCTGGTAAAGGATATGGCAGCACCTCCACTGAGTCAGGGACAACCTGGCTCAGCTACCAAGGCAATGTGCTGAGTCACACCCAACCTGGGCCGCTTCCGCAGCAGGTGCAAAGATTCTGAGACCGCTTCCAAGCACACAGCAGGCACATGAAGGCAGGTAGGGCATGGAGTCCAGCCAGAAGCCTGGAGGGTACCTGCCTGGGAGACAACAACCTGCAGCTCTGACTCGGCGCTCCAAAGTGAAGTCCAACTATTGGATTACAGGCTGGACCAGTCCAGTCTGATATTACAAGGGTCGGAAGGTCTAAGGACCAGAGAAAAGGGGCCTGGGAAGTCCTTGGAAGCTATCATGTGCCTTTATACATAAAATAATGTGGTACTAAGATATAAAGGAATCTGGTTCCTATACAGCCCAAGTCAATTGCTTGGGCTTCTTATTTTTTGCATGTGCGAGCTTCTAACATCTTTTCATCTGCAACAGGGGCGGGTAACTTTTTTCTGCCAAAATTTATAATGTCATTCACAGGCCATACAAAATTATCAACTTAAAAATTAGACTGCTATATTTGGTCAAATATTTCATCAATTCACCCCTAATATAATGGCTGGAACTGCAATTGCCTTGGCAGGGCCAGACCAAATGATTTTGTAGGCCTTTTGCAGAGTCCTGGTGTGGCACTGTGGGTTAATGTGCTGGACTGCAGAGTTGATTTGAACTGCAAGGTAAGCAGTTCAAGCTCACAAGCCGCTCCTTGGAAACCCTATACAGGGTCGCTATGTATTGGAACCAACTCCATCGCACTTTAACAATAACAACAATACAGCCCTTGGGCTGGACATTCCCACCCTGTCTACAAAGACAATATATCATGGAAACTTCCTATGTATCTCCATGTTTCCCCAGCACCAATCCCTTCCACTGTAGCCTCCCCATCACTCTAAGCTGATTCAGTGACTTGAAGGGGGGTACAGGGCTCATTTCACCTCTGAACATGAGAGGTGATGGGAAGCTGAAGCTGAAGCCATTTTTAGCAGTAATCCCCACCTATCCAAAGCTCCAACCTCTAGCAGTAATACAGTCTTGGTTCTTCCTGAACCCAATCCCCATTTGAGTCCTCACAAGAGTAATCGTTTTTTTCCCATCTTTGTCTCCAGCCTGCACCCCCATCTCTGTAACCTGGGCTTACATAGTCTCCTGCTGGCTCCTGCATCCTACCATCAGGTTCCACCAGTTCCTACTTAAAGCCAGGACCTTTCCCCTGTAATTATCCCCACTTGTTGCCCTGAGTGAGAAGGGTAGAAGATAAATAATGCCTATGTAGCCACTAGCTGCACACTCCAGCTGCCTTCCTGCCTCTCAGGATTGTCCCACTTCTAGGAATGTCTAGGCTCCTATGATGAGTCAGACCAGCCTGAGTCTGAGGGAGCTGCTCACGGCTTCTCAGGGATACTGAGCAATTGTATCAAGTCTCCCCTACCTTTTCCCTCAGATCAGTGATAGTGGTATCTCTAGGGTTGGTGTCACCCAGTCCAGTAACTCACAATGTCACACACTCACAACACACCCCATGGACCTTCTCCCATACCAGATTATACAGAGTTTTTTAACAATGTTTATTATCAATTTTAATTATAATATAGTTGTAAATTGATTAAATATATTTCTTAGATTAGTCCACCAGCCACGTCGTGGGAGAAAGATGAGGTTTTCTGCAAAGATTTATAGCTCAGAAGCCCTTTACAGGGTCATTATGAGTAGGAACCAACTAGATGGCACTAATCCAAACCAAAATTGTTGTGTAAAATCTATCTATATTGAATTGTTGGGTGTAAAACTAATGTTCTGCTCCATAAACATTTACCCAATTCACAATAAAAAAACATTTTTTTAAAAATCTATCTACAGTGAATTGCATTGTTAGGTACAGCATTATAGGTATAAGCAGACATCTTGGTTTTCTCTTTTTCCTTTAATTATGACTTCATTCTCAAAAGGGATATTGATATAGGTTCACAAATACTAATTACCACAATATTGTAGTTAAAGCCCTAGAAAATTTAACAAATCAGTGACTTTAAAAACACCGGCACCAACAAAAACCAAGTGTGCGTGATTGGAAGCATCGCTGTAATTGACATGGTAATGACAGCTCTGCCCAGAAAGCATTAGAAGGTTCAGAAAGTAAATTAGTATGGAGGCATATTAGCCTTGTAAGTATATTGATACATGTAAGCTGGTCTCACAAAAATATTTTTATTGTTTTAACTAACTACAGAAATATTTTTTTTTATTTAAAAAGATATATGTAATTTTGTTTTCTGAAAATGCACAAAAATTTTTGCTGAAACACTGTATAAAAAAGAATGTCACCCAGTGTGGTCCACACGTACCCTGCAGCTCCCTAGTGATGCCACTGATGAGTACGGTGGTATAAGCATCAAGGTCCAGTTCTGAGACGGAGATTCCCTGAGGAACATGGAGGGAGAGTGGGCAGCTCAGGCACCACCACCTGGGCAGCGCTCGGATTCTCTCCCAAACCATCTTTATTGCTCAGAGGTGGCTATATACTTACTGCCTTCTCTGAAACCAGATCTTTGTTTATGTAACCTCTAACTGCCCCATGTCCAGGTCCTGTCAGAATGTTCTTAGTTTTAGGGCTTGGGATCTGCCAGGTGCCACAAGACCTGCCTTTTCATGAGCCACAATCAGTTCTTTCTGCTTGATGTGCTCCAGTGGGCCTGCCCCTCCCGGTCCTTGGTGTGCAGCTGGGCAAACTCCAGGCCCCGCAGGGCTCTTTCTGGCCTTTCTGGGCAAGAAGATTCCCTAAAATAGGTTAAGCACTCGCTCCTTGGTTCCTGCAGCTATTAGCTGAGCACTAGGCAAGGTCAGCAGTTCAAACTCACCAGTCACTCCTCAGAAATCCTATAGAGAGAGGTTCACTATGAGTTGCAACTAACTCACAGACACTATTAACAACAGCAAATGTGAACTTAGGTAAGCTACTGTGCTAGCTGTGAGGGATGCAGTGTCTGCTCCCATCCTAGGTGGGCACCAGGTCTTCCAGGTACCCTGAGAGAGGAGGATATCAGGTACCCTAGGTAGCAGGCTTACTGGGAGCAGCCCAAGCGGCTGATGGACTGCCTGTCTGGATGGAGCAACAGTCCTCCCTGATGTGGAAGGTGGACAAGGCACCTGGGGAAGCTGTGACTGTCCTGAGGAAGAAGAAGTACAGGAAGCAGCTTGCTGACTCTCCTGGGGCCCCATGTAAAGAGGACTCTTGCCCAAAGCCCTTGTAACCTGGCGTTGTAAACACCCAGGACGCACCCATCAGCTGTCCTCTGCCTCTGCAGGGCCCATCAAGGGACACATATGGGGCTCTGGACTTACAAAATGGAACACCATGGTGGTGGGAGGCGGGACGTGGGGAGCACTGATGACAATTGGATGAAGCCTCCCTGCCCTCGACATAAATATGGGGAAGTGGCTCTATCCCTGGAAGCTGGCACTTCAGCCTAAAATGGGGTCCTGGTAATCAGGGCTCTCCCAAAGGGTTTGACAATATTCTGAAGGTTTGAGAAATCTGGTGGAGAACAGCTGGGGAAAGGCAGCAAGAATAGGCTGACCTGAATGCTGCTCATACCATGCTAAGTGCCTAGAACTGTAACTGGCACATGGCTGTTGTTAAGTGCCGTCGAGTTGATTCCGACCCATAACATGGTAGGCCCCTGTAAAGTATTTGAGTGGGTGAATGAAAGAGTAGTTTGGGGTAAAGGAAGAATAACTAAAACAGATAAGAGTGGCTTTGGGAGCCACTGAGGAAAGCCCAGCTACCTGAGTGAGGGGCTGTGTTTGGGAGAGAGAGCACTGAGCTGGCAGGTGAGGAGCTGCCCCAATGGGGGAATGAATGGGCAGGTGTCTATGTTGAGGCACTGCCTGGGGTTGAAAGGGCGCTGGTAGAAGACCGCTGAGACAAGAGAAGCAAGCCCAGGTTCAAACATCACCCCTTCACAGATGTGGTCTGAGTCATGAGCGTGAGCAGGCTAAGAGCTCAGTCTCAGGCCCAGCCCTGGAACCTTCTTCCCCAGCTCCACCCAGCCCAGCCCTTACCCCAACCCCTCTCTGAGAGAGCACCTCTAGCTCCCCTCTCTTAGTGCCCTGAAATGCCTCTCAAACTGAGCATGAGACAGGGGCAGAGACAAGACTGTGCTGGACGTGGACTTGAGGACACCATTGCGAGGGATCACAAAAAGGCCTAGAGACACCAAGACAAAAAGACCACTTGGCTTACAAATGTTGGTCATGCTAGAGACCCAGACACAAAAGAGCTCCAGTAACACCCCCTCCCCCTGAGCATCACCGTGTCTACAACCTGGTCTCTCCTACCTGATTTCCCTCCACATTCAGTACCCAGTAGCAACCACATCCCCACAAAGAAAGCTGAGCAATTAGTTAGAGAAGAATAGATTTAATCTGTAGCTATGAAACATCTAGGTTAGCAGCAAATAGAGACACCAGGAGACTGGGCAGAATCTGTCCCCTGAAGGTGTCCCTCAGGGCACAGAGACCTCCCCCTCCCCCGTCAGTTCACAGAGGTGACTGGCAGGATGTTAGCTTTGCGTTCAGCTTCGATGCAATACTTCTCAGGAAGACCAGTGGCTCTGCAGTGGGGGAAAGGAGGACATGAGGAAGGTATGAGGGATGATGTCAGACCTGAGTGGAGGCAGTGGGGAGTTTGGTCCTACTCCTAAAGTACAGCCCCCACCCAAATACATTCTTATCAAGGCCCGGGCATCCCACCATAGAGTTTGAGAGAGCCAGGAAGAGCAGGACTTCCTGCTGGGGTCCCTCGAGACAAGAGAAGGATGGTCCATGAGCATATGCATCAGAGAGTCCCTTCACTGTCCAGTCTGCTGTGCCCTCTCACAGGGAAGGGGAGGGAATCTGAGAGGACAAGGGGCTCCCACCAACCTCAGCTCTTCAAGCTTTTTCTTCTTGATGTCATCCATGCGTTCACGACGCCTCTGGGCCTCCTCTTTGAGGCGCCGGCCCTCCTCAAAAGTAGCAATCCGTTCCTGCACCTGCTTCTGCTGATTCTCTCGTACCTGGCGCCTGAGCTCGTTGGCATGCTGCTGGCGCCCTGTGGCCTTTTTCTCCTCCTCCAGCCGTTCCTTTTCAATCTGTTCTCTCTGGGCCCTGGAAGAGGACACACAGGGAATGGTATAGGTGAGGCTGAGGTGCCTCCAGTGGATGAGCTTCAGAGAACACAGCCCACCATGCCCATGCCTTCTACCACAGCTTGGCTGCTACCACGCGGGCACCCCCATCCACCTAGCTTCATGAACATAATGACCCACACAGTCATGCAGGGCCCCAAGATTAGAAGGAATTGAGCTTGGTTTAAGGTTCCACCATCACCATTTTGAAATTCTTAATTTTTGAGCCAGGAACCCCACATTTTCATGTAAATGATATAGCTGGTCCTGCAACCAGGGTTTCACCCAACGTGAACTTTTATTCTTAGTCTTCTCGCTTACAACAATGCACAACTCCTCTCCAGCTGTTCTAAGATTTGTTCTTTTCTTCCTTTCTTTCTCACCACCCTTTCCTGAACAATAATATTGTTAATATTATTTATTAACAATATTTGTTAATAACATTAACAAAACCAACCAGGGAATGTTGTTCAAAGAAGTGGTAAAGTTTTGGATGCTTGATTGCTGGAAGGATGGAGCTGGGCCTGCTATCTTTTAGTTCTCTTCTTGATCTTCCCTAGTTCCTCTTCAGAGCCTCTTCCCCAAGAATGTGTCACAGAACTCAACTCCAGGGAGAAAATCATAGTGGCAACAAGATAGGCTCAGAAACTTCAGATGAAATATATTCAACTCTCAGAAGATATACAATTATAGGCCATGAGCTAATTTTCCAATTTTTTTCTCAATGTAATTGAAAAAAGTAAAGCCATTTTAGCCAGGGATCTCTTACCTGCCTTCCCCTTAAGGTTGCTCAGTCCAACCAAGGCCCTGAAAGCTCTCCTTCCCTTACGTATTTTTCTTGAGCATCTTCCCAGACACAGCATCACGAGGTATCCTCTCAACTCCAGCAACTCTGTTCCAACACTCAGACATCTCCTTAAATGCTACACCTTCCACAGAGCCTTCCTGGTTAATCAGATGAGAATGCTGGCCTCCTTGCCCCTCACTATTTAGATAACAAACCCCAACTCCTCAGACATCTGTGATAACATCCAGACTCTCCTCTTGAACTACCACTGTCTTCCTACATGTATATTGTTGTTGTTGTTGTTAAGTGCCTTCGAGTCAGTTCCAACCCATAGTGACCCTGTACAGGGTTTCTGAGGGTGTAAATCCTTACGGGAGTAGAAAGCCTCATCTTTCTCCCACGGAGTGACTGGTAGTTTCAAACTGCTGACCTTAAGGTTCGTAGCCCGATTCGTAACCACTATGCTACCAGATGCTGGCCTCCTTGCCCCTCACTATTTAGATAACAAACCCCAACTCCTCGGACATCTGTGATAACATCCAGACTCTCCTCTTGTACTACCACTGTCTTACAACATGTATAAAAGCTGTTTATTGCTTCACATCTTCTAGGTGGAGGAGTAAATGTAGAATGGGGTGCCTATGTGTGTCCCAAGAGAACTGTTGTTGTTATTGTTGTTGTTATGTGCCATGGAGTCGATTCCAACTCATTGCAACCTGTATAGGGTTTCCAAGGAGCAGCTGGTGGTTTTGAACTGCTGACCTTGTGTTTCATAGTCCAGTGCTGATCCTACAGTGCCATACCTGGGTGGTAAAAATATTTTTAAAAAACAATGAAATCAAGTGCCATCAAGTTATTTCCAAGTCATGACGATTCCATGTTTATAGAGTAGAACTGTGGTCCAAAAGGTTTGCAAGGCTGTGAGCTTTCAGAAGCAGATCGCCAGGTCTTTCTTTCAACATACCTCTGGGTGGGTGTGAACCACCAGCCCTGTGGTTAGTAGTTCAGTGCTGAACTCTTGGTACTATCCACAGACTCCCAATAAGGGTGGTGAACAGTTGAAAATCCAAATGGGGGAGAGGTCTGGCCATTCCGTGGGATTAGGGCAGTGATCCTACCACTCATTTCTGTCAGTCTGTCGTCCTGTGCTGGCTTGCATGTTGTTAAGTGGCATGTTCTGGAAGCTATGCCACTGGTATTTTAAATACCAGCAGGGTCAACCACGGTGGACAGGTTTCAGCTGAGCTTCCAGATGAAGACAGACTAGGAAGAAGGAGAGACGGACTACTTCTAAACATTTAGACACTGAAAACCTTATGAACAGCAGTGGAACATGTCAGATAGCATCAGGTTACTGACTGTTGACACATGATAAAGAGCACCAGAATATTGTCAGATACGTGGATTGGCACAGTGGCAGCACCGATGAGCTCAAACGTAGCAATGATTGTGAGTTTGGTGCACGAACGGGCAGTGTTTTGTTCTGTTATGCACATAGTTACTATGAGTCTATACCAACTGGATGGCACCTAACAACAACAACAAGGGTAATGATCATAAAACCTTCCTGGTTGGCTGCATACCAGAATCACTTGTGACCTTTCAAAAATACTGATGCTGGGCTTTACCCACAGACCATTTAGACCAGTATCTGTGGAGGTAGAGCCCGGGCATGGGGTTTTTGTTGTTGTATGGTGTTTGTTTTTTAACAACTCCCAGGTACTTTTAAGAACTACCGAGTAGGATAGATCAGCTATCTCTGCTTGGACAACAGACCGAGATGTAAAGGAATCCCTTTTTGCAGAAGCAGGAAGTCCATATACAGGAGGCCAGGCTTTTGAAGTAGGGACAACTGTATTGCTAGTGGTGGCAGAGGTGCTCCAAGAGTGAAGACACTGACCATGATAGTCACGTGGCCTTGGAGACACTAGGTCTAGATGGTAGCCTACAAGTGGTGAAGCTGACTTCTCCAAAGGGTTGCTCCAGCTTTAATAACTGGCTAGAGCTCATGCTTCAGGCAAACAAACAAAGCACAGACAAATGGGTCAGCAGCAAAAGGGGGACTTTAATTCCATTCCATTAGCATCTATTAGTGCCTGCTAAAGGCAATGCAGATTATCCAAGGGCATAGAAGCTAAGAGGGGAGGGAAGATAGTTGAAAGACAGTCTGAGCCCAGGGGCAGAATATTTGGGTCCATTTAGGAAGTCACCTTCTTCAGTGTCCAGAAACCATGCTACGACCCTTGAGGGCAGGGGAAAGGTACAGAGCCACAGGGCTTCACAGACAGTGGGGACACGCTAGAGTCCAGTAAAAGACAAGGAATCTGGTTCTGGGAAGGACTGAGATTCCTCCAGACCTGCTCTGAAATTGACCTAAACTGTACCGTGATGAAGGACCTAGAGCACATAGACCAAGAAACTGGCCCATACAGTTCGGGCTTTACTTGTCTGAACATCATTTCTCAGCTTTTGTACCCACCCCACCTCTCCAATTTAAACTCTGTTTGGTTTGCTTCCTTTTAACAAATCCTGGTCACATGGAATCTGAATCTAAGCGAAAAAGGAGTCATTCCAAGGTGGGCCAGAACAGTTAGAGTCAGAACACACTTCAGGAGTCAGGAATGGTGGCGGCAGAGCTGCTGGTATAAAGTGGATCAGAGAAGGAAACCAACAGCTGCTGTGATTACTGACAATCTATTTAGATCAGAAGGTGGACCAGTGAGCAATATAAACACTTAGTTTCCACTTAAATGTTGGAATAATCATTCAGTCAAAAGAGAGAACAAAAATGAAAGGACAAAGAGCTGGTAAGGCAGGAAAGATGGATAAATACTGGTGAGGCCCATCCAAACGTGAGTCTCTAACATCCTTCCTACGTGAATGGACAAGAGCAGTACTTTAGTCATCTCTAATGTCTCCCATAATATCCAACACAGAGCCTTGAATTTATGTGCATTAATAATATATATTTGTCTAATGAACGACAAAGACCTCCCTTGAAGTTCTGATCTAATGACTCACAGCCTTAGTATCTAGAGTTCTTCTCTCTCTCCTTAACCTCTCCTACTGCAGTTTCATCCTTAACTTAGAGGGGAGGAGTTAGAAGGAGGGTCCATATGTACACCTTTATTTTCACCTTTGTTGTTGTTGTTAAGTGCCATTGAGTCAGTTCCAACTCATAGCAACCCTGTATAGGGTTTCTGAGGAGCAGTTGGTGGGTTTGAACTGCCAACCTTTGAGTCCTCGTCCAATGCTTATCCTACTGTGCCACACCTTTACTGGGTAATTAATTTCAGCAATCCCCAATACCTTTAATACTTTCAGCTGCTATTTTCCAGTTCTCTAAATCATAAAATTCTTGGCTCAAGTAATTTTTAAAATATTTTATCCATCCATCTAATCAGAATATTCCCACCAACCCCAGTCAAGCTGTATGAGGATCTGTCTGTTAAGTGACCAGAATGCTCTTTCTCTGAACAATATGGAGCATCCCAGCTGCAGTACAAGGAAAAGAAGCCAAGGTTCCCAGGCCCTTCCTACCGAAGAATCCTCTCAAACTCTTCTCGGTCCCGTTGCACCTGAACAGCTAAAGAGTGCTCCTTGAAAGCCACCTGTTCCAGCCGACTCTTGCGCAGCATGGCCTCTGTTTCCATCTTCTTCTGTGCATTCTCCTTTTCCTTTCTGCGCCATTCTCTGTCTGCAACTTCCTGGTTGCGCTTGGCCCTCAAGGCATCCTGGGAAATGAGAGGGTGGGGAAGAAAGGGACCAGTGAAGGAGCAAAGAAACTTCAGGTACCTGTCAGGTGCAGTCTGCTTTGAGAAGCATCATAAATTTCTCTGGCAGCAAATTATTCTAGGGGAAAAATGAATGGAATCCTGTCATAGAACTTTCAGGTCAGAAGACACCCTGAGGGGCACCTTGTCTTTCCACCCTACTCATTCCAATTCTTTCCCAGTACCTCAAACACTTCCAGGCAGCTCTGCAATTGCTTCTAATTTTAAAAACTGCTAATGACGGAGATGCCACAGTGTCCTCTGGTGACACATTTCAGTGGTTAAGCTTGAAAGTTTTTCATGTAGCATCCAAAGACTTTCTCTTGAACCTTAAGCACATAGTGTACCATTCAATCCTCGCTTCCAGAGACAAGGGGAGCAGCCCCAATGTGTGGCCCTCGGAGTACGGGAGTCTAGAAATTTGAATTCTCCTTTCTATACCTTCCCTCCCTAGAGGTCATTGCACAGGCTTTCAAAGGACTAGTTGGGAGGGCAGAAAAAGAGAAGGAAGCCAGTAGTGAGTACCTGTTCTGCCTGGAAGTCCTGGGCCTTCTCCTGCATGGCTCTCAGGCGGGCGATCTCCTTCTCTTTCTCTCTCCGGATCCTCTCCTGCTCTGCCTCAAACTCTGCTTCTCGAGCCTGCCAGGAAGAAAAGGCTTTGTAGCTAAAAGAATCGCTCGTGGTGACCCAGCCTTGTGAGGAGTCCCTGGGTGGCACAGATGGTTATGTGCTCGACTACTAGCTGAAAAGTTGGAGGTCCAAATCCACCAAGAGGTACCTTGGATGACAAACCTAGTTAACTGCTTCTGAAAGATCACAGCCTTGAAAATTCCATGGAGCAATTCTACCCTGTACACTATGGGGTTGACATGAGTTGGGTTCGACTCAGTAGTCACCAACAACCTCAGACTTGCAAAGAGAAACAAAGTCCCTGCAAAGATTTGCCCCATACACCTCCCCCTCCCACTTCCTGGCTCCTTTTGGTGGTGGTGGTGGTGGTGGTTGTAAGCCAAGGGGTCAATTCTGATTCACAGTGACCCTGTGTAGGATTTCTGCAGCTATAAATCTTTACAGGAACAGAAAGCCTTATCTTTCTCCTGAGGAGCGACTGGTAGATATGAAGTGCTTGCCTTGTGGTTAGCTGCCCAGTGAGTAACCCACTATACTACCAGGGTTCCTTTGGCTCCTTTTAAGGCACGGCAACATTGAACTTAGCAATACCTAGACAAAAAACAATTAATATTTGCCCAAAGGCTTTGTTGTTTATTAAATGCTTTCAGGTGTATTCTCTGAGCGGGCCTTCACAGCATCTCATGCGATAGATGTTTACAGATGAGAAGACTGCTTGCTGTTCAGAGAGCTGATCTTTTGGCCAGGATTGCATAACTAGTAAACCACAAGACAATTTGAATGCAGGTGTCCTGAATTCAAATTTCATGCTCCTTCCACGACATCACAGAAGGTCAATGGACCAAGTTTCCAGAAGTTACGGTATAATTCCCTGCCTGTCTTATAAACTACAGTGGATGGAGGTCATCTCATTAGTCCCTGGGCAAGGGACCAAACATGCTTTGGGCGGTTCCGTAGTGTTTAGCAGATGCTTAGGATGTGAACCATTATAATTAATTCCTTTTACCACTTCTCTCCAACAGCTGTCTGCCAGTTTGTCATACTATGGTGGCTTGCCTGTTGCTATGAGGCTAGAAGCCATGCCAGCAATATTTTAAATACCAGCAGGGTCACCAATGGTGGATAGGTTTCAGCAGAGCTTCTAAGTTAACACAGTAGGAAAAAAGGTCAGGTGATCTATGTCTGGAAAGTAACCAATGAAAAATCCTATGAGTCAAAACAGAATGTTGTCTGATATAGTTCTAGAAGATGAGCCACCTAGGTTGGAAGGTACTCAGATACACAGAGGCCACAGCAGCATACTTGAGCACACCAACAGTGGTGAGGTTGGAGGACTGGGTAATGGTTCATTCTGTTGTGTATGGGGTCACCGTGAGTCAAAGCTAACTCAACGTCAACCAACAACCATTCCTCTAAAATAAAAGGCATGTCTAAAAATGTACTAACCCCAGCTAATGGGGCAGGATGGGAGGAAATGAGATTTTTCCATGAAGAGCATTCCTTAGCCCCTTGTTCTACCTGTCCAGCTTCTTCTGTACCACCCAGTGAGCTGCCTGACTGTGAGCCGTGCATAGCTGTGTGTCAAGCCAGTTGCTCTGTTCCACCTTGTCCTGGGTGACAGGGCAGGCAGGGAATTCTAGATGCTTCCACAACCAATCTCTGCCTGTATTTCTGAAAAAGAGAGTCCTGACTGCAAGAACAGAGGCCACCTTGAGTTCAGGGGAGGATGCTTACAGTGGATGTGGGTATGCCAAGCTCCTGATCCCTTTGCAGTCTTTAACCTCTCCCAGCTTCACCCTGCCTATGTCCTTCCCATGTATGAAGACAAAGACATTCTTCTCTGGCTCAGAAATCTATGGTGATTTCTCATCATTCCATACTTCTGGCTCTGCCCAAGGTTCAAGGCATCCTACCAACTGCTCTCAGCTCTCCATCATCTCAGCACCGTCTTTTCTTACTGTTTCCACCACAGAGTCTCTACTGTAGTCAGCAAACCTGCTCACCCACTCCCACACATCATCAATTAGATTACCACCACCTTAACCCATTCAGGGAAGTATGAAGGGGCTTCAAAAAGTCTGTGGAAAAATGGAATTATAAGATAATGGAAATTTTTCCATGAACTTTTTGAAGCTCCTACATAGTTACAGAGCTATAGATGATGTACACAGCATTATTCCAGGTACTTTACTTCTGAGCCTAATCTGATAGACATACACTGAAACTGTCAATACATTCTTAATCAATTAATGATAATTTCGCACGGTTGCTATAAGAATTAAGTAAGATAACATACATAAAGCACTTAGCAGGGGGCCTATGCACAGACTAAGTGTTCAATAAATGGTAGTTAAAACATTGTTATTATGTACACTCATCTGTGTCTTTAGTCTTGCTTTCTCATTCTAGTGCCCGCAAATCCCTGGAATCTAATAACAAAGTCAAAACCAAGGCCAATATATCAACTTTTGGGGCTTTATTTTCTGTGGCTTGTGTTTGGAATAAAGAAATATATCAGACACGCCTTTTCAAATTATACTCACACCTTCTGTCTGCCCTTGGCTAAGAATCACTAGTATGGTAGTGGTGGTGGTGGTTGTGTGCTGTGGAGTCGGTTCCAACTCATAGTGATCCTGTGTAGAGCTTCTGAGACTCTTTAATGGAACAGAAAGCCTCTTCTTTCTCCCACAGAGCAGCTGGTAGATTTGAACTACTGACCATTTGGTTAACAGCCTAGATTGTAATTCACTATGCTACCAGGGCTCCTTAAACTACTATGTTGTGACACTGAGTCGGCTCCCACTCATATTGACGCAGTATAGAGTTTCCAAGGAGTGGCTGGTGAGTTTGAACAACCAACCTCGCAGTTCAAACAGACCTTGTAATGGAGTGCTTATCCTACAGGGCCACACCAGGACTCCATAAAGGCGCACAAGAGATGTACAAAGTGCTTTCTGTTATCATGGGACTTGGAAACCAGCAGAGGACACAGGTTCAACACATGAAGAGTTCAAAAACTTTCCCGCCACCTCAGGTGCTTCCTCGTGTACACAAATGCCCACTCTCTCCAGCTAAACTGTACTTTAACAACCTTCAACCTTTTTTAAGCCCCATTCCCCTCAGATCCCAATCATTTCACTACTCAAATTTGCCCCGAATGGGTGCACACATTCATGAGCTACATCCATCTGTGACTGTCTGTGCCTATTTCTCTTCTCCACAGTGCAGTTGTTCCTATAGGTCCTACAGTGTAGAGGGAGAGAAGGATCTATTTTCTGAGTCTAGCACCTAATACAGGACACCCAATTCCACAAGAAATTCACAAGGCAGCTGACTCATGATTACTGGGGATATAATTATCCAGGTCATAAGGAATCCACAAAAACTTTACTTTCACCAATACTTCTAATTTTCTTCCCTACCTGCACATGATCCTCCTCCCAACTCCTAATCAAAGGTGTTAACAAGGCTAATAACACACTAATTTGGATTCCTTTTTAGGTTAGCTTCTGCTAGCAAGCAGACTGGCCAAGATGAAGAGAAAAAGAAGGTAGGCCCTTGAATTAAGGGCCTGTATTTTAGAATGAGGAGATGGCTACCTTCCATTGGAGCTCCCTTAGTTCTCAGGCCTGTCTCTCCCTGAAGCAGACAGACAAACATTCCATTACATTCAGATGTTCTGAGGCCTCAGAAACCAGATCCTTACCATCTTCTTCTTGGTGAACTCCATTACCATCTGGTCTGCCAGTTTCTCCTGAGCCAGCAGTTCTGCTTTCTGTTTCTGGTTTTCATCATTGATGCGCTTGATCTCAGCTTGCATCTTTAATTTTTCCTGGTGCCTTCGTTCCATGTCCTGACAGAAATAAAAGCAGACAGACTCAGAGCAGAAAGAAATAAGACAAAAGACCCCAGCATAGAGGGACAGAGAAATACAATGCACTGCACACACTCTGGCTTCCACCCTTTGTTGAAGCTGCTCTTTCAAGGGTCATCAAGGGCCTCTTCTAACTAAATGGCTTCTTTCCAGCCTTTTTTCAACTTGATTGTTTGACAGAACCTGACTCTGTTGACCTCTACATATTTTCAGGAAGTGGAGGTTCTTAAAATTCTACTCAGTGTCTCCCACATGTCATGCAAATCCCATCCCTGTAAATTCCTTCTATTTAACCCCAAGCTTTGTCACCATTCAGTAGTGATGATTAAAATAAGTATTGCCCTAAGTAGAATACTTTCCATTCATTGAGCACTTTACATATACGTTACTGTTGTTAAGTACCTTGGAGTCACTTCTGACTCATAGCAACTCTGTATAGAATTTCTGAGGAGTGACTGATGGGTTTGAACCATTGACCTTGTGGTTAGCAGTACAGTAGTTATCCTATAGTGCTACACCAGTACTCCATTACAGATACATTGTTGTTGTTGTTAAGTGCCGTCGAGTCCGTTCCGACCCGTAGCAACTCTGTATAGGGTTTCCAAGGAGTGGATGGTGAGCTTGAACGTGGAGGTTCAAACCGAGTTTGCAGTCCAGCGCATTAACCCACAGCACCACACCAGGACTCCACAAATCTATTGTTGTTGTTGTTGTGTGCCGTGGAGACGATTCCGACTCATAGCGACCCTGCACAGGGTTTCCGAGGCTGTAAATCTTTATGGGAACAGAAAGCCTCATCTTTTTCCTGTGGAACAGCTGGTAGTTTGGAACTGCTGACCTTGTGGTTTGCAGCCAGATTCATAACCACTACGCCACCAGAGCTCCTTACAGATCTATTAGGGGGTTTCAAAAAATGGAGTTAAAAGAGAATTTTTCCACGAATCTTTTGACGCCCTCTTGTACTATCTCTCATACCTAAATGTTAAGTACCAGCGAGTCAGTTCCAACTCATAGTAATTGTGTTAGGGTTCCCAAGAAGCAGCTGGTGGGTTTGAATTGCCGACTTCATGATTAGTAGTCCAGTGCTGATCCTACAGTGCCACACCGGGAGTCCAGACATCTAAATACATACTCATATAAAAGGCCTGGAACACAGGCTTTGTTATCTCTATTGTACAGATGAGAAAACTGAGGCCCAGGGCCACACAGCTAATAAACACCACTCAGAATTTGGAAACTTGGTCTATCCAACTTAAAGTTGCAACCTCCCTGACCCCAACTTTCAATAACTGCTCCGGTCCTGGGCCCCTTCTGCACTAAGGTGGTGCCACATCATCTGAGGCATGATTATACACTGTCTTACAGGGCTCCACCCACTTCATCTGTGCTCACATGATCCCCCAGTGGAGAGCAAGAACCATGTTCCCATCCATCCTTTCCTTCCCAATGCTATGCAGCCCAATGTGCAGAAAACAGCAAATCGTCATAAACAATGGCTAAATGAGGCAGGGAACGGGAGATCAAAATGAGTGTCTGTGATAAAAAGGGTAGTGGGAAGCCTTAAACACAGAGGAACACAAAGTCAGAATGAGATCAGAGTACCAGCGTGACCGTGAGTGGCAAGTTCTCAGTCATCAGACCACCTGTGAGCACAATCACAATCTCAGGTCATAATGTGAAGGGGCACTGAATACTGCGTAGCTAGTCTCGCTATCACCTCCACATCAAACTCCAACTCTGTGCTTCAGACTTTTCTATCCATCAACCCTTTCCACTCCCACACTGCTTCTGGCTACTTCCATTTCTCCAAAAATGAAATCCCTGCCTGACCTTTGAACTCTTACTGAACTCAGCTTTCTACCCTGATTCTTCAGCCAAAGCAGCTCTGCTGCTTAGGTCTGTGGTGGTGGTGGTGGTGGTAGTTATGTGTCATAGAGTCAATTCAACTCATAGTCAGACCCTGTACAGGGTGTTTCCGAGGCTATAAATCTTTACAGGAGCAGAGAGCCTCATCTTTCTCCCACAGAACAGCTGGAAGTTTCAAACTGCTGATCTTGAAATTAGCAGCCCAATTCATAAACACTGCGCTACCAGAGCTCCTTACTTTCCTCCCTAGGAGGAGGCAAGAGGGTTGTCTGTTGGGCATGACTCAACCTAAGAATTCCACCTTAGTTCCACTGACCCTCAAAGCTAAAGAAGCTGCTTGTCTCTATCCAATGTATTTACTTACTGTTTTGCCTATTTATTTATTTGTTGGTTTGTTGTTTTTAATGGTTCATTTCATTTCTGAGAAACCAAAGGACTTTCCATAGTTCTCATCTTTGAAGTTGTGCAATCCTAGATAGACTCTCTGCACTCTTCTCCATCTTGCTACCTGAGACAAGGCCAATCAATCTAAAGCTCTGGGGAGGCACAAGTTTCAGCCTTAAACTTGACTAGTAATACTTCCTGGAGACTCAGGGAGTTCCCACTAGAAGGATATCAGAAAGTCAATGATGCAACTTGGATATAATAATGTTGACTTACTGGGATATGGAACTTGCAAGTCTCAGTGAGCCAGCCCATCAATTCCCACTTTCCACAATACAATTGGATTTCCCAGTCTTCATTTCTCACCCCTTTCCCTCCAGGATGAAGCCTAGGAAATCCAGCAGGGTCACCCATGGTGGACAGGTTTCAGATGAGCTTCCAGACAAAGACAGACTAGGAAGAAAGACTGATGAACTACTTCCGAATATTTAGTCACAGAAAACCTTATGAATAGCAGAGAAACACTGTCAGATATAGTGCCAGAAAATGAGCCTCCTCAGGTTGGAAGGCACTCAAAATGCGACTGGGGAAGAGCGGCCTCCTCAAAGTAGAGCTGACCATGATAACGCAAATGGAGTAAAGCCCATGGGAGAAAAGCCCGCGGGACCTTCATCTGCTGATGGGGCACAACTCAAAATGAAGAGGAACAGCTGTAAACATCCATTGAAAATTGAAACATGGAATGTACAAAGTATGAATCTGGGAAAACTGAAAGGTGTCAAAAAATGAAATGGAATGCATAAACATATGATATCTTAGGCATTAGTGAGCTGAAATGCACTGGTATTGGCCATTTTGAATCTGACGACTACATGGTTTACTATGCTGGGAATGACAAATTGAAAAGGAATGGTGTTACCAGAACCTGATTGGAACTTAATTCAACAGCATTGTAGGAGGTTGTGGAACAATATACACTTGTCTGTGGATATTCATCAGCTACATGCTCAAATTTCTGATATAAGTAATTCTCAAGTTGAGAACTGAGTGGCTACTAATTTGCTACCTCG
>NW_006408560.1:19615331-19626769 GCF_000296735.1 Chrysochloris asiatica
TTTTGAGTTATGGTGTTGGAGGAGAATATTGAAAGTATCATGGGCTGCCAAAAGAACCAATAGATCTGTTTTGGAAGATGTGCAGCCAGAGTGCTCCTTGGAGGCCAGGATGGCCAAACTTTGTCTCTTATACTTCGGACATATTGTCAGGAGGGACCAGTCTCTGGAGAAGGATATCATGTTTGGTAAGGTGGAGGGTGAGAGAAAAAGAGGAAGAAACACCCCCCCCGCCATGAGATGGATTGGCCAAGTGGCAGCATCTATGGACTCAAGCGTGGCAACAGTAGTGAGGTTGGCCCAGGATCAGGCAGTGTTTTGTTCTGCTGTGCATAAGGTCACTACAGTACTGATTCGATGGCACCTAACAACAATAACCATTCCCCCAAAATAATTCTGTGCTCTTTAATTTACACTGCATCAAAATGACAGGTTTGGTATGCTTGAGGGACTCAAATCTTGTTCGTTTTAAATGTGCTTTGAGTTTGAGGAATAAAAAGAAGTCTGAAGGGAAAAGATCGGGACTGTAGGGCGATGTCGTAAGGTTTCCCAAGGAAATTCTTGTAAGATTTCACTTGCTACTCTCAAAGAATGAGCAGGTGCACTGCCATGACTGGTAAAAGACCCTCAGTGCAACTTTTCTGGTCTTATTTTTACTGATGCAGTTTTCAACTTTCTAAAAACCTGTTCATGATAAGCCCCTCTAATTGTCCTTGGTCCTTCAAGAAAATTACTCCTTTGGAATCCCAAAATTCAGTTGCCATAATCTTCTGAGCTGATGTCTCCACCTTGAATTTAACTGACTCAGCAGATGTCCTTGGAAGTTACTGCTTTGATTAGATCTTTTTGAAGGCACCTTAACAAGACTAAGACAAGTATACAATTGACAGAACTTGTCCTCAGCCATCTACTGATCACAGTGACAAGTTTAAACATGCTTTCTTTGGAATAAGCCTGTGCATGAATGAACCAGAATTCCAGTTGTTGTTGTTGTTAAATACCATGGAGTCAGTTCTGACTTAAAGCGACCATATATAGTGTTTCCAAGGAGTGGCTGGTGGGTTTGAACATCTGACCTTATCCTACAGCACCACACCAACACTCTGGAATTCTAGTTGTTGTTGTTATTGTTTTTGGTAGGTGACATTAAATCAATTCCAAATTTCTAATCGCAATACTTTTTTTACTTACCATTGTATAGATACATGTTGTTGTTAACTGCTCTGGAGTTTCAACTCATAGCAACCCTGTATAGGGTTTCTGAGGATTTAAATCTTCACAGGAGCAGAAAACCTCATCCTATCCTATGAAGTGGCTGGCAGGATCGAACCATGGACCCTGTAGTTTGCAGTCCAGTGCTTACCATATGGAGTCACCAGCCTCCCTATATATACATGGACTCCTGGTATGGTGCTGTAGGCTAAGCACTGGCCTGTGAACTACAAGGTCAGTAGTTCAAACCCACCAGCTGCTCCTCAGAAACCCTATCCAGGGTCACTATGAGTCAGAACCAACACAACGGCACTAAACAACAACAATATGTATATACATATATATTTATACATGTGTGTAAACTCTTCTAGATAGTGTCAGTTTAGCCGATAAGTACGGTAAGCAAGTGCTTACTTGTACTTATTTACAAATCTGTGGTAAACAACTTCATGTTTTTTACTACATCATCTGCTTCTTGGTACTCATCTCTCTCCCAACCCCACAGTATATTTCTATAGAATGAAAGCCTCTTTTCAAATTTACAATCCTTCTTTCTAGATCACAACAGTAGAGACATAAGTGAATGTTAAGGAACCTTAACTGAATCCTGGTTTGTGGGAGTGGGGAACAGCTAAACATGCATTTGGAAGAAAATTGGGGAAATTTGGATGTGGGCTGAATACTAAATGTTTTCTGTAATCATTGGATTAGGTCTGGGGGTAGCGTGAGGGCAGGCAGTAATAATGGCACTGTTGATCTGTAAACAAATGTCATTATTCTTAGGAAATGCCAGCTGAAGGATTTAGTGGTAAAGTGTTGAGATAGCTGCACTTACTTTTAAGTAATTTCACAACATATGTATATACATCTATATATACAAGAAACCAAGAAAAAGTGTCAACAATTATTAAATCACACACAACTTTCTGTGTGTGTGAAAATTTTTTTAATGAAAAGTTGAGAGGGGTAATAATAAATGTTCCAAATGCCTGCGATGCCATACCTTATGCTGAGGACTTTTGAATATTGCAACCCACCAGAAGAGGGTTTTTAAAATATATTTAGTTTGGGCAAGTATGTAATTATGTGTTTTGCAATGGATATGCCTACTAATTGTATTTAGGCTAACAGGGAAAAAAAAAAAGCTTGGCTTCTCAACACAATAAATGACACAATGAACTAACAGAAGGGAGCCTGAAACTAAGACATTACAACTGTCCCTAGATATGTAATGTCCCTAGATAATAGAAGGCTATAAAACATGCCTATGTTTATCTGTGCAAAGCACACATCCATACATTTCCTTTTATGTGTCCATCTTCATTGATACATCTTGGACTCCACGTTCAAGGTACAGTATCTATCCAAAACACTGCGCAACCCTCAGCTTGGCGCCACAGACAAAGAAATGTTTACATGGCAATAAAAGGTGGTGGGATGATGCTGTGAAATGAGCAAGGGCCTGACAGAAAATGAGTCCACACCCTGGAACTCCAAAGTCTTGCAGGGCTTTGCCACCATTGCTAGTAGACCTCAACATTATTTGTCCAGCCCCCTGTTACCTTTAGATCCTCCTCTTGGAGCTTTTCCATATATTCCAGCATCTGTTCCTTCTCCTGCTCCCGCTGCTCGGCAAGGAGTGATCGCTCTTCCTGGTTCTTTTCCATCTGCTCCACAATGTGCCGTCTTCCTCTAGGAGGGAACAGTGCCACAGTGTCTTAGAAACTCAGGGTATGTGTCCCTCCACTTCAACCTCCACCCACAGAATTCCCCAAGATGGGATGCATCATGGGAACAGTTTGACAAATGTTCCTAAACAGTGACAAGCTTCTTGTACCCAGGCCAAAGTCCTTCCCCAGAGTGTCCTGGGGAGCTGACTGTCTGCTTTTCTGAGCTAGTTCTAGGGCTCACCCTTCTTGAAATTCTGTTTCTTTATTTGTTTTCCCAAAAGTACACCTCACACTATCATACACCTTCTTTCTTCCAGTATGTAACCAGTTACCTACTGTTGACTGAATCCCAACTTGTAGTGACCCCATATGTGTCACAGTAGATGACTTCATAGAGCTTTCAGTGGCTATGACATTTTGAAAGTAGCTCCCTAGACCTTTTTTCTAAGGTGTCACTGGGTAGATTTGATCTGCCAACCTGTTACTTATCAAGTGGTTAACTGTGTATACCACCCAGAGGCCCACAGTATGTAAAAGCCAAGTCAAGTAAATTCTGACTCACAGCAGCCCTATATAGGGTTTCAAAGACTGTAAATCTTAATCAGAATGGATAGCTTCAAGTCTTTCATCTCAGTCTTGAGCTCTAGCTGGTAGCCAAGCTTGTGCACTACAGACTCTTCAGAACCGTAGCCGCCATCAGCACCATTTGGGTCCCACAGTCTCATCTGTGCCACTCGTCCTCCCCATACTCTGCCGTCCCCAGCCGCCATCATGGTAAAGCTCGCGAAAGCCGGGGAAAATCGAAGTGATTCCAAGAAGCTGGCTCCTCCCCCCAAGGAGGTAGAAGAAGACAGTGAGGATGATAAATTGTCAGAAGATGAAAAAGACGAAGAAAGCAGTAGAGAAGAGGTTGTCATTCCTCAGAAAAAAGACAAGAAGAGTACCACACTGCCATAAAAGAAGGTGGCAGTTTCCCCCACTGAAAAGGTAGTTGCCATACCAGCCAAGGAAGCAGCTGTCACCCCTTGCAAGAATGCAGCTGCCACACCAGCTAAGAAGACAGTTACAGCAGCCAAAGCAGCAGCAACACCTGGCAAGAAGGGAACCACCCCAGGCAAAGCAGCGGTGGTGACCTCCGGTAAGAAGGGAGCTGCTCTTCCAGCCAAGGGGGCAAAGAATGGCAAGAATGCCAAGAAGGAGGAGAGCGACGAGGAAGATGATGAAGACAGTGAGGAAGATGATGAGGATAAGGATGAATTTGAGCCCATCATGACCAAAGGAGCGGCTGCCCCTCACTTTAGTGATGAGGAAGATGGTGATGACGATGATGATGAGGGAAAGGAGGATGAGGAGGATGAAGAAGAGGCCATGGACACTACTCTTGAAAAGGGCAAGAAAGCTCCTGCCAAGGTGGTTCCTGTGAAAGCTAAGAGTGTGGCTGAGGACGATGACGAGGAGGAAGATGATGAGCATGAAGATGAGGACGACAATGAAGAGGAGGAAGAGAAGGAAGAACCTGGAAAATGAAAGAAGGAGGTGGCCAAACAGAAAGCTGCTCCTGAAGCCAAGTAGCAGACAGTGGAAGCCATAGAACCCTTTCAATCTGTTTGCTGGAAACCTGAACTGTATCAAGTCTGCTCCAGAATTAAAAACTGGTCTCAGTGACCTTTTTGCTAAAAATGATCTTGTTGTCATGGATGTCAGAATTGGTATGACGAGGAAATTTGGCTATGTGGATTTTGAATCTGCTGAAGACCTGGAAAAAGCCTTGGAACTCACTGGTTTAAATGTCTTTGGTAATGAAATTAAACTAGAGAGACCAAGGGGAAAAGACAGTAAGAAACACTGAGATGCCAGAACACCTTTGGCCAAAATCTTGCCTTACAAAGTCACTCAGGATGAACTAAAAGAAGTGTTTGAAGATGCCATTGGAGATCAGATTATTCAACAATGATGGAAAGAGGAAAGGGATTGCTTATCTCGAATTCAAAACAGAAGCTGATGCTGAGAAAACCTTTGAAGAAAAGCAAAGAACAGAGATTGATTACCAGTCTATATCCTTGTACTACACTGGGGAGAAAGGTCCAAATCAAGACCACAGAGGTGGGAAGACGAGCACCTGGAGCGGTGAATCAAAAACACTGGTTTTAAGGAACCTCTCCTACAGTGCAACAGGAGAAACTCTCCAGGAAGTGTCTGAGAAGGCAACTGCTATCAAGGGGCCTCAGAACCAGAACAGTAAATCTAGGGGGTATGAATTTATAGAATTTGATTCATGTGAGGATGCTAAAGAAGCTTTAAATTCTTGTAATAAAAGAGAAATGGAGGGCAGAGCCATCAGGTTGGAATTGCAAGGATCCAAGGAATCCCCCTAATGCAAGAAGCCCGCCATCCAAAACAAGGTCTGTCTGAGGACAAAACTAAGAAAACACCGAAGGAGTCATTTGATGGTTCTGTTCATGCCAGGATAGACACAGACCACGAAATAGGCTCCTCCAAAGGGTTTGGGTTTGTAGACTTCAACAGTGAAGAAGACACTAAAGCTACCAAGGAGGCCGTGGAGGATGGGGAAATTGATGGAAACAAAGTTACCCTGGACTCTGGGCCAAGCCTAAGGGTGAAGGTGGCTTCGGGGGATGAAGTGGAGGCTGAGGAGGATTTAGAGGCAGAGGTGGCCATGGCAGAGGAGGCTGGGGTGGATTTGGAGGGTGAGGAGGCTTCTGGGGAGGCAGAGGTGGCAATCACAAGCCACAAGGAAAGAAGACAGTTTGAATAGATCTTCTGTCCCTGTCATTTCCCTCTTCCATTTAAAGGACTCTGGGGTTTTTACTCTATTACCAGATCATGACAGAGCCTTCTGAAGACATTCCGAGACAGTAGCCCTGTGGTCTACTTAGAAATCCTACAGAACACATTTCAAAGGGAGCTGCCCTGTGGTTTTGACTGGATTTGAATTTATATTAAGTTTTATCCCATGTACAAAACCAATTTTTTCCTACATATAGTTTTTTGTTTTGTTTTGTTTTTAGTTGGGGGGTGTAAAGGCAAGCAGCATGTTTTATCATGGTGTTTTGCTTCAGCAACTTTGGGACAAATTAAAAAGTCCTAAACTCTGAGGTAAAAAAAAAAAAAAAAGAGAGAATAGATAACCTCATCTTTCTCCTGAACCACCAATTTTGTAGTTAGCAGTCCAATACTAACAGTACCACCATGGTTCCTCCCCAGTATGTAAACTCACAAATAAAATAAAATCACTGCCACCCAATACATCCAGACTCATAGAGACCCTATAGGATCACACAGAACTGCTGTCTAAAGTTTCCAAGGTTGTCACGCCCTATACAAGAATGAACTCAACATGGATTAAAGATCTAAATGTGAACCCCCAAATTATGAAGGTCATCAATGAAAAAAGAGGGACAAATGTGAGGGTGCTAATTTAGGGCATATACTGACGATCAAACATCTTGAAAAGTACAAAAACAAAAATAGACAAAATAGATGAGTGGGACATACTAAAAATTAAAAACGTATGTGCATCAAAAGACTTCACCAAAAGAGTAAAAAGGGAACCCACAGAATGGGAAAAAAACTTTTGCAATGACACATCAGACAAGGAACTTATTTCTAAAATATATAGGAAACTACAACACCTCTACAAGAAAACGACAAATAACCTAATTAATAAATGGGCACAGGACATGAACAGACACTTCACCAAGGCAGCCAACAAACACATGAAGAAATGTTCACTATCACTATCCATTAGAGAGATGCAAATCAAAACAACAATGAGATATCATCTCACACCAGCAATAACAGCAAAGATCAAAAAAGCAGAGGACAACAAATACTGGCAAGGATGTGGAAAGACTGGGACCCTCCTACATTGCTGGTGGGACTGCAAAATGGTCCAACCACTCTGGAAAGCAATATGGCGCTTCCTCAGGAGGTTGGAAATAGAAATACTGTATGACCCAGCAATTCCTCTACTTGGTATTTACCCACAAGAAATATGAGCCATAACACGAGTAGATATATGCACACCAATGTTCATAGCAGCACTATTTACAATAGCAAAAAGATGGAGATAGCCTAAATGCCCACCAATTGAAGAATGGATAAACAAACTATGGTACATACACACAGTGGAATGTTATGCTACCTTGAAGAATAACAAGGAAGCTGCAAGCCATCGCTTAACATGGATGAATCTTGAGGACATTATGTTAAGTAAAATTAGTCAGTCACAAAAGGGGAAATACTGCATAAGACCATTATTGTAAAAAACTAAGAAAAAGAACCCACCCAAAAGTGTGTGTTTGTGTGGGTGGGGGGGTAATCTAAATATATAAGTGCTGATCACTGGTATGTATGGGATGAGAGGTGGGGAGGGAGGGCGAAAAAAAAATGTTTCCAAGGCTGTAAGTCTCTATGGAAGCAGAGAGTTTCATCTTTCTTCCTCAGAGCAGCTGATAGGTTAAAACCGTCAACTTGTGGCTAGCAGCCCACTGCTTAACCAACTACATCACCAGGGCTCCTTACCCAGTATGTAAAGAGTTTCTAAAATCCTACCACCTCCCAAGTCTTCCCAGAGTGACCACAAGAGCCCTGCCAGCTTCACAGAGCTACAAAGACCAAGACTTCTAATTCCTCCATTACTTCTGCCAACAGAGTGTTTGTTTTTCTCTACCCCACTTCCTACGCCTAGTTTGCTGGTTGCTGGTGAGCAGGCACTGAGTCTCTACCCACCTCACACACTGCCCCAGCTAAACAGTAAAAAGCAGGCAAACCAGATTCTAGGATCAGTATTACCATTGACAATAAACTTGGAAACATCCAGAAAACATAAGACCCCATGATCTATGAGTAAAGACTGGAAGAATGGAAGAAGACACAGATTCAGGTAGGAATAAAGGGAAGAGGATGGGATCCACATTCAGATAGAGCACTTAAATGGCCTCATGACTCCAGGTAAAATGTCTCCAAGTTACATGGAGACAGGTTTGGACTCAATATAAGGACCAGTTCATATCATGAAAACTGCTTAATGAGACAGAGATTCCTCCATCATTGGAGCTGTTTAGGCAGAAATGGACAAATGCTTAACCATTAAAGAAACGTGTTCAGAGCCATTAGTCTATCAAATAGCTACCACAAGTAAAAAGATGAGTGGGACAAGAGAACAGAATTCAGCTGGGAAGAAAGAAATGCCATCCTGGGTAGTATATGGGCTATTTATAGAGGTAATTCTTGTGTTTATAGTTGCTGTTCTACATTTCAGACACTACGAGTCTAGAATTTACCTGTTCTGAGACTTGTTCTTTTCTGAAAAATGAAAGGGACTACATCTGTGGGTTAATGAGCTGGACTGCAAAGTCGGTGTGAACACAAAATCAGCGCAGTTCAAGCTCACCAGTCACTCCTTGGAAACTCTATGCAGGGTCGCTATGGGTCAGAACTGACTCAATGGCGCTTAACAACAACAACAGCTGTTCATTTTAGCATTTATTGTGCACCCACTACAGGCCAAGCACAGCACTGGAGCTATAAGCAAGAATGAATTAGGGACACTCTCTTCAATCTACCACACATCTGTCAGTTTGTCATACTGCAGTGGCTTATGTGTTGCCACTTGTATTTTAAATACCAGCAGGGTCACCCATGGTGGACAGGTTTCAGCAGAGTTTCTAGACTAAGATTAAGGAGAAGAAGAGGCAGACTACTTCTGAACGGTTGTTGCTATTAAGGGTCAGTTCTGACTCGTAGAAACCCTGTATAGGGTTTCTGAGGAGTGACTGTTGAGTTTGAACTGGTGACTTTACAGTTAGCAGTTCAGTGCTTATCCTACAGCACCACACCATACTCTGAATGGTTGTTGTTGTTGTTGTTAGGTGCCATCAAGTCGATACTGACTCATAGCGACCTTATGCACAGCAGAACAAAACACTACCCAATCCTGGGCCAACCTCACTACTGTTGCCACGCTTGAGCCCACTGATGCTGCCACTTGGCCAATCCATCTCATTGGGGGTCTTCCTCTTTTTCTCTGACCATCGCCTTACCAAACATGATATCCTTCTCCAGCGACTGGTCCCTCCTGACAATATGTCCAAAGTATGAGAGATGATGTTTGGCCATCCTGGCCTCCAAGAAGCACTCTGGCTGCACTTCTTCCAACACAGATCTGTTAGTTCTTTTGGCAGCCCATGGCACTTTCAATATCCTCCAACACCATAACGCAAAAGCGTCAATTCTTCTACATTCTTCCTTATTCACTGTCCAGCTTTCACACACATATGAGGTTATTGGAAATACCATGGCTTGGGTCAGGCGCACCTTAGTCCTCAAGCTGACCTCTTTGCTCTTCAACACTTTAAAAAGGTCTTGTGCAGCAGATTTGCCTAGTGCAATACGTTGTTTGATTTCTTGACTCTGAATCGTTAGTCACTGAAAACTTTATGAATAGCAGAAGAACATAGTCTGAAATGGTGCCAGAAGATGAACCTCTTAGGGTGGAAAGCACTCAGAATATGACTGGGGAAGAGCTGCTTCCATAAAGTAGAGTTGACCGTGATGACGTGGATGGAGTAAAGCTTTTGGGACTTTAATGTGTTGATAAGGACAGCTGCAAACATCCATCAATAATCAGAATATAGAATATATGAAGTATGAATCTAGGAAAATTGGAAGTAATCAAAAATGAAATGGAATGTATGAGGATCAATATCCTAGGCATTAGTGCACTGAAATGGACTGGTATTAGCTATTCTGAATCAGACAATCATATGGCTTACTATGCCAAGAACAAACAATTGAAGAAGAATGGTGGTGTAGTCATCTTCAAAAAGAGCATCACAAGATCTACCTTGAAGTACAATGCTGTCTGTGATAGGCTAATATACAAGAAAAACCAGTTAATATCACTATTATTCAAATTTATGCATCAACCACTAAAGCCAGTAATGATGACTTTGAAGAATTCTACCAACTTTTTCAATCTGAAAATCAAACATGCAATCAAGATGCACTGGTAAGTACTGGTGGTTGGAATACAAAAGTTGGAATCAACTGAACAGCACCTAACAACAACTCTCTTCAGCTGAGTCCACAGCTTAGTGAGAGGGTCACAGCATCACATGCAAAAGAGATGCTTGTGACAGTGCAAGAAGTACTGTTCAGAGCATGAACACAGAGCGATAGGGACAGGGAAGAGAGTCTGCCTGGTGGTGTGAAGGCGGTGTCAGGGGAGGTGACAGCAAAGTTACCCAGTGAAGGAAGAGAAAACATTTTCCAGGGAGAAAAGGAAAGAGACATCTCTTCAAAGCAGACCTAACAGCAAAAGGTACAAACCTCTGAAAAGGTCTGGCATGCTGAATGGTTGTTGGGAGAAAGTATGCCGTACACAGCAGAAAGAGGTAAGAAATGAGGCTGCACTGGGCCAGGTTGGGAAGCACTTGTAACAATCTTAGAAATAATTTTTAAAGGCTAACCTTTAAGCTTTAAAAAGTTCTGTGATTCCATGAATCGCTTTGTAAAGGTGTTGAGATAATAATGCACATTGGTAGTGACTTTCTCATCTCTTCCCTCTTTGCTAGACTATGTGGGGCAGAAGATACATGGAGATGCCAAAATTGCCTCTTTACCGGATTCTTTCCTCTCTTCTCCTCTTGTCCAGTTCCTCCTGCCTTTGAATGGATTTCTGCCGCTCTGTTTCCATCATCTGATCCAACCTCTTCTCCTCTGTTTCCAATTCTTTTTGGATCAGCTGCTTCTCCAGGATTTGGGCATCCCGGATGGCATGGCACTTGGCATTGAGAATGATCTGAGAAATGGAGATGAAATTAGGGCACTAGATCTGGGGACAAAAATAGAGAGGAGTGCTGTATGGGGGTGTGGAAGGTTTATGGGGAAGAAATGGGAGCAGAATACTACTGAGCGTGCTAGAGAGGCACATGGCTACGCAGAAAGCCAGAAAAGCAAGAGCATGCATACATTGGCCTTTCCCCTTAATACAGTTCAACTGGAACACTGACAAAGCTCCTCCAAGGTGCAGGAGCTTGTGCAAGAAGAGGTCCATCTTTCAGGGCACCCAGGTCTTAATCTTTTGGGAATCATGAATTAATCATTCTCTGGAAATCTAATGAAAGCTAAGGGCTCAGTCCATTTATATATATATGTTGGTGGTGTTGTTAAGTGCCATCCAGTAGGTTCCGACCCATAGTGACAGTCTATAGGGTTTCCGAGGAGTGGCTGGTGAGCTTGAACCGCCAACCTTGCAGTTCAAACAGCTTTTCAATCAGTTGCATTAACCTACAGCACCACACCAGGACTATCTATCTATATCTATATCTATATCTATATCTATATCTATATCTGTATCTGTATCTGTATCTGTATCTGTATCTGTATCTGTATCTGTATCTATCTATATCTATATCTGTATCTGAGCAGAAAGCCTCATCTTTCTCCCATGCAATGGCTGGTAGTTTCGAACTGCTGACCTTGAGGTTAGCAGCCCGACTCATAACCACTATGCTATATATATATATATACACA
>NW_006408560.1:19626869-19648588 GCF_000296735.1 Chrysochloris asiatica
ATATATATATATATATACACACACACACACACACATATATATATATATATATGGAGCTCTGATAGCATAGTGGTTATGAGTCGGGCTGCTAACCTCTAGGTCAGCAGTTCGAAACTACCAGCCATTCCTCAGAAGATGGATGAGGCTTTCTGCTCCCATAAAGATTTACAGCCTCGGAAACCCTGCGCAGGGTCGCTATATACAGGCACACACACACAAATTTTCCATATAATTTCAGAGGTTTGTGGTTCATGGTTCCTCTTAGGGACTCCCTGCTCTGATCCTGAAAGAAACTAAGACACTCTTGCAAAGGCCAGCTCACTAGATTGGTAAGCAGAAAGAACCCAGCATGGTACTAACAAACAAACAAACACTGCCATCAAGTTGATTCCAACTCGCACTGACCCTAAAGAACAGAGAAGGACTGATCCTTTGAGTCTCCAAGACTTTCTAAGACTATAAAACTTTATGGAAGTAGATAGCCTCATCTTTCTCCTACAGAATGACTGGTTAAGTTTGAACCACCAACCTTGTAGCTGGCAGCCATGCTTAACCCACTGTGCCATCAGGATACAACACTACCCATACCCACTGTCACTGAGTGGATTTTGAGTCACAGTGATCCTGTATAGAATTTCCAAGACTGTCAATATTTACAGAGGTAGATCACTTCACCTTTCTCCTGAGGAGAGGCTGGTGGATTTGAACTGTGGACCTTGCCATTGCCCAACACCAGTAAGACCTAAAAAGTAAAAACTTTGGGAGGCAAAGGAGGAATAGGTAGAGAAGAAGTAGGTAGGAATACCTGAGAGACAGAAATTAGAATAAAGGAGTCAGGAGTCAGCATTTTTCATTGGGTTGGGGAATGAGCCACATGCAAATGGGTTACAAACTGAATTCAAATGAGCCTCTGGTCTTTGTGCTCTCAGCGAAAAGAAGCACTTTGGGCACTTCATAAATAATCCAATTGCCTGAATCACCATATGTGGCCAGAATTAAATGAGCAGGATAAAAAAAATCAAAGTACTATCCTCATAGTTACATGTATTTATCAATCCACAGTTCAAAAGGTTCTCCCAGCTATTAGCTTATTTAACCAGGCTTAGGAGTTTTACCATCCTAATTTTACAAATGAAGAAACTGAGGCTCAGAAAGGACAAGTGACTTGCTCAAGGTCACACAGTAAGCAAATGGCAAAGTCAGGTCCTCCCTCTGATTGTGGCCACTGCTGTGGCAGGTGTAGTAGCTCCTACCCTCCAGCCCCTCACCCCTCCTTGCCCAACTCCAACGGGAGCCAATGCTGTCCAGGGTAAGAGTGAGGGAAGAGCAGAAGCAGGGAGGAGAGGTGAGTGTCAGTCAATTCTCAGAGGGAGAGAAGGAGCCTAAGGCCCACCTTGCTCATGTCCTTGAGCTCCTCCTCCTGCTCCATCCTCAGTTTGTTGGCTCTCTGCAGGAGGTTCTGGGCCCTCTCCTTGGCCACTTCCTCAGAGTCACTGAGCTTCTTGTTGCTCTTGCACACCATTTCCTTCTGTTTCATGATCTTCTTGCGTGTTGTCACTGCATCCTAAGGGAGACCATTCCTACAATGTGATTTCTGCCTCATCCATCATGCCATCAAAATCCAAAAGGTTCACAGCTTGGCTGCACTCTCACAGCTGCCCTTAACCCCCATTTGCTCCCCCAGTTCTGATATGTCACTCTGACCCCCGTTCTGCAACATACACGTTCACTCCCTGTTTCAGTGTCTCCTAACTAGAGAAGTGTGGCCCCTCCCCAGCACATTTCTATTCTGCACCCCCACCTCCTCTGCAGAGATCAGGGCTGAAGTTAATTAACTACCATGATGGCTTCTTTCTCCATCTTGAAGGCCTGCTCCTTGGCTTCAAGTTCTTCCCTGGTCAGGATGTGGGATGCCCACTTGATCCGCTCAAACTCCTCAGAGCTGATGATAAGGGATTCCCCAGAAGGATCCTCTGTGGGGACACTGACACATGGAATGAACAGAGTTAGGGAAAGAGAGGGCAGCTGCTAACATGTTCCAGGCTGTTCTTCCCCTCCCTCATTAGTGCCAACCCTCTGGCTTAGATGCAGCTATGCCAATAAAGACTGCCAACTGCACTGTGGGTCCACTGGGAACACAGGGTCCCAGATGTAGGTGAAGTAGCAGCTCCGGTTAAAAAGAGACTTTTAAAGTACTTTCAAGGTCCAGCTCCTATGTTACCTTCTCTGTGTAGCAGTCTATGACCCCCTCCCATAGACAAAGATGCCACCCCGCAGATCCAATAACTTCCTCCTCCGAGTCCCCATTTCTCCTTGGTTCTTACTGTCTGTATTATTGGCCAATGGTGCAGTATCTGTTTCCTTGGCTAGATTACAAGCTCCTTCAGGGCACGGGCTTTGTCTTACCGACACATTGCTTGGCACACAGTGAGAACCCAAAATAAAGCCTAGTGAATTGAATTTTAAAAATAGATTCTTTCTGGAGGATGACATAAAATGGGCGAGGGGATGCCAGATAACATTGAAATGGAAGGCAGTAGGAAACTTAAACAACCCCATCCATCTAGCCCAGAAAGAAGCTTTGAACCCTAAATATTAATTACAATCTCTGATCAACAGAGACATGTCTATGGTCCTCTCCTTTCTAGCTGCCCAACGCATCCAACAAACCAATAGCTAATTATAATGATTACAAACAAATGACATACATTAAAGATGGGGGAGGGAGGGGTGAAGTAAAGCTGCTTCTGGGTGAGGCAATTTAACAGGTACACGGCAATGAGACGCAGATAGTCTGAGACAGGAAATGAAATCTCATCTAATAAAACCAGTGGTGGGATTCCAGGCAGTAGACAGAATGAGTGAGCGGACTTGGGGAAGAGCCAAGATCTTGTGACTTACTGAGTGGCGTGGCTCAAAACAGCCTTGGACCTGGAATGACCTGCAATGGTCTGAATGAAAGGTAGACACTGGTGCTACATTCAGCAGCCATGAAAAAACACCAGCCACTTTACCTTTGACCTGACCAGAACTAGACCACTCCAAGAAGGAACCTCTTCCCAGACCCCAGGGGTGGCTGCCATGATGCCTGGCTAACCAGACAGTGCTCAATCAGGGGCTGCAGTCAAGCCCAGTTCCCAGAGCTGTGTCCCAGCTGCGCCTCCCTGGCTCATGACACAAGCACCATCTTTTAAGAATTCAAATTTCTAGCATGTGGCGCTAGAGGAGAGAGAACAATTAGAGTCGACCATTAGTGCACGCACTAAGCCACTGAGCAGACAACACTCCTTTATTTCTCATTGCTGAGGGAGACCTACACCCAGGGGCAGGTTATCCAATAAGCACGCACTTACTTGTGTTTACGTAATAATCTGTAGTGAACAATTTCATATGGGTTTCACCCCATCTTTGATATGGTGAAAAATATAAGAAACATTTCACTGAAGATTCAAAGGTAAGCATAAGTAAGCCCATGTTTACCTTGCCTACTGAATACTCAGTTCCTGTCAAGGGTTGTCAATTTGAAAAGAGGCTATGATTCTGTATGACGGTACTATGGGATCAGGAGAAAAACATACGTCAGCCAGATCTAGAAGCAGAATCTTTGATGTGGTGAAAGAATGTGAAACTGTTTACTACAAATTAGAAAGTAAACACACATAAACCCATGCTTACCTTGCTTATTGGGTAATCTGACACTATCTACACCACAAAGGAGGAGCCCAAGCAAGGAGCAGCTCCAGTCAAGAAACAGTATTGAGCTAATCCCAAAGGAACCCTTGTGAATTTCCTCTTCTGGTCTCAGAGTCTGGGAAAGAGTCTAGCAATTACTATCTGGTCAGTTTCCCTTTGCTTCAAATTCTTAACAAGGCAGAAAGGAAATGACTCATCTGGACATTTCCCTTTATCAAGCGGACTAATGGAGACTGAGGGCGGGGACCCTCTGGGCACTCAGTCCCTTAGGTTCCACCAGTAACCAAATCAGTTGCTTTCAAGTAGATTCCAATTTATAACAACCCTACATGTGTACATGTGTCTGAGTAGAACTGTGCTCCAAAGGGTTTCCAACAGCTGATTTATCAAGTAGATCACTAGGCCTTTCATCCAAAGTACCAAGTATCTCTGGACGGACTCAAACCTCCAACCTTTCAGTTAGCAGTCATGCACATTAACCATATATACCACCCTTAGGTACCAAAGCCAGTCAAAGAAAGGGAGGAGAAAGAATATGGCAGTGGCAATGATAGATACAAGAAAAGCAAGAACCAAGAGAGGCCAAGATGGAGAAGAAAGAACAAAACCCATAAAACAAAAAGGGAGAAAATTACTAAGAAAGAAGTGGGAATTGGACTGGTGGAATGAAACCGAGCCAGTTCCCCATATCCCTGAAGAGATCTTCAGAAGTGCAGTCTGAGCCAGAGAGGGCAGGGGCCTTACCCTAGTACTCACATGAGTTCCCGGACCATGTCCCGAGTTATGAGTTGGATGGTCTCCGGCTTGTGTTCCATGCATGATGCCGTGAGAGTTTTCTGAATGATATGCTTATCTTGGAGGAGCACAATAGGGCTGTCACTGGGAGCCTGTGTTAGGAGCTAAGGGGCCAAGAAGGATAGTTTAGAAGTTTGTCACACCACTACTTGTTGGTCAGTCCTAATCCCAAGTCCATCCTGGGGCATCCACCCTTCCAGGAAGCAAGGGAGGCTGGGATTTCCACTCACTCCAGACTATAGGATGGCCAAGAGTAGCCAGGGCACTGAGAAAGCACATGGTGTCTTTCTGCACACGTCAGTGTGTGCTGTACTAACCAGCTCCCCTGAGATGAAGACCTCATTGTAACTTGTGCAGATAAATTCTCCTGGAGGGGTGGGGGAGGGGACAGTTGCTAGTGTGTGTGTACTCCTAACCTAAAATTAATATGAAGGAAAAGCAAATCTTGGGTTTCTAGGTTTTCCTCATTCCATAATTTATGAAAAAAGAACAAAATTCTCTCATTTAGTTCTCACAGTGGGTTTGGAGCACTACTGACCCAGCCTGTGATGTCAAGAATTTTTAATCCTTTCTGATAACAACAACAATGACAAATGATGTACTTTGACTCGTCCCATTTCCCCTCAAAAAATCATATTGAGGGGATTTGAAATGGATAAATGATCTGGCGGAGACTTGTCCTTAAATTTTAGAGTGGTGAGGTGATGCACTGAGAATTCAGCAAGAAGTATATGTTGTTGTTAAGTACCGTGGAGTCGGTTCCGACTCATAGTGACCCTGCACAGGGTTCCCGAGACTGCAAATCTTTACGGGAGCAGAAAGCCTCATCTTTCTCCTGTGGAACAGCTGGTAGTTTTGAACTACCGACCTTGAGGTTAGGAGCCCAATTCATAACCACTACACTATAGATTAGATAAATATTTCACTTTTGTTCCTACAAGTGACTGTGAACGAGAAAATGGAATTGCTTACTTCAGGAAGCTGTTAAGCACAGGAAGAAATTGTGTCTGTTATAGGTGCTGTACCTCTCTCTACTCCTGACTGGAGGCAGGGGGACAGTCCCAATGGAGATACCATTCTGTCCCTAGAACCTCATTTAGCGTAGCCAGTTCCCCTGATTGCTGCTGCCACCTGGTGCCTGGTCTATGCTTCGAGGCGGGCACCATGTTGTGGTGCTACAGGGCACGCCTGCCCCCTACTGCCGGCTAACAGCCTTCCTTTACTGTCAATAAGGTCACAGAAATTGGATCAGCATTGGCATTTTGTTGACTGCCCCCTTTTGCTAGCCATCATGACTACTTGTGAAGACCTTGACCATTTCCTAAGCTACCTTTGCTTTGACTAGAAAACCTCCATGAACCCAAAACAAAAATGTCTGTAAGTGAAACCGCATTCCTTTCATTCTTTCCCTTATCAGTTATAAAAAGTGCTGAGGAGAGGGAGCATTCTAAATAAAAATGCCCGTCTTGAGACCTCTGCAAAGTTCTTTTCAGTTCATAGCAAGGGTGGTATGGAGCAGGGATAGACACCAATTCTTATATTCCCAGCTCCCCACCCCCACCTCTACTAGCATCTCTTTCTTTTCTCCTTCTCTTTTTACTTTCTTAATCTCTCACTAGGAGTCCTGGTATGGTGCTCTAGGGTAAGTATGAGAGTGCTAACCTCAAGGTTGGTGGTTCAAACTTACCAGCAGCTCCTTGGAAACCCGAGACAGGTTCAGTCTGAGTCAAAATCGACTTGATGACACTTAACAATAAATAACAACTAAATAAATAACAATAAATTCTAAACTAAAGGAGCTGCTGATCCCTTCATTTGTATGAGACTTACAAACAAATTCCCTCAGACCTAAATGACTGTTTTGTTGAGCAACCGGGAAAAGAGAACGATTTTATGATTTTATGTTTCACCCTGATGCTGTTCTTGGATGGAGGGGTAAATATGTTATACAGGGTCTACAAAATAGGTCCCCCAAACTGAACCCCACTGTCATCGAGGCAATTCTGATTCAAAGTGACCCTACAGAACAGGGTTCCAAGGCTGTAAAACCTTATGGAACGAGACTACTGTTTATATTTTCCTCCCACAGAGCAACCGGTAGGTTCGAATCACCAACCTTTTATTGTGTAACCGAGTGTTTTAACCACTGCATCATCAGGTCTCACTTAGTAGCTACTGAGATTCTTGCAGCTAAGCCTGCCTTTTGACATAACAGATTTTAAATGTGGGACAGATATGAGGATTTCAAGGGTGGAGGAATCCAGGTGCCCCTGTTTACGTAAGCCCTACTGTATCTGCCTGTGAGAGAGGGATGGCTTGCCCAGGGTTAGCTTGGTACTGAGCCTTGTGACTTCTAGGTAGCAGCTACCTGGAGGGGTATGGTAAGAGTTACCTTAATGCCGCCGAAGAGGCTTTCATCCACCTCGGAGCTCACAGCTTTGGTTCGATAGCGAGTTTTATTTCTTGACCTGTTGGAAGTGGTAGAAG
The DNA here is from genome assembly GCF_000296735.1 of Chrysochloris asiatica. Lineage (NCBI taxonomy): Eukaryota > Metazoa > Chordata > Mammalia > Afrosoricida > Chrysochloridae > Chrysochloris > Chrysochloris asiatica. Next base: position 19,633,845 of record NW_006408560.1, read on the forward strand.
CAGAACTCAAGACACCAGTTGTGCTCAACGGCTGGAGGAAAAGGCAGAAAGTTTGGGGTCATTAGTACTGAGTGACATCTGACATCTGGGCACAGCCCCTGCTTAAAGACTAGGGGAACACAGAATCCCCACAGATGCAGAGGGGTCTCTGGGTGGGAGCAAGACACACTAACTCTGTGAAAAGCAGCATTATCTGCAGTCTCTGTAGCTGAGTGAGGAAAGCCAAATAAGTCATGTGACAGGAAGGAAGGATGAAGCATATGGGGATGGCAGGAAGAGGGAAACAACAGTTGCACCTCATTTCCTGCTGTTGTTCTTAAGTGCCATCAAGTCGGTTCCAACTCATAGTGATCCTGTATAGGATTTCCAAGGAGCAGCTGGTGAGTTTAAACTGCCAACCTTGTGGTTCGCAGTCCAGTGTTGATACTATAGTGCCACACCAGGAGGACCCTGTTTTCCACAAGGAGAACCTTTTGTGGGCAATTTGGATGTGTCTACAAACCCTATACAGGGTCACTATGAATCAGAACTGACTCTACGGCAATTAACAACAACAAAACCTGAAACTGTAGAATGCCCTCTTCACTTCCAAACTTCACCTGAATTCCAAGTCCCCTTCACAAATAACACTCCCATTCCACCACCTTCCTGTCTCCACAATCTGAGAGTTATAGAGGAGACCAGAGAATCTAAAGGATGGGTAAGCATCTTGGCCCCTGCTGGGTACATGGTTGGTGCTCAAATCAACTTGAGTGGATAGATGTTAAATGATTATCAGCTACAATCAGGCGAACAAGTTCATCAAGTGCACAATGTGGATCTTTCACTTCCATGACCCCTTTGATACATATTAAGTTCTTTTCATAACCATCAAGCATCTTCCTGGGTTTTGAGGATGTCCCCTTCTAATGAGTCACGGGAGACAGAGCTCATCTCTGACTACAGGAGCTGAGAACACCAAGTCTTTGCCTTGTCAGACTGATCAAGGGACCTAGGCTTAGCCAATCAGATCATCCAACCCTGAAAATAAAATAGGGTCGTGATGCAAAGGAGCTCTGGTAGCATAATGGTTACAAGTCGGGCTGCTAACCTCACAGTCAGTAGTTCAAAACAATCAGCAGTTCAGCAGGAGAAAGATGAGGCTTTCTGCTCCCGTAAAGATTTACAGCCTCAGAAATCCTACACAGGGTCACTATGAGTTGGAATTGACTCTGCGGCACACCACCACCATCACCACTACCATCAGTGATGCAAAGAGTAGGAACTAGGAAAACCTTTCTGGCAATGTCAGTATTACCCAGTGCCTGGGGCAATGCTGATAAGGGCAACAGCAACAGCACCCTAGGTCCAAAGAAGGCACATCTAGGGTCCTGTCAGCCCCGTTCTAGGTCATAAATTTAGCCTTGGTTCCAGCTGCAGAGCCTCTCTTTGTTCCTGCCTATTTTCCAAGTCTAGTTTCCCAGCTGTGGTATAAATCTATTTAAGATTAACACATTCCTTTCTACTTAAATTGGAGTCTGGCTCTGTGACTTGTAGCCAAGAAACCTGACTAATACAGTCTCTGTTCCCAAAGGTTAGTCCAGCTTCAGCTCACCCCCAAAAGTGGACATCTGTCTCCAGAAGGTAGTTTCTGCAAGAACTACTGGGCAACAGCCTTGCTTAATCTAAAGCTAATCCAAAACTCAGTTTGAAGGAGCCCAAGACTCCCACAGATCTCCAAGCTGGGATATTTAGGACAAGGTGCTGAACACACTGGGTCTTTCCAAGTCTTAGAATCAGCGATCATCAACAGGACAGAGTGAACAGGGAACAGGACCATAGTCACTAAGCCCCAGGCAATGTTTTGAAACATCTCAGTGACCTGCTATTACCCCAACCAGATATCCTCCAGCACCTGCCCCACCTGCATCAGGCTTTCACACTAACTTGGGCAATTATTTTCCAGCTGGCTCTGTTGCCTGTCATCAGCTCTGCTGTATGTGCTCTTCCCCTCTCTGCCTGGTAAAGCTAGCCAAAGTGGCTCCATCAGCCCCAATGCAGCAGGGCAGAAAAGCTTGGATTTATTAGAGGGTAAATATAGCAGCCCTAAGGATGCTTAATAACAAGGTTATAATATGGTGGGTGGTGAGCAGCTGCTCTCCTTCCCACTGAAAATAAAGTAAGAGGAAATGAATGGAAATTCTAACAGGCTAAGCACTGGAACAACTGAAAAGGTAGGAGACATTGGATATTGAGAGGTGCTGTGAGTTCTGTGTATAATTAAGGAAAAAGGCACAGTGCCTGGCACATCGGAGCTTAATATGTGTTTGATGAAGAATGAAGGCATGAAACCAATGAAGCTGGCTTCTCAAGGCACTCCACTACTTCACATTTTCCGTATCATGGATACAGTCTGCACTGTGGAAAACAACGTATGGGAACGGGCTTTGAAGTACAGATGGAAAGGATTGTTTTGTACTCGTTTTCCTGTTTCCTTCCCAAGGCTCCCAGGGCTTTTCCCATGGGCTTAGTGTCCACCAGACTGCAGGTTCCTCCAAGGCTAGGGTCACCTTGCCTCCTGCCTATACTCCCTAGGTATCAAGGTCAAGAGGAAGTCACAACAAAAGATACTTGACTGTCTGAGCCTAGAAGTCAGAACAGAGGAAGAGAAGCAGATAACCACAGAAATGTGGTCACTGGGCAAGGCAGAGGAAAGCACGATGTCCAGGGTTGGGTGGTTGGGAAACCTTATTTGAGAAATGCTGACTCTGAAGCCACAAGCCTTACATCAGGGTTAGAATAACCAGTTTGGCCAAGAGTAACAAGAAGAATTAGGGCAGTCACTATGTACAGCAACAAGGGGAAAAAATGAAATGAGTAGAAATAGAAAGTAAATCCCTCTGAGGCAAAGACAGTAGCCAAGAGGCACTTTAGGGTAGTGAAGGGTTGGTTTTATTTCTTGCATGATCAATAAATATCCCCAAGAAGCAGAGCAGTACCCAAATAGAAGTGTGCCTAGACCTGCTTGGAGAATACAGCTCTTGAAGGGAATGAAGAGACTAGCAAAAACTGACTTTTAGCTCTGAGGTGGCAAACAGGGTCGGGGAAGACAAGGACTGAGGGCAGATAATGATGCCAGGCCTGCTTCAATATGTTCATTTCGATGACCCAGCTGAATTTGTCTTTCTTTATCAACCATCTCAACCCAGGGACACAAGAATTCAACCACAGCAAAGGGCTCTGTGAGATTCTGACACAGAGAGATTAGCTGGTCATGTGGTTGATGATTTAGTTACAGTCATTGGTATTGGACAGTCTCCATAACATATTTAGCTTTAAAGAAAGCAGATTGTAAGAAACATTGAAGCATTTGAAATATTCACAGGGAGAACATGCACCCAGTATGTATTATTGATAGAATGATTATGAAAATGTTTAAAAGTAATTCCAGATGAATTTTACAATCTTCAGATATTTCATGTCTGCAACAAGTTACTATTTTTATGACCAGAAAAAAAAAAAAAAAAGGCAAACTTTTTATTGAAAAACAAAACACAGGGCCTAGTGGCCTGACTCTGAAGACAGGAGAGGCTGGTTCTTAAAAGCATTGTATATCCAGGGATTCAGGATGTTTAGCTCAGATCCAGCAAGACAAAGCTGGAACAGGGCTGGAACAGATCAGTGTGGAGTTTCCATGACGTAACTGCAACACCTGTCAGCTGAACAAAGACAAAGACATGTCCTTTCCTAAATGTCCTTTCTGCCCTAGGATTTCGTTCCTCTTTCTCATAAAAGTGCATTGCAAGCTGGCAAATTCAGGCTTCAAACTCTTGGTTTGATTCTACTTCCCTTTCTGTGGGCCTTGCTTACTAAGAAGACGGGGATTCCCATGCACCAAGCACCTTGACTTTTACTCTGAGTTAACTTTGTCCTCTCCTGAGACTCAGTCGGCCCACTGTAGGATGCCATCTGAAAATGACATTCTGTTCAGTCCCCACCCCACTTTCTGAAGGATATTGTTACTCATTGTTTTTGTAAGAGTTCCCCCACCATTGGTCCCTGCTCCTCCAAATGTTGTCAAAAGTGACACCGTACACACCTGCCAGAAGAACCGAAGCTCACTGCCGTCAAGTCTGACTCATAGCGACCTTATAGGATACTCCCTAGGGTTTCCAAGGCTATACACAGTCTTTACTAAAGCAGACTGCCACATATCTCTCTGGTGGAACAACTGGTGGGTGCAAATCTCTAACCTTTCAGTTAGCAGCTGAGCTCTTAACCACTGTGCCACCAGGGTTCCCTGCCAGAAGTGCAGCGATCACTAATTTGACCTATTGGTTCTCAAAGGTGTTTATGTGCCCGTTTCTGTCTGAGAGATTTCAGAAGGGCTTGGTCAGCCTACCAAACCTTGGCCTTGAACAGTTCCTGAGTGGAAACTCCCTGATCTGGGTGCTCCCGAGTCCACAAGTGTAACTCAGGGAGCTCACTGATTAAGGAGGACTTTGAAATATGAAAGAAGTCCCTGGGTGGTGCAAACGATTAAGTGCTAGACTACTGACCAATAGGTTGGTGGTTCAAAGCTACCCAGAGGCACCTTGGAAGTGAAGTCCTGGAGATCTGCTTCCAAAAGTTCACAGCTTTAAGAAACCTATGGAACAGTTTCACTCCACACATATGGAGTTGCCATGAGTAGGAACTGATTTGACAGCAACTAACAACAATGACTAATATGAAATTTTTATAACATGAGGAAAAGGGAACACTCTCACTGTATGCCGTTAGGTGTCAAACCTGATTCAAGGTACTCTCATATACATTCTAGTACATATATGACTGCACTTGTAAAGCTCTAAGGGGACATGGGGACAGTGAATCAAAATGTTTAACTGAAAGGGGATCCATACCACCACACTATAGGGAGTCCTCAAATGTTGGGAACTACTTTTTGGTAGAGAGTTATTTATTTCATAATTGACAATGCTTTTCAGAAATCTCTACTTGGGTGCAATGAATTAAGCCCTCAGAAAAGCCCCACTGTAATTTCTGAAGTATGTCCACAAGGGATACACAAATAGCCAGCTGGTGTGCCCCAAAAATACTAGAGGTATTTCCCACAGTCTAAGGCTCCAATGGAAGGCGTTCTGGTAGCGTAGCGGTTACGAATCCGGCTGCGAACCGCAAGGTCAGCAGTTCGAAAGTACCAGCTGTTCCGCAGGAAAAAGATGAGGCTTTCTGCTCCCGTAAAGATTTACAGCCTCAGAAACCCTCTACAGGGTCGCTATGAGTCGGAACCGACTCCACGGCACATAACAACAACAAGGCTCCAATGGAGTCCTGGTGTGGTGCTGTGGGCTAATGTGTCAGACTGTAAAGTCATTTGAACTGCAAGGTCGGTGGTTCAAGCTCACCAGCTGCTCCTTGGAAACCCTATACAGGGTCGCTATGGGTCGGAATCGACTCGATGGCACTTAACAACAGCAAGGCTCCAACACCCACCATCTGCCCTGCCGACCTATCATCCCCCATGGGAACAACATACTCAAACCCAGGCACCCCTTCAGAATTCCTCCCAAAATTGTTGTGCTTCTTAACCTTAACCTCGTGACCCATAAAGTCCTGTCCACCCCCAGAGAACCCTAGGCCTGTCAGACAGGTGCCAATCCCAATTCCCAGCCCCACTGTCAAGCCTAGTACCTTCCTCATTCATTAATTCATTTGTAATATTTATTGAACAACTACTGAAAAATCCAAGGCCCAGCTTAACAGAAGAGAAAACTGAGGCTCAGGGATATTAAGTGACTTCCCTGTGGTGACGAACAGGTTCTATGACTTGTTATCTGGCTTCCCCACCAGTGTTTTTCCACACCACATCCCACAATTCCCACCAACGTTAGGCAGCCCCAGTACCATGCAGAACTAAGTGGTAGAGACACACCTTTCTCCCCAACCTTCGGCCTCAGCATCAGGATACAATGATAATCCCTATTGACTCCACCTCCAATTCTTCTGAACCCTCCTCATGATTTTTTTTCTTGCTAGAGTCCTGGTATGGCGCTGTAGGATAAGCACTGGACTGCTAACTACAAAGTCAGCGGTTCAAACCAACCAGCCGCTTCTTGGAAACTCTACTCAGGGTCACTATGAGTTGGAACCAACTCGATAGCACTTAACAACAAAAGGATTTCTCAAGCTTCTTTACTTTGTGTTCTCCCATTCCTGGGCCTTCCTGACCCCGGACCCAACTTCCGCCCTCCTCTACCTGTGGATTTTTCCTGCTCGGAACTCCAACCCAATTCGGAACATATGCGGTCCCATTTGAGGTTCTCGCCCACCACCCAGGGCCTCACCATCTTAGCCGCAAGCCCTGACTCCTGGCTTCCGCTGCCTTTGCCGCCAGCACTGCCAAAGCTACCTCCACCCAGGCGCTCGGTGTTGACGCGTTACCATGGCAACCAAGAGCCCTCGGTCCCGGCCAGGCCCCGCCCCGCACCCCTGCGCTGAGCCACGCTACCACAGGCGGTTGCAGAGCGCAGGTTGCTTTGGGGACCCAAACTGCTCTCGCTGGCCATTCCCACCGGGCGTAGGATCTATTGATCAGTCCCGGAGCACCCCACTTTTTCAGGTTGGCTGGGATTTTGAGTTGCGAACTAGGATAAATCGAAGGTGCCTTGGTACCAGGTCACACTTCCCCCCCCACCCCCACCTAGGTTACCATGGTTACCGTTACCCCATCAGCTGCCAAAACAAGCCCTAATATGTGTTTTGTCTCTAGAGAAGCAAACAAGACCAGAAGAAACAAGTTTCATAACAGAATAAAGCCCTGATGAGGCAAACAACTTCCAGTCATGAGGATATATGTATGTTCTTGTTAAGTGCAGTCCAGTAGGTTCAGTCTCACAGCGACCCTGTATAATAGGGTTTCTGAGGAGCAGCTGGTGAGATTGAACTACTGACCTTGTGGTTCACAATCCAGTGCTGATCCTACGGCGCCACACCTGAAATTTCACTTTTCATGCTTTAAAGGTAGCCGTTGCATCCTTCCAACTAAGGAAGGGTTGGCTATAGAGATAGGGACACTGAGGACTGTTAACAAGCCCCTGGGGAATTAAAGAAAAAGGGACAGGGCCACCTATTTTTCAAAGGACTTTGGAAACAAAAGTCATATTAAACCAATAATAGAAATTGACTGAAGGCTATTCAATGCATGATTTGCAAATCAGAGTAACAACTGATGTGTTTGTTGTTGTTGCAGACTCATAGCGACCCTATCCACAAAGGAATGAAATTCTGCCCAGTCCTGCACCAGTCTCACAATCATTGCTACGTTTGATCCCCTTTGCTGCTGCTGCAATGCCAACTCATCTCATTGGGAGGAGGGGGGGTCTTCTTCTTTTTCTTTGACCCTCCGCTCTACCAAACATGATATCTTTCTCCAGAAAATGGTCCCTCCTGCTAATATGTCCAAAGTATGAGAGACATATTAGACTTAATTGTGCTAATATGTCCAGAACATGGGAACACTAAATGGTTTTAAATTAGTAAAGGTGTGAGACAGGGTTGTATCCTTTCACCATACTTATTCAACCTGATGCTGAGCAAATAATCTGAGAAGCTGACTTATATGAAGAAAAATGTGGCATCGGGATTGGAGGAAGACTCATTAACAACCTGAGATGTGCAGATGATGCAACTTGCTTGCTGAAAGTGAAGAGGACTTAAAATATTTACTGATGAAGATCAAAGAGCACAGTCTTTGGTATGGATTACATCTCAATGTAAAGAAAACAAAAATCCTCACCACTGGACCAATAAACAACATTCTTATCAATGGAGAAAAGACTGAAGTTGTCAAGGACTTCATTCTTCTTGGATCAACTATCAACATTCATGGAAGCAGCAGTAAAGAAATCGAACAACGTATATCATTAGATAAATCTGCTGCACAAGACCTTTTTAATGTATTGAAGAGCAAACATGTCAGCTAGAGGACTAAGGTATGCTTGACCCAAGCCATGGTATTTTCAATAACCTCATATGTATATGAAAGTTGGACAGTGAATAAGGAAGATCATAAAAGAATTGATGCTTTTGACTTATGGTGTTGGAGGAGAGTATTGAAAGTTCCATGGACTGCCAAAAGAACAAACAGATCTGTGTTGGAACAAGTGCAGACAGAGTGCTCCTTGGAGGCCAGGATGGCCATACTTCGTCTCTCATTCTTCAGACATATTGTCAAGAGGGACCAGTCACTGGAGAAGGATATCATGTTTGGTAAGGTGGAGGGTCAGAGAAAAAGAGGAAGACCCCCAGCGAGATGGATTGGCAAAGTGACAGCATCAGTGGGCCCAAGCATAGTAACAATTGTATGGTTGGCCCAGGACCAGGCAGTGTTTTGTTCTGTTGTGCATAAGGTGGCTAAGAACTGGTACCAACTCGATGGCACCTAACAATAACAGGACTTACAAGGGTAAGTGTAATACTTTGAATTTACTTGATATGGTTTTTCTAGTCAATGTCTTTCTTCTTCATTCCCACCAAGTGATTGGTTGGGACCATGCAAATAGGGTGTATAGGACTCTAACACTGGGATTGGTTAGTTTTGTCTACCCTTAGGTTTAAAAGAGAGTGCAATGCTCCATATGATAAACAATGGACTGCATGAACCACATGTGGGCTGTGGTAAGAGCCCTTGAGCTGCTCCACTGAAGAAAGATGAGGCTTTCTGCTCCCACAAAGATTTAAAAGCCTTGGAAACCCTATACAAGGTTGCTATGAGTCTGAACTGACTCCACAGCAGGCGGGAGACTGGCTTGCAAATTATGCTCTTTGGGCATTTTACCGAATATGTATTTTCTTTGTGTTTTGTGTACATAAAATAAAAAAAAAGGAAGGAATAGAGGTAAATACCTCTGGTAGCGTAGTGGTTACGAATCGGGCTGTAAAGCGCAAGGTCAGCAGTTCAAAACTACCAGCAGTTCTGCGGGAGAAAGATGAGGCGTTCTGCTCCCGTAAAGATTTACAGCCTTGGAAACCCTGTGCAGGGTTGCTGTGAGTCAGAACCGACTCCACGGCACATTACAACAACAACAACTGTTAACCGATGGTGCAAGGAGGGGATTGTAATCATTGCAATGAAACAAAATGAGTTGTTGACTGTAAAACTGATGATCTGCCCTGTAAACTATCACTCAATTCACAATAAAAGTTTAAAAAGCAAAAGTTTACCTGGTGTGGTACTGGGGGTTAATGCGCTAGACTGTAAGGTCAGTTTGAACTGCAAGGTCGGTGGTTCAAGTTCACCACCCACTCCTTGGAAGCCCTATATACAGGAGTCACTATGAGTCAGAGCCAACTTGACAGCACTGAACAACAACAACAATTCACAATTAAAAATTTATTTAAAAAAAAAGACGCCATCTCAGGAGAAGAAACAGGTGATCCCAGGACCATCAAGAAAGAAGAGCATGAGTGGAGCATGAGATCCCTACCTAGAAAAGCAGCAACAACAGAGGCAGTGGGGCAGAGGCATTGGGCAACATGGAGAGACAGAGCAGCTGTGTGCGTCTAGACGTGTGGACTGAGTAAGGCTGAGTGCCTGTGGGCAGGAGGCTGGCTTGCAGAATATGCCCTTTGGGCATTTACAGACTGGCTAAAAGCGCTTTGTAACACTTGCAGGAGCAAGGCAGAGGCCCAGAAGCCACGTGGCTGAGAGGCAGAAGACAAGAGGGAAGCGTGCCAGCAGTACTGCAAAGGAGTGGCATTCTGACTGGAAAACTGCTGCATCCTGAGTTGCTTCTGATCATCCATTACACCCTGTTCACTTCCCTAATAAACCCCACAATCGGGAGCATTCTATGAGTTCTGTGTGGCCATTGTAATGAATTATCCAACCCAGATGTGAAGTAGAGAATGCTGTGGGAGGGATGGTGGGTATCAGAATTGATCAGGAAAGTTGTAGGAAGGAGGCATGTCTGAGCTCCATGTCATAGAAGTTGGTCTTGGGCTGATTGGGAGTTTGATTCTCCTTCCCCTTTGTGAAGCCAGAGGAAGTCAGATACTGGTTTTACAAGTCAAAAATACTGTTAAAGAATCACAGAAACCTTTATTAAACAAAACTATCAAACTGTGAAGCTATTGTTTTCTAGACATATACTTCTGAATAAGGTGTTTCCATCTCTCTGCCTCTTCCCTAAAGAATTCTGTGCTCTTGGATTTATTGTTATTAAGTGCTATGGAGTTCTGACTCATAGTGACCCTATTTAGGGCTTCCGAGGGTTTGTAGTTCAAACTGACCTTGCAGTGTAGCACATTAACCCATGTCAAAATGACAGTTTTGGCAAATCAAGGGACTCAAATTGTGTTCCTTTGAAGTGTTCTTTGAGTTTGGGAAACAAAAAGAAGTCTGAAGGGTTAAGATCAGGGCTATCGAGTGGACGGGGTAAGGTTTCCCAGCAAAATTCTCAAAGGACAATCCTTGCTACCCTTGGAAAATGAGCAGATGCAGTGTTGTGATGGAAAAAATTCCTTCCTAGTACAACTTTGCTGACCTTTTTCTCACCAATACAGTTTCACATTTTCTTAAAATTTCATAATAAGCTTCGGTCCTTCAAAAAATATATCAACTTCTCTTCTGCCTCCTGCCTTCTCTCTCCAGCAGAGGTCACCTTCCTCTTCCTCACCCTGAATAAAAGTGTCTAGATGGGCCATCTGGTGTTCGGTGTGGTTGATGAGCGGTGCCGGGTTGTTTTTTCCTTCATTGGTGTCAGAAGTGAGATCGGTGAGGCCCCTGATTTAACATCGGAAGGCCAGGACCCCAATTCTCCCGGTGCTCTAACCCACTCATTTCAACATGCCCTCCCAGTGCCCATGATCATCTTCCCTGACGCCTTCTTAGCACCCATCACTGGCAGGAGTTAATTCTTCACCCTCTGGCTCAGGCCCTGGCCCAAGTTCAAGAAGAAGGGACATTGGGGTTTCGACTGCCCCATGGCGCCTACCCGCCATCCGGTTACTGTCCCCCCCCCATCCCCTCAAGTGACCTTATTGGTCTAGCAGCAGAAGACCTATGAGGAGGCCCTGGCCTGTCTGGCCCAACACGGATCACCACTCAGGAGCCCAGGGTAACTTTCACCGTGGCAGGTTAGCCACATACCAAAATTTCCTAGCAAGCTGCTACCCAGTTGTTGTTACAAGCTGAAGACCTAAGACTGCGGGACCAACCTCAGTCCAGCTGCTGACCCGGTTACAACACCGCCAACAATGACAAAGCCATCGCCGACCATGGTCCAAGCCCAAAGAAAGACAACCTCGTCGTCCCAATGCCAGCAGGAAGTAAGTACGGAAAAATGACTGTCGTCTCTTTTCTTGTGGGCATGGATCATAGAGACGGCCATTCATTTTTCTTGTTTAACCAAAGAGGGGGAAATGTTACAATATCAGACCGCCATTTTAGGCTATACCTTCTGGGTTCTTCCCTCTCCCCTCCTTTTAACTCCATTTTGTAATCTTAGGTTTCTGTTTTCCTGCCCTAAGCTACTAGGCACATAGTTTAAAGGGCAACATGGCTTTTGGTAGGCCAGAGCTAAATTATCCCAGCAATGACCACTCCCTTCCTGTTGAACCTATATAAGACCACTCCCTTCCCATTGACTTTCTCTTCTCTTCTGCCTCCTGCCTTCTCTCTCCAGCAGAGGTCACCTTCCTCTTCCTCATCCTGAATAAAAGTCTCTAGCTGGGCCAAAAAAAAAATCAAGATGATCCCATTGGAATAAAACTTATATATATATTAAAGTCTCCATAACCTTCTATGCAGACATCTCTACCTCTCTGCCTTGGATTTAACTGCTCCAGCAAATCCCCTTGGGTGCAACTGTTTTGATTGGATCATTTTTCGTAAAGGCACAAGACTGGGGGTGGGGGCGAGGCGGGGGGGTGCTATTGGTGCTTTAGAATAAGCATTGGAGAGTAGCTGAGGATTCTAGATCGGTGGACTGAGAAAGACTGCATGCCTGTGGTCAGGAGGCTCGCTTGCAAAATGTGCCCTTTGGACATTTAAATGAATATATATATATTCTTTGTATGTTTACATCAAATATTTCTGCTTTGTTCCTTTGTAAAAGGGAAACCACAGAGTTGTTACTGGGAGGCAAATGTAATCATTGAGATGAAACAGAACATACGATTGGTTGAAAGTAAAGCTTATGATCTTGTCTGTTTACTGTCACTCAATTCACAAGAAAAAGTTTTCTAAAAAATCATATACAACTTAAGAAAAACAAAAGAATAAGCATTGGACTGTTAACCACAAGGTTGGCAGTTCAAACCCACCAGTGACTATATAGGAGAAATATGAAGCTTTCTGTGCCCATAAAAGTTTATAGCCTCGGAAACCTTATACAGGGTCTCTATGAGTCAGAACTGACTGAACGGCACTGAACAACAAGAAGACTAAGACAAATGTATCACTGAACGAATTTATCTACAGCTGTCCACTGATCACAGAAACACGTTTAAACATGTTTTGTTTGGAATGAACCTGTGCATGTATGAACTGGAACTATAGTAACAATACTTTTTGACTTAACTTTATACTTCAGCAGGTTTCACATTCCTTCCAAGATTTCCCAACCCTTATCACCTTCAGCATCCTCAAGAGGGCAATATTATGCCCTCATGTACATACACCAGCCTCAAGCCCTACACACTAAGTGTTACAGATAGGATAGGAGGGGAGGGCAATGTGGCTACTGTACAGAGGAAGGTTCATTAACAAATGATACAACCTTGCTTGCTGAAAGCCAAGAGAACTTAAAACACTTACTGATGAAGATCAAAGACCACAGCCTTCAGTATGGGTTGCACCTCAATGTAAAGAAAACAAAAATCCTCACCACTGGACCAATAAACAACATCCATATAAATGGAGAAAAGACTGAAGTTGTCAATGACTTCATTTTACTTAGATCAACCACCAAAACTCATGAAAGCAGCAGTCAAGAAATCAAATTTTCATTGGCCAAATCTGCTGCACAAGACCTCTTTAAAGTGCTGAAGAACAAAGATGTCAGATTGAGGACTAAGATATGCCTGACCCAAGCCATGGTATTTTCAGTAACCTCATATGCATGTGAAAGTTGTGCAGTGAATAAGGAAGACCGTAAAAGAACTGATGCATTTGAGTGATGGTGTTGGAGGAGAATATTGAAAGTACCATGGGCTACCAAAAGAACCAACAGATCTGTGTTGGAAGAAGTACAGCCAGAGTGCTCCTTGGAGGCCAGGATGGCCAAATTTCTTCTTTCATACTTCAGACATATTGTCAGGAAGGACCCATCACTGGAGAAGGATATCATGTTTGATAAGGTGGAGGATCAAGGAGCTCTGGTAGCATAGTGGTTACGAATAGGGCTGCAAACCACAAGGTCAGCAGTTCGAAACTACCAGCTGTTCCGGGAGAGAAAGATGAGGCTTTCTGCTCCCGTAAAGATTTACGGCCTCAGAAACCCTGTACAGGGTCACTATGAGTCGGAACCGACTCCATCGCACATAACAACAACAACAAGGTAGAGGATCAGAGAAAAAGAGAAAGACTCCCAACAAAATGTATTGGCACAGTGGCAGCAGCAATGGGCTCAAATGTAACAATTGTGAAGTTGGCACAGGACTGGGCAGTGTTTTGTTCTGTTGTACATAGAGTCACTATGAGTCAGTACTGACTCGATGGCACTAACAATATACAGGGGCAGACCAGAAAAGAGATAAAACTTAGGCCTTGGGTGGCTTGGGAGTAAGCAGAGTAACTTTTCTGTCCCTGGCAACCTTTCTTTGTCCAACCATGACATCGTATCTCCCTCTTCCATAAAGCCCATTGTGGATCCAATGCTTTCCACTCATTTTTCAACTAATCCTCAAAGCCCCATCTCTATCAGGTTGTTGTTAAGTGTCATCGAGTGAGTTCTGACTCATATCGACCCTGGATAGGGTTTCCAAGGAGCAGCTGATGGGTAGTTATTACCACTTACCAGCTGTAGCACTAGAGTGCTAACTGTAAGGTGGGCACTTCAAACCCATCAGTCGCTCCTCAGAAACCCTATACAGGGTCACTATGAGTTAGAACTGACTTGAGGATACTTAACAACAACATAAACCACTTACCAGAGAGGTTACTGTCCAAGCTCTAAATCTGTGTCCTATTCCCAACCCAGACTGCCTCTCTGAAGGAACGGTATAAATTGAGGGGATGGCAGTGTAGTGTAAGGGAATGGCCTACCAGAGTTTTCTTTGAGTTTACCTCAGTGCTAACAATGCTTAAGCTTCAGGTCTCACTGAGCCTTTTAACGACTCAGGCAGAGCCCTTAGCAATGTGTCTACTTGGTTATGCAGTTTTTTTGGTAAATTTACAAAAGTAAGTTGACTTAGAGATGCACTTATTTGGGGTTTAGTAAATGTATTTCTGAGTCCTGGAAGCCCAGTGGTTAAGGACTCAGCTACTGATCAAAAGTCAGCAGCATCTCAGTCTCCATGACTCTGAAACCCAAAGAACCAGATGTTACCCAGCTACCAGTACCAATGTCTCTGAAGAGTAGCACATTAGAAGGTTCCAGATTCTGAGTTCAACCACGTTCCATAGTCTCCCCTTGACCTGGAAATGAGAGATAGAATAGAAAGGGCTGAAAGCAGCAGTCAAGAAATCAAATTTTCATTGGCCAAATCTGCTGCACAAGACCTCTTTAAAGTGCTGAAGAACAAAGATGTCAGATTGAGGA
>NW_006408560.1:19649168-19722272 GCF_000296735.1 Chrysochloris asiatica
CAATAGTGAGTAATTATTATCATGACTAATTGCGACTGTCACGATTGTAAAGGTAGACAATTGTAAAGGTAGTTTTGTAACAAAACGGGGCAGTAGTTAATCTTACAGTCCAAAAACAGAGTACCCTAGGACCATCAAGGGAGAAGAGCACAAATGGAATACATGACCCCATCCAGAGAAGCAGGGTTACCAGAGATGGAGACAGAGATGGGGACATGGAGAGAGGGAGCAGCTGAGGACTCTAAATTCATAGAAAAAGAGGAACTGAGATCTGGCAGCCAGAAGGCAGACTTGCAGAATGTGCCTTTTGGCGGTTTAAATTATTATATATGCCTGAGTGTTTTTTAAAAAAACAAAAACTAAAATGAATAGAGAGAAATAATGTTAACTGGTGGTACATGAAGGGGATTCTAATCATTATAATGAAACAAGGCGTATGATTTGTTGAATGTAAAACTGATGATCTGCCCTGTAAACTTTCACTCAATCCACAATAAAAACTTAAAAAAAAAAAAAAAGAAGAAGGTTCCAGAGACAGTGGGAGAAAATGTGGTACAAAACTCACAATTATTTTTTAAAAAGACCAGGCTTTCTGGTCAGAAAGAGACTGGCAGCACCTGAGACTATGGCCCTCAACCACGCTTCAGGTCTGGAAAGGAATTCACCCTCATGACCCAATTTCCAGCCAAGCAGTAGATAGGTATATAGGGGAGACAACAACACTAGTGAGGTATGCTCACCATGGAATGGTCAATCATTCCAAATCAAAAGGGCAACTTTACCTAAGGGCAAAGTTGAGAAGGGATAAGATGGTGGGCAGAAGGGCAACAGGAAACACAAGGAGGAAGCAGGAGAACTGTTGTTTCATGGAGGGGACTGCCGTAACTGAGGTGAAACAGTGTATGATTTGATGAATGTGAAAGTGATGATAATGTTTGTAATTGTTCAATCAATTCACAATAAAAAGTTTAAAAAAGAAAGAAAGTCGGCAGCTCTGAAAGAGAAAAAACCTGGCAATCAGCTGCTGTAAAGATTTCCGCATAGAAAGCCCTAGGAGGCCCTTCCACCCTGTCATATAGGGTCACTCTGCATTGGAATAGCCTCAACAGCACACAACAACAAAACGTGCTTGAAGGCCCTGGATGCTGCAAATAGTTAATGCCTTTGGCTGCCAACTGAAAGGTTGAACATTTGAGTCCATCCAGAGGCACCTGGTAAGAAAGACCTGGAACAATTTAAATCTGGAAAACTCTGCTAAACTTTAAACTAAAAATAATCAATGTCACTAAGTTGTATGTTTAGAAACAATTGAGTTGGTGCATGTTTTGCTGTGTATACTACCAACAAAATTAAAAATAGATACAGAAAGAAAATCCTGTGGAGAACAGTTCAACTCTGTCACGCATGGGGTCTCCATGAATCAGAATCAGCCAAATAGCAAGTGGTTTGGGTTTGTTTTCTAACATGCTTTCATGGTTCTCCACCATTTGCATGTGTAGTTGTTACTGCCTGCTATCCTGGTGCAGGACTGGCTTCTGGGAACATTCCTCTTACCAGTCCACTCTGTCAACTCACCTGATGTCCAGACAGAAAAATGCCTACCATATTCTAGATATGAATATGTACAATGGTGACCAACACCAAAAGTATTCGCAAAACAGAGGAAAACAAAATTTGAGATGTATACAATCAGAAAAACAAGACCTGAAATGTATGAAATCAGAAGCTAATCTGTGAAAAAAATTCTTCTAACCATCAGTCATGTAATACTGTAAGGGAGAATTCTTTTCTTATCAATGCCTCATCAAATTGAAGTTTTCTCTAGCCAGGAGTAGACACCATAATGCAACATATGTAATTAAAAGCCCACTATACATCATCCACAGTCATTGTGTAGTGCTGTAGGATATGCACTGGACTGCTAACCCTATACTCATAGGGTCGCGATGAGTTGTAACCAACTCCAACAGCACTTAATAAGAACAATGATGGATCGTCCTGGTGGCATTGTGGGCCAAGCATTAGGCTATTACCTACAAGAGCAGTAGCTGTTTCACAGTATAAAGATGAGACTGCCTGCTCCCGAAAAGATGGACCATTTCAGAAACTCTCAGGAGCAGTTCCACCCTGTCCTGTATGAGTTGGAATTAGCGCAATGGCAGTGGAAGCAACACAGCAATGGACTCAAGTGTAACAACAATTGTGACAATGACGAAGCCAGTGTTTCTTACATAGGGTCTCTATGAGTCAGGGCCAGTTCCAGGGCATCTAACAATAACAGCAGCAGTAGATTTGGTTTGGATATACATCTTAAGAGAAAAGGCTACCTCCAGAGGACATAAACTTGCCGACAACTTCTATTTTTCCAACTGCTGTGTTTTCCTTTTGCATTCCACTCATACGTGGAATATTTCAAACACACAAACTTGCTTGAATTTTTCTGAGTATAATGAGATAGTCTTCCTATGGATTGGAATTGACTGGATGGCAACTCATTTGGATTTTTGGTTTTCCTAATATAAAGCTGGAGTCTTGGTGTGGCGCTGCAGGTTAATGCGCTGGACTGCAAAGTCGGTTTGAACCCCAAGGTTGGAAGTTCAAAATTACCAGCCACTCCTGGGGAACCCTATACAGGGTCGCTATGAGTCAGAACTGACTCAACGGCACAATAACAACATTATAAAGTTGTCCAAGGCGTGTGTGTTAGTTTTCTATTGCTATTGAAGCAAATCACCACAAATTTGTCATTTGTAAGTGCTGTTGAGTCAGTTCCAACTCATAATGACCCTATATAGGGTTTCCAAGGAGCAAATGGCAGGTCTAAACTATGATCTTGTGGTTTGCAGTCCTATGCTGATCCTATATCACCACACCAGGAATCCTACCACAAACTTAGTAGCTTTAGATCTTACAATTTGAAAGGTCAAAAGACCAATATATGGCTCCTGGTGTGGCACTTTAGGAGAAGCACTGAACAGCTAATCACAAGAGGGAGATTCCCAATGAGATGGCTTGGCAGTGGCTGCAACGATGGGCTCAAACCTAACAACAATTGAGAGGATGGTGCAGGATGAGGCAGGGTTTTGTTCTGTTGTGCAAAGGGTTGCTATGAGTCCGAATTGACTCTACGGTACCTAATAACAACAACAGAGATCCCATAAAGAAACCTTGGTGGTGCAGTGGACTAAGTATTGAACTGTTTTTACTGAAAGGTGTACAGTTCAAACCCACTAGCTACTGGATGGGGAAAAGGTGAGGCCTTCAGCTTCCTTAAAGATTTACAGTCTTGAAAGGAACAAACAAGATGACGGATTGGGTGGACGTATAGCAGAGAGCTCCGCCAACAACAACACAGAATACCCGACCAAGCAGTTTCAGGGGATGGTCCCAGAACTCTGAACCACATAGAAAGGAATACTTAGAAGGTTGGAAGACTCACAGCTGGGGGAATTTGTGGCAGAAGCAAGAAATCTATTACTTTCTAGTCCAGGACTCTCGGTTGCTCCAGAAGCCGCCATCTTGGGTGAGACCACGTGGGGAAAGGATCGGAGCGGCCACAGACGCCTGGCAGAACCGCTGAGATAAAGGTGTGGACATTCTTTTCTTTTGGTATCTGTTCATTAGTCCCTTGCTGTCTGCACACCTCCATTCTGGTGACTATAGGGGTGCCTGAAGTAGTGGGCACCCCAGCTCCACCCTCGGAGGGTTCTACTACGCATGCGCACAGATCTGCTCGAAATTTAAAGAGATAGTTTCCAATTAAAACCAAACGGCCACAGCTGGTCCTGAACTGTTTCAACTAGAAAAAAAGATTTACAGTCTTGGAAATCCTATGAAGTAGTTCTCCTCTGTCGTGTAGGGATGCTCTGAGGCAGAATCTACTTGACAGTGTTGGTGGGTACAGACCCGCTTCTAGCCTCTTCTAAGCCAGCAACATTACATCTCTCTGACCACTCTGACCACAGTTGGTACAAGTTCTTCAATTTTAAGGAGCCGTCTGAAAGTCCTTCACTGAATCACATCTGCCAAATCTCTTTGGCCATTTGTTGTTGTTGTTGTTAAATGCCGTCGAGTCGGTTCCGACCCATAGCGACCCTGTACAGGGTTTCCGAGGGTGTAAATCTTTATGGGAGTAGAAAGCCTCATCTTTCTCCCGCGGAGCGGCTGGTAGTTTCGAACTGCTGACCTTAAGGTTCGCAGCCCGATTCGTAACCACTACGCTACCAGAGCTCCTTTATGCAGTAACTATTCATAGGGTTTGGGATAGGGACATCTTTGGGGGCTATAATTATGCCTAACACACTTTGCTACATAAAAACAATACTATTTTTAAGGACTCTATAAGTATTTTCCAACGGTCAGAAGCAAAACACGAACGAGATGCAAAAAATTTACTCAAAAAGTTGATACATGTACAAACTCAGTGACTGACTAGTGCCTGAAGTCATAAAAGCTTGCTAGCTGCCATTCAAAACAATTGGTCTCCATTCACTTGAAGCAACAGAGGAAGAGATACAAGAACTGGAGAAGGCAATAGTTTGCAGTTCTAGTTGCTTTCATGAACAACTAACTTCTGTTGTTGTTGTTGTTGTGGTGGTGGTGGTGGTGGTTGATGTTTAGTACCATCGAGTTGGTTCTGACTCATAGCAATCCTGTATAGGGTTTCCAAGGAGCAGCTGGTGACTTTGAACCATCGACCATGCAGTTCAAACTGATTTTGCAGTCTAGCGTATTATCCCACAGTGCCACACCAGGTGCTCTAGGGAAGCAAAAGGACTTCAAAAAGTTCATAGAAAAAATGAATTAAAAGATGGAAATAAAAAATATAAACTTTGTTTCGCAACATAAGTTCTATTAAGGTCAAGACACTTTTGCAAACAATGATACCAGCCAGTTAGTCCATCCATAAAGAACTGAGCGTTCTGGAAATTGAACCATGTCAATACAGTCTTTACATTATCAGATGAAAAACAAATGAGTGCCCTTTAAAAAAGTTTTTAAGATTAGGAAACAAAAAGAGGTCAGAAGGAACCAAATCAGGGCTGTAAAGTAGATGCATAATGATCTCCATCAAAACTCTCTCAAAATTGCCCCTGCTTGAAGCAACATTAGCATATACAGGTTAGGATTTACAACAATAAAATGAAAGATATTTATATAATATCACAAATGGAGCACAATTATGTCAGATCACAAAATGGAAGCCAACCATACAGTGCTGGGAATCATGATATAGTCAAATTGACACGTAACATTAACCATTAAACTTGCCATGAGACCAGAAGAAATGGATGGTGCACAGTTACTATTACTGAACATTTTTATCAAGGACCCAAAAGATGGATCTTGTTCAAAAGTAGCAAAAATTGTGGAACAGAACTTTCAAGTCTTGTTGGAAAATTAGTATACGTTGAGACTGGAGGAACCTTCTAATCTATTGCCTGGAAGTAACTTTTAAATTGTGAACTGAAACTAGCCAATGAAATCATCTATAAATTAAACAAAATTTACCTCAGTAAATATGTTTTCCTTGGCTCTTGTGTCTTTTAAAAGAATTACCTATAGAAGATCAAAATGACAACAGTAACTCAACACATTAGGGGTCAGAGAGTCTAAGTTGAATCTGGTGAAACAAGATGGGCACAGACAAAGTGACGCAAAGTCAAATACATAACCACTGTCAATGAACCATGCATGCAAAAAGTGTTTAATGGGCATAGGTTTTATTGTGTATATTTTCATGAAAAATTAAAATAAAATAAAAATGATGGCTTATAAAACCAAAGTGGTAAGGATGAGCCGTGATATCAAGATACTTTATTTTTATTTTAAAATTGAAAAGGAAATTGTACAGAAAGTTTCCAGATGATACCAAAGGGTAATTCATTAGGAGGGATAGCTATTTTTTAATAGAATAAATAGGTACTTGGATTTTTTTGATAACTCAATTAGTTACAGAAAGAAAATCATATGAACATATGGGTGAATATTAAACTTCTTGTAAATTTGTCTTAAAATACTGACATTGGTGAAAACGTGTTAAGTGCCATCAAGTTACCTCTGACTTATAGAGACAACAGGCACACTGAACAAGACACTGACCCTTCCTCTGCATCCTCACAATGGTTGTTATGTTTGAGCCCATTGTTGTCGTCACTGTGTCAATTCATATTTTTGGGGAGTTCCCCTTTTCTCTGATCCTCAACTTTACAATCATGATGTCTTTTTCCAGGGACTGGTCCTTCCTGACAACATGTGCAAAGTGCATGAGACTTAGTCCTGCCATCCTCAGTCCCAAGGAGCATTCTGGGTGTTCACCCAACACAGGTCTGTTTGCTTTTCTGGCAGTCCATGGTATTTTCAAGACTCTTGACCAGCACCGTAATTCAAATGCATCAATTCTTCCGCAGTCTTTCTTACTTATTGTTCAGATTTCACAGGCATATGAGGCAATTGAAAACGGCTTGGGTCAGGCAAAACTTAGTCCTCAAAGTGAGGACCTTAAAGGTCTTTTGCAGCAAATTCACTCACTGCAATACATCATTTCATTTCCTGTGAGCATTGATTATGGATCCAAGTTAAATGAAATCCTTGGCAACAGCAATCTTTTCTCCATTTATATTTGGTCCAGTTGTGAGGATTTTTGGTTTCCTCTGTTACCTATTCAGCTTATGTCTCTTTCCATGTATCTACTCACAGAGCATTGTTGTTTCAAGGTTGTGTATATATCACTAGTTACCTCTATCCCATTTAGCCCATGCATACCTCCCTGTGTTTTCAGCTATCGTCACCGTTCTTCTGCCACCCTCCCTTTTCTTGTATATTGCCCTCTCCCTTCTTGTATATTCTCATCCCTTCACCAGCTAACATGTGTCTACCCTCTAGCCAGTGAATTACTCTCTCCTTCTTTCCAACCCTGGTAACCATCAAAGAATGTTTCTTTTAGTATGAAAACTTTTTCTTAAGCTTTTACATTAACAGCCTCATACAAAATTTGTCCTTTTGTGATTGACTAATTGTACTCAGCATAATGCCCTTCAGGTTATACAAATTATTTGAATCTTCTCTGTCTTTTCTTTTATTAGATTTGCCTATGGTTTGTCAATTTTATTAATCCTTTCAAAGAATCGATTTCTTGTCTTGTTGATTTTTTCTATTTTTCTGTTTTCTACTTCATTTGTTTCGGCTCTATTCTTTATTATTTCTTTTAGTTTGGTGACTATAGACTTACTACTTTAAGGAGCTCTGGTAGCGTAGTGGTCACAAGTTAGGCTGCTAATCTTAAGGTCAGCAGTTTGAAACTACCAGTTGTTCCACAGGAGAAAGATGAAGCTTTCTGCTTCCATAAAGATTTACTGCCTCAGAAACTCTATACAAGGTCCGCCGGTCACTATGAGACAGAACTGACTCCACAGTATACAACCACCACCACCACCAGACTTACTTTGCTTACTTTTACTAAGTGTTATAGGTGTTGTATTGATGTGTTAATTGTGGTTCTTTCTTCTTTTAGGATGTGTGCTTTTATTGCTATAAATTGCCCTCTAAACGCTGCTTTTTCTGTATCCCAAAGATTTTGGTGTGTTGTGTTTTTGTTCTCATTTGCTTCCAGAAATTTTATTTTGATTTTTGTTTGTGCTACTACCCAGTAGCTTTTAAGCAAGATGTTTTTCAGCTTCCATGTATTTGATTTTGTTTCTTTGATCTTCCTATTGTTGATTTTTAATTTTATAGCACTGTGATCTGAGAAGACAGCTTATGATATGTTGATGTTCTTAAATTTATTAGGACTTGCTTTGTGGCCTAATATATGGTCTATTCTGGCGAAAGTTTGATGAGCACTGAAGAGAATGTGTTATTGTGCAGTTGTTGGGTTAAATGCTCTGTACAAATCTATGAGGTCAAGTTGGTTGATTGTGTTGTTTACTTTCTCTGTGTCTTTGTTGAGTTTATTTCTGGTTATTCTGTCCTTTTTCAAAAGTGACGTATTAAAATCTCCTACTATTATTGTAGACTTGTCTATTTCTTTATTCAATTCTATTAAGAGTTTGATTTATGTATTTTGAGACTCTTTTGTTGGAAGTACAGATATTTATTATGGCTGTGCCCTCTTGTTCAATTGACTCTTTCATCATGAGATAATGTCATTCCTTGTTTCCTATGCTTGATTTTTGCCTTAAAGTCTATTTTATCAGAGATTCATATTGCCACTCCTGGTTGTTGTTGTTTTTTTTATATTGCCATTAGCTTGATAAATTTTTTCCATCCTTTAATTTTTAATGTATGTCTTTGTGTGTAAGGTATGTCTCTTGTAGACAGCCTATTGAAGAATGCTGTATTCTTATCCATTCTGCTACTCTCTATCTCTTAACTGGTACATTTAATCCATTGATGTTTAGCATGATTATGAATTGATTGCAGTCATTTGCTGTGTGTTTTTTTGTGGTGCTGCTGTTTTCTTTGTTCTCCATGTTTTCTTGTGCTGAGATCCTTTTCTGTGTGTGCTTTTTCTTGTCAATTTCTTCATAGTTTAAATGTTTATAAAACCTCCATGGATTTTCCTTTTATTGCTTTGTGGTGATGGTGTGTTAAATTTCCTTGAGGTTATCCTGTAATTTATTAATCTAGTCCCCATTTTAAAGCAGTCTGTTTTATCTTGAAATATACTTGAACTCCTCATCATAGGGTATTCTTTAACTATACTTTTCTCACTTTTTGCTTTGTAATTGTCTTCTTTATAGATTCCTTCCCTTTCCCTATTCCCCTTCTGCCCTTCTCCTGCTGTCCTGTGGCAAATTGCACAAAGTGGTATAATCCGTTCACTTTTGAGAGCAATATTTCATATGTCTCAGTTCTCACTACTGCCTCAAAAAGGAGAGGCAGAACTCAGAGGGATGCTCCCTCACCCCCTTCCTCCTTCCAAATCTGTTTCATCTGCAATTCCACATACCTTTTTAAACCACACAATATCCCCTTGTTCTGTTTGAATGACTGCCTCTTGGTCTTTGTACCCGTTCCACCTGGGCACAATTAAATGGCCTGGAATTCCCATTCTTCTAGCCACGTTTTGTTATAGTACACACAGTCGAATGCTTAGTCAATAAAAACACAGGGAAACATCTTTCTGGTATTCTCTACTTTTAGCCAAGAGCCACCTGACATCAACAACGATACGCCTAGTTCCACATCCTCTTCTGTATCTGGCTTGAATTTCTGATGTTCCCTGTTGATGTACCGCTGCAACTGTTTTTGGATTATCTTCCCACAAAATTTTACTCTCATATGATATTAATGATGGTGGTGGTGGTTGTGTGCCGTAAAATTGGATCCAACTCATAGATACCCGCTAACCTTGCAGTTCAAACAGCTTTGCAGTCTAGCACATTAACTCACAGCGCCACACTAGGATCTATCTATAACTCCCCCCAAACGAATTTAATATACTATCCCAAATTTGACAATCAAAAGAATTGACATGTTTTTACCAATAGCAAGCTGTAAAATGAAAGAAACTTTCTGATCTGTCAATAATGATAATAAAAGTACGGATCAATCCATGCCAGAGAAAAGTCTGAATTGTCTTTCTATTTTATCTATACAAAATAACATTATAAAATCATTGTCTTGTGAAAAATCAATTCAAGAATGTGCAACCAAAAAAGCCAGGGGTAGAACATCTATTTTAGAGTTGTTTCAAGCAATTAATTCATGTAAATATCATGCTATTTTTCTAGACATTATGATGCTTATGCTAGAATTTTTTTAATTTGTAATTTGTTGTGATTTATTTTATTATTCTGGGTAGCTCTTTACTTTTGTAACTCATTGTTAACTTGTATGAACAATTTTGTGTTATTTTTCTTAAATGGAGCCTCTAAAATTGAATAAACTTCAGGCCCAACAAAACCAGTTTTCACTCATGATAAATTGGGAGGCAACCTTTCCTTTCTAGGCAAAACTTGGCTCAAAACCTCAGCCGTCTCCGGTGGGGGCCGGGTACAGTATTCTGGCTGTCACTTCCCAGCCTCACCCAAATTCTGCCCACCCCTTCCCTTCCTATTCTTTTCCACCTTTTCCCTTGTGCCCTTCCTCTGCTTCTGCTTTCTGTGCATCTTCCTTCTTCCTAGATCACCAATTCTCATTTTACTAGTATTTGTATTATCCCATTTCCAACCCATTCTCACTGCCCAGAAAGCCTAAGAGTGACAATAGCTAAGAAGCTGAGGAACAGGGCAGGCCTTGAACCTTCATCCAACCTCTTGTCCCACCTACGGCTGACCAATCCTTCCTACCAAGTCACCATTTTCCAGTTAAATCTGGGAATAAACCCTGGATTGCTGGCCCAGATCGGGAGTCCAGAGCCAGCAATGGTGTTGGGAGCCAAAGAGCTGGGAGCAGAGCCCAGCAATCCTGGGCTGGACTCAGTCCCGGCACCTCTGTCCTCCCTCCCCCCTCCCCCCACCACCGCATTGAGCATTGGAGCCTTCCTGGGTGACTGGTCAGTCAGGCGCCAACCCTCACCCTGCCAGACCCCTGCGGTGCTCCCCACAATGGCTTGGGCCCAAGGGATAGGAATTTTGAGTCAGTGGTGAATAAGCACATTTAAGTTGGAGGAACTTAGGAGACTGGGCCCAGAGGAACTATTTGGTTAAAATAAAAAGTCTGGTCTTTCCCTTGAACTTGTCTCCTGTCTTAAGCATAATGAAAAGGGAAACTGTGGAGTGGGAGATAGCTTTCTGTGTGTGTCTACCCTGATAGGTTATGAAATTTTCACTTCCCAGCTCAGGGACAAATGTTGCCCGAGGGTGGGGGCAGGGTAGGGAGAGTAGAATTAGATGGAGTCTCCCTCCATATTCCAGTGAAGGCGTTTGTGATATGTGCATGTAGTTCTTTGTCTGTGATGGTCTGTTTCTCTCATATTCTCTCTGGACTCCTTTTCTACACTCATCCTGGGAATTCACTCACCTCTTGACCTGCCCCCGTTGCCCTCTTGGCTCCTGAAAGGAATTCTAGGAAGCCAGTTTAGTTCTCAGTAAAAGACCTAGGCTTAGTTCATCATTTATATGTTGTTGTTAAGTGCCATTGAGTCCGTTTCTACTCACAGCGACCCTGTATAGGAGCGGACTTCAAAAAGTTCCTGAAAGAATTCCTTTATCTTTTCATTCTGTGATTTCCATGGCCCTTTTACTTTCACGTAGGACAACAAGTTCTCCTGGGACTTGTGTTCCCTGAGGTTGTTGTTGTTGTTGTTAAGTGCTGTCGAGTCGGTTCCCTGAGGAGACACAGTGAAAAAGGAAAGCAGGGCCCGCTTGCTTTTGGAACCAAACTAACAGGATTTGACCACTAGGGTGGCTACTTAATAGTTTAGAGATTTGGGGCAACTTGCCTAACCAGCTAGATCACTTTTCCTCATCTATAAAATCAGAATAATAGCCTTAAAGAGAGGGGTTGTAAAGATAAGATCAGGCTTGAAAATCAATTTGCAAAATGTCTGACTGTTTTCTTCCCCTTTCCTTCTTGAAGATGAGAGAAGGCTATGGGGTTGGGTCTTTGTCTTTTAGTGTAGTACAAACAAGTTCAGGAACCAGCTCATAAATCCTTTTAACTGCTCACATGCCTGAGAAGTTATAGCACTATCCCTCAGCTTCCTGGAGCATTTGAACCCTCAAAACTGCCTGAAATTCTTGCTAAAACAAAATAGGGTTTAAAACGTAAGTAAATACTTCAAGGCATGAATCCATTCTCTCAATCTTTTTGCTGCTTCCCCTCATTTTAGAACTCTCTCTTTCTCTTTCCTGCTCATGAGGGCAGTCATTACAAACCCTCAAGAGAACTGGAGACAGACTGAACTTGGGGCAGGGACGGGGAGGAGAAAGATGAGGTAGGGCTGAAGGAGGGAGCACCTTGTGTGGGAGTGGATGTGGAGTCTACTGGGAGGTGTGGGTGGGTAGTCTGAGTCCAGAGAGGTAGGGAGGGAAGACACAGGAGAGATGATGCTAGGCAGAGGATCCTGTGATATTGGTGAGCCCTTCCTGACCTCTGGGGAAATCAGGAATGAATGAGGAGCTGAAATGACACCACTTTCTCCTTCCTCTATATTCCCAATGGACAAAAATCACCCAGACCTCAGAGAAAGATATTAAGGAATCCTCAGTCTCCCAATCTTCTGCAAAACCCATCTCCACCCTTCTGCCTCAGATCCTCCAGCCAGCAGTTGCCTGGACACGCTTCCACACGCCTGGCACCAGCTTCTCCTCCTACGTGACCAGTCACGGCTCTGGACTGGGTGGCGGATGCTGAGATAACAAGGAGGGGAAAACCACTGAAGCCAGGAAGTTACACAGCATGGTTCCCCTGGCAACCCAGCCACAGTCCCCAAACAGTGCAGGATGGGGGGCAGGGAAAGCAGCGCCTATTACTCAACAAGCATTTATCTCCTCAGAGAAGACCTCGGGCTAGGGACCTCAGACCTCAATTTTCCTGTTAGAGAAACTTCTCTTCAGGAACGTAAGGCAGTGCTGAGTAAGAAACATGGGAGTAGCCTGTTTAAAATGTAAATTTAAGACACCAACCTATATCACCACCACCACCACCGACACCATAGATTGTCTGATTGTCTAACTGGAATTTGCATTTCTAACAAGCATCTCAGATGACTCCAATGCTGCCAAACTGAGGACTTCATTTAGAGATTGCACCAAGAATTACTTGGGACTCTTTAAGGCAGAGTGAAGGAAAGGTTCAAGATGAGACCTAAGGCATCCCAGACTATCCGGTGTCCACCAGAGTCTATAGCCAACCCCATCTTCAGAGATCCTTGAGTTTATGTGACCAGGAGTCAAGAAACCTGTTTCCTAGTGCATGAAGAACCAACTCAAAACCATGAACCCGGACCATGCTCCTGTGCCAAAAACTGTCTGTTCTGAGATACAGGGGCCATACAAAGATAAATACGATGTGCTTCCTACTCTCAAGATCCTGAGGCTTTGGGCAATTTGCCTAACATCTTCAGGCCTCAGTTCTTTCTGCTCTCCAAAGGGTGTAGTTTATTCTATTCTCTGAAAGTCTTTCCAAGAGGTGACAAGTCTCGCTAGAATTAATAAATATGCATGTGCCTTATTGGTGCAACTCTCAGGTATTGTCTTTGTGGTTCTGGTAGCTATTACTGCCAGGGCTAAAAGTTGGGTTGTCTGAGGGGCTTCCAAAAGGTTAATGGAACCTTGAAGACAGAACCTCCAGGGAGCAGCATCCCAGGGCTGGGCCTTCCTTCAGACACTCCATTGGTTCCTTTCTGCCACTGCCAGAGCTCCATTTGCTTCAGATGGGTAGCTTCCCCCAGCTTGACCTCTCCCTTCCATCTCAACCTGACCTCAACCCTCAGAAACCCTCAGCTCACTCTGGTTGTGGGCTGAATACTTCCCCAGGGTCAACCACCTCACAAAGAGCTACATGATAGAAAGTAGTTAGCTTACTTTTCTGTAGTCAGGGAAGAAAGGCCTAGGGATCTGGCTCCTGAAATTCAGCCATTGAAAAGCTTCTGGAGCACAGTTCTATTCTGAATCATGTGGGGTCTCCATGAACCTGCAGTCATCAACTGGACTGCAATTGGTTTGGCCTGATTTGGGTTCCCATGTCCTAAATGTAAATCCAGTTCTACCACTAGCTGAAATGTTTAGCAAATTATTTTGCTATCTTAGACTCAGTTTTCTCATCTGAAAAATGGGAGAGAACAATATTTTATGATGGTTTCAAGCTTCTTCTCCTGGATTCCCTATCTCAGTGACAAGATACCACAATTGCTTCATTGTTGCTGTTTGTCATTCTTGTGTCCTCTTCCTCTTCATGCTCCCCTTAATCAGTCAGGAAGTGCTAAACAACTTTCAAATTCATCCCCACTTTCCTACCTTTAAAGAGCACTGGTGGCACAGCAGGATAAGCACTGAACGGCTAACCACAAGTTTGGCAGTTCAAACCCACCAGCCACTCCACAGGAGAAAAGATGAGATTTACAACCCTGGAAACCCTATATAGGGCCACTATGAGTTGGAACCAATTTGACGGCAGTAGGTTTGGTTTTTGGTTTGCTCTAGACCACTGTCACTTTATCCTGTACCATGGAAACAGTCCCCTAAAGTCTGTATCTCCCAGACTCGCCTGAAAATTAGGCCATTCTCCACCCAGCAGCCTTCAGAAGTCTCTATATACAGCCCTCAACTTGTCATTCTTTTACTTAAAGTTCTCTGCTGGCTCCCCATGCCCTCAATGAAAACTTGTTTACTGGATTTTAAAGCCTTTTGGTAATCTGACCCTAACTTTCCTGAGGTGCATTTCTCATTTCTCTAAACACACTCTACAGCCCACTCATTGGCACATTCTCACCTCCATCCTTTGTACATGCGCCACCCTGCCTGGGACTCTGGCCTCCTCACCACCACGAGCCACCACGAGCCACCCCATGCTTCCAACTGTCCTTAAGCCCTCATTTCAGACACCATCATCATCCTACAGAAACCTCCACTGATGCCCTTCCCCACAAAACTGAGTAGGTATCCCTCCTGTGGGTTGGTTCTTATCGCACCTAGACTTCCGCTCTACTGACATATATCATGGGATGGTGATTGTGTGCCATCGAGTCAGTTCCCACTCAAAGTGAACCTCTATAGGGTTTCTGAGGCAGAAAGCCTTATCTTTCTCCCATGGAGTGGCTGGTAGAGCCAAACTGCTGACTTTATAGTTAGTAGCCCAAAGCGTTACCCACTACATTCTAAGGCCACATATTATAGGGTGGTGCAAACTGTTAGTGTAGTCAGCTGCTAACTGAAAGGTTACCAGGCAAACCTTCCCAGAGGTAGCTCAGAAGAAAGACCTGGTGCTCTACTTCCAAAAAAATTGGCTATTAAAAACCCTATGGACTCTAAAACTATTGTTCTGAGATAATCTTTAAATTTAAACCAAAAATATTTCCTAGAATCTTCTAAATATCTCCTAAAAACAAGCATTGTTGTTGTTGCTATTAAGTGCCATGAAGTTGGTTCCAACTCATAGCGATCCTGTATACAGTTTCCGACAAGTGGCTGGTGAGTTTGAACCACCGACCTTGCAGTTCAAAGCGGTGGAGTACTTATCCTACAGCACCACGAAATTTAGCTTAAAGAGTAAAGAATATCCATTTTGAACATTGTACTCTTTTAAGGAGCTTCTAAAGATGATCAAACTGACAACAGCTACTCAAAAGATGAGATAAGAAATGTAGGGGGCAGTGAGTTTATTTTTAGTGTGAAAGAGCAATTTGGAAAAAGGGGATGAGAGGTCACACAACTTGAAGAATATAATCAGTGTCACTGAATAGTACATGTACAAATTGTTGAACTACTGTTTGTTCTGCTGTGTATATCCTTAACAGCAACAACAAATAAATTACATTTATGCATGAGGGGACTTCAAAAATTTTGTGGAAAAGTGGAATTAAAAGATAGAGGAATTTTCCATGAACTTTTTGAAGTCCCTTAGAATATATATGAGAGACAATCCTAGAGTATAGTTCTACTGTGACACACAGAGGGTCACCATGTTTAGGAATCATTCAGTGACAACTGGTTGTACTGGTTGTTGCCACATATCACATTAGATTATAATTGGCTCTTTATCTAGTTCTTCACGAAAGGGCTTGTTACCTGTGCATCCCCTAACATCAAACCAATGCTTTATCTTGAATTTTTGAAATAATGAAAAAACAAATACAAAAGACAAGGAAAGTTCCTAGCACAGGGAAGAACAGGAAAATGTTAGTGAATATCATCATTATGTTTTAGTCCTACACAGACTCAAACTTCCCTATTGGAAAAAGAATTCCAATTTTGAGTCCTGTTAAGCTTGGTGTGGTATGGTATGGGGGACCTCCAGTGCCCAAGAAGGTATTTGTAGGGCTTCCTCCCCACCCAGGGATGTTGATGTGCCCTGAGTCCCACCCTGACTCAGGCTTGTGTGACCACCCTCACCCCAGCAGGAAAGGACTAGTCTCTCACCCCTAATGCTGCTGAAACTTGATCTCTGATGACTGCTTCTTTTCCCAGAGGAGCTGCCCTGGCCTGGGGCAGGGCAGGAGAGCTGAATGCCTAAGATCTGTAGCCAGATATCACCACCTTGACATCACCACCAGCCACCACTCAGGAAGTTATCCAGGGCAGCAGGCCATTGGCAGATGAGTCTCC
Source organism: Chrysochloris asiatica (assembly GCF_000296735.1). Classification (NCBI taxonomy): domain Eukaryota; kingdom Metazoa; phylum Chordata; class Mammalia; order Afrosoricida; family Chrysochloridae; genus Chrysochloris; species Chrysochloris asiatica. The sequence goes on from NW_006408560.1 coordinate 19,665,380, forward strand.
ACAGAACCCTTTCTGAATTTCTCCAAAAGCATGTACCACTGGCTTCCTGAATTATGACTCTTACCCACGTTCTAGCTCTCCTATATTGTTGCTGTTAAGTACCATTGAGTCGATTCCAACCCATAGCGACCCTGTATAGGGTTTCCAAGGAGTAGATGGTGAGCTTGAACCACCTATCTTGCAGTTCAAACGACTTTGCTGTCTGACGCATTAGTCCACAATGCCACATCAGAACTCCTTCTCTCCTATAGGGCTATGCAATCCTTGAGCACAGGGATCATGTCTTAATACTCTTTATAATCCCCATAGAGTTGTTGTTAAGCAACCCTATGCAGGGTTTCCAAGGATCGGCTGGTGAGTTTGAACCGCCAACCTTGCGGTTCAAACCAAACTTGCCGCAGTGCTTTATTCTACAGAGCCACAGAGTAGAATCTTAATAATTGCTGAATGAATGAACACATGAGTGTGTGTGTGCCAGACAGAGCTGCTCAATTTCCAGTTTAAGAAGATGAGTTCTGTTCTATTATCAAAGATATTCTTCCTGACCCTTAAGAGATTGCATAGGCTAATAACTTTTAATATCTAGAGGATTGTTTTTCTTTGTCTAACCTAAATTTCTCTAATTGCAACTTCTATCTCCTTGGCTACTGGGACCAAAAACACTTCTTTTCAAGAAGACAGTTACTAATTTACCCTTTAGCCTTTTCTCCAACTAATTTAATCCAGACCCTTTATTGTTCTCTCTCTGGAGCCCAATATAGTCCAGCCCTTTCCTTGTTCCACTGCTCCTTGGGCCTTTTGCCAAACTCTCAAAGGCCTCTCTCAGCTGAAGAAGCAGAAATGGGACATATTGTTCTCCACAGAGCCATATACAGACACAGATGCTTACACTGCCGCCTACGCACACAGGACACACACCTCTCCTTGGTTATCACATACCAATAGTCAGGTCTCCACACAGGGTCCAGACCCATCCATCTCCTCCCCTGGAGCCCTAGCACTGTAAATTCTCACACACCTCTAAGAACACTCACACAAAGATGAATAGGCTTCTGCACACCTATGCTTTTTGCCTACAGGTGAGCCAAACTGGGTGGAGCTTCTAAAATCCCTTTTCTTCTCCTATTCTTCCTCCTCGCTCTTCCTCCCCCGAATCCACTTTCCATTGGCTACCAAAAGCCAACTCTACTTTTTTCTCCACCTCCACAGTGATTTTCCACTTGGAGACTAAAGATAAAGAGCAAACGAACCGGGTTGGCTTCTACCTCTTTTTTCTGCTCTCCTCCAATTTTTTCTTCCCAAATCCTCAAAGCTCCTTCCATTTGCCCCAAAGTACACCACTCTCTGTCTCCTTCCCAATCTCCACCCCTCTAGCTGTAGGTAGCCCAGCTTCTAACTTTTTTACCTTTGGAAATAAAAATTGGAAGTCTTGGTAGCTTGCCATCTCAGATCCAGTGACAGGCTGGGTTTGAGATGCCCCAGACTAGTTGGACACCATGTCACCAGACCAGGGGGATGCAGAAGCATGAGGACAGTATAATATTCATTCCTTCATTCATTCAACAAATATTTACCTGGCACCTACAATGTCAAACCCTGTTCTACGTAAACAAAATCAACAAGAAGCCTGCCCTTGTGTAGTGTATGTTCTCTGGGTGGAAACAGAAAATAAACAAAAAGGTGCATTGTATATTGTGTATCAGGTGGTGATAAAATATGGCAGGGAAGGAAGATAAGGTAAAGTCTCTGGGTGGGGTTAGGTGGTCAGGGAAGGACTCACTTGAAAGAAAATATTTGAATAAAGAGCGGAAAGAGATAGAGCAAGCTCTGGAAGCAAAGTGCAGAGTGTTAGGAAACAGTAGGGGGGACACAGGGTGTGAGGCAATGGCACAAGAGGGAGCCATACAGAGGAGCTCTTCCTTTGGGCCCATGGCCTGAACTACCAGCAAAGATAAGGAAGGCCAAATTAGAGATGAAACTGTGACTTCAGATAGGATAAAATTTAAAGAAAAGAAAAGAAATTTAAAATTTAAATTAATTAAATTAAAATTAATTCAGCTCCAAGGGAGTTGAATATGCAATGAGAGGGATTAAGGAAGGGGGCATAGCAAGATTCCTGACAGAACTTCTTGTCCTGAAGTAGTCACAGTCCCACAGCTGAGGCCCTTCAAATCCATTAGGTATTTGACCTTGCTGTTGTTCAGTGCTATTGAGTCAATTCCAACTAACAGCAACCCTGTATAGGGTTTAGGGTTTCTGGAGTCCTGGTGTGGCTCTGGGGGTTAATACACCAGACTGCAATGCTGTTTGAACCGCAAGGTTCAAACTGCCATTCAAGCTCACCTGCCGTTCTGCAGAAATCCTATACAGGGTCGCTATGGGTGGGCGCCAACTAAACAACAAATAGGGTTTCTGTGGAGCAGCTGGTGGGTTTGAACCACCGACTTTGAGGTTTGAACTAACCTTCCAGTGCAATGCTTATCCTACAGGGGTAAGTTATTTCAGGGAGTGGAGGGCAGGGCCACTCTTGTCATTTTGGGGCACTGATGAAGGGCTGGGCATAATCACCCTTCTCTTTCTCTCGACATAAGTCTAGAGCACTTATATTCTAGACACTTCTACCTAGGGTCTCAGGTAATCCTAAACTACCCCATGAGGACTTATCTCTAGTTTACAGTTGAGGAGCCCTCTTTTTTCAAACTCCCAGGCCTATTTCTTGTTGATCCTGGAACAACACAGTTCAGTCAGGTTGACAGCCTGGGAGATCTGAGCTCGAACCTCTGCCCCTCACCTTATACACTATGTAGTGTTAGGCAAATGATGTCCTTTCTGGGCCCATTGTCTTCATCTACAGACAAAATGGGGAAATGGTGGAGTCATAACCACCTCTCGGGCTACAGTGGGGATCAAATAGAAATATAGAGTGGTTCTGTCTTGGTACCCTGGCATACTGTTGTGTCTCAGAAAGTTGTGAGGTGTGTGGCCAATAATTTGCAACTCTTAATAGTTAAGTAGGGAGTTCTGGTAGCTTAGTGGTTACGAATTGGGCTCTGAATCACAAGGTCAACAGTTCAAAACTATCAGCTGCTCTGAGGGAGAAAGATGAGGCTTTCTGCTCCAGTAAAGATTTACAGCCTTGGAAACCCTGTACAGGGTCGCTCATAACAACAACAACAATAGTTAAGTTAGGGAAGGTTGCAAGTGATTTGCTTTCTAGTACAAATATCCGTCAGTCCAATGTTTTCTCTTCAATGACATCATTCTCACTCACTTGCATTCCACAAAGCCTTCCTGAATGGGAGATAAAAGGTCCTTGTGACAGCAAATCCAATGGGAATTTGTACATAAGCTTTAGCCTATCTTATCTGTGCCGCAACCCATGGGAGCTCAGCATGAGTGCCAATATTTCTCCTGTGGTGTTTGTGGATAAGGCTGAGAGCCACTGAGCTGATGGTACATGGAAAACGCCAGCATGGAGTCAGCATATAGTAGGTGCTTCTTGGCAAAGGGGGGCATGTGAGGGAGAGGGACCACACAAGGATAGGAGAATGAAAACTCTGGTTATAAGTCACTACACTGTCTGGCACCGGGTAGTGGCTTTTCCCTTAAAGAGATAGAAATGCTCTAAAGTAGGAAGGGGGAGAGGGAGGTAATGAAGGCCAAGACCTTGGGGTTATCTGATGTGGGAGGCAAATCAAGTCCTTCAAGTTTTGTGGAAAGCAGAGTCTGATTGGAAAGCTATGTGATAAAGGTGACACCAAAGATTGGCAGTTTGAGTCCACCTAGAGACACCTCACAAAACAGGTCTGGCATCTACTTTCAAAAACTCAGTCATTTAAAACCCTGTAGAGCACAGGTTTTTAACCAGACAACTGGTTTTTGGTTGTTGTGTGCCATCAAGTCGGTTCTGACTCATAGTGACTATGGATAGGGTTTCCGAAAACTTCTGGTGAGTCTGAACCACCAACCTTGCAGTTCAAGTCAACCTAGAGGTCGAGCGTTTGTCCTACGGCACCATTGGAAACTACGAGTTGTCCCCCAGGGACTGGAGACAACGGACCCCCGAATTGATTGCCTGGAACAAATTAATAAGGATTCCTCCCTCCAGCTATCTCCACCAGCCCACTGTTGCCCATTCCCCAGCTGGCTTGCCATGTCCTCCTCAGTCTCTCCCTAACCCCTAAATTGGTCTGGCCAATACCAACAAAAGTCACCTTGCCCCAAGCCTACCCAAGAGGCCTCCCAGATCTCAGGGTTGTGCCAACACAGTGACTGAGAATCGGCTCTAGCTGGAGGGAGGAGGCCAGCCGGGAGCTCCAGTCAAGATTGCCCCACTCCAAAGTCACTGGATAGTTGAGGCCCTCACCTCTCTGGGGACGCTGCTAGCACACCTTGCATTGTGGCCTTCAGTCCAAGGTCAGCTGTGAGCTCTTATCTCTTCCCAATCCCAATCCGCCTTCACCTATACCAATGAGGCAGGAAGAGGATGAAAGCTAAAAGGGAGTTCTCATTGCCACATTTCATCTCGAAGCCCTCATCCCCTGCACCAGGCATTGCCCATTTCCCAGTATTCCTCCCTTCTCCACAGTGGGCACGGCGGTTCCAGACACAGTCAGAGTCTATCCAAAAAAGACTGGGATTCTTTATTCAAATCAGCAAACTCACATTCCTTAAGGCCCAGAGCATGGTGGGCAGCCCTCCCCTCCTCTGTCCCCTCACCGCCACCCCTTAGCCACAGCAAGGGGAATGGAAAATAAGTCAAGAGGGCCTCTGCTGGGGAAGGCTGCCCCAGATGTGTGGTGAACAAAGTCCAGCTGTGGCTGAAGTGGCAGCCACCATGGTCCCTCCCTATAAGTTAAATCTGTGCAGCCACAGCCTATGGAAGGAAGGTCAGTCCAGCATCAGAAAGCCAGGAGGTGGTGCCCCTGACCCCCAGCCCAGGAATGGATTGAGGGCAGAGCCCAAGGGAAAGAGAGATCAGAGGGAAAGAGAAGGGGAACTGGGGGAGAACCCCCAAATTTTGGTCCCAAGAAAAAAGAGGCTAGTTGGTCCAGTTTAGGGGAATTTAGGGAAGGGAATGGCAATGTATTAGTAAGTATGGGAGAGGCCACCTTTGGGACTCTCCAGAGAAGACAGGCCAGTCTAGTCCCCAACCCTGGTAGAGGCCTACAGGGGCTCTCAGGGAATGTCGCTGCTTTAAAAAAAAAAAAAATTTATATATATTAACCATTCACGGAGGGTAGAGCATCAGGGGTGGGGTAAGGGTGGAGGCAGGATCAGAGGATCTGGCGTGGCATCCCATAGCCAGTCATGCCTGCCTGAGATGCCCCGCGGTTTGTGCCCATCTGCAACCCTATCACGTTCTTGCCCTCTTGCAGCTGGTTGTCTGAGAAGTTCCGAGGATTCTCCTTGGATTTCCTGGTGGGAAGAGAGAGATGGGTTATAAGATCAAAGATTGTCCAAGCAACGCCCTCCCCTGGACAGAGCACAGGCTTTATTGTGGGCCCAGTGCTAGCTCCAACTCTGCCCTGGAGAGCCTTAAGCTGTCTGAAGCCACCTTCTCATCTCATATCTCAAAGGAGACAATCACTTGCCATCCCAGGGAGTTATAAGGATTTAGTGAATGAGAAATGAGAAAGCATTTGGTAAAGGGCTGGTACTATGGAAACATCAGTTGTCCCCTAGGGACAGGAGTGGGCAAGGACATTGTGCCTACCCTGGTCTTACAGCTGTCCCAGCAATACTTACTTAGGAAACCAGTTGGGGTCTCCAGAAAAGAGTCCATCATCTCGAGCTACTGCCAGCCCTCCCAGATTCATCAATGTCCGCTGTACACAAGCCATGTTCTTCCCTGGGAAGGAGAAGGGGGATGAGTTGGCTCCCAGCAGGGCTGGGGTCCTAGATATTAGGGTCTCACATCCATCACTCAGTCAACAGGCCTGGGCTCCTATTTATTCTTCCTCCCCATACCCACCTTTACCCCTACCCAGAACATGGCCAACTCTCCCATAACGCAAACACACACACCCCTCTGTCTCTTGTTAAAACAGTCCAGCCAAGTCTCTGGTCTCCCAGAGAGCAGCCCCAGGCCTTATCCCTGGCCCACCTTCCCAGAGGTCCACAGTCTGGAAGATGTCAGTGGTATTGATGCCATAGCGTTCAGCTGCTTGCAAAAACTGAGAGATCTGCTCCATCTGTTTGAAAGCCATGGTGGAAGCTTGAATCTTCTTTACCGGGGCCTGACCCTCAGGGTACAGCGCATTAATGAGCTCGCAAAGCACCTGAGTGACAGAGAGCAAGTGAGAAGAGGTAAAGACATGCTTACCAAGTCAGCACTGCTACCTCCAGCAGCCGTGGACCAGAGAGGTTCCTCTTGTGCTTGAAGATAACACAGGCTCCTTCATCTGGAGTGAACCTCAAAGGTCCTTTTTGTCCAGCCCTGTGATTCTGAGTCCAGAATGAAAAGCCAGTGTCTATTCTTTTCTTTCTATTCCAAAATCCCTCTGACTAGAGCACAGTCTCCTGTTGTTCTTAGAGATATTCTTATGAATCACATAGGTCCTTCCCACTGAAGGAACACATTCCTCCTTACCATTCACTCAGTGGGCAGGAAGGAAAGCAAGATGTCCAGGTTAAGGGAGAAATCAAAATGGAGTGCCTTTTACCTTCTCTGCTTCCGGATGAACAATCCCCAGGCCCCCACTCCCTGTCCTGCTCTCTGGCACTTCCAGCCTACAGAAGGGCCCAACTCTCACCGTGCCATCCTTGAGCCAGTTCTGGAAGTTCTCCCGACCAGGCTGAGGCCGGCCCACATCCTTGCGGCACTGGGTGGCGATCCACTGAATCAGGATATGTTCCAGGTCTGGGTCATACTGTTTCTCAATCTTCTGCTGCACCTCCCGGCTCAGGCCATAGGCAGGTCCCCTGTTGGCCATTCTGAAGGGTAGTGGTGGCTGTGGGGAACTGGGGGGAGAACACACCCAGGTTGGGGGTCAGCATTCTGCAGCCAATGATGTGGAGCGCTCTGCTTACAGGGATACACACAATATCCTCCCCTCTCACCCCAGGTGAGCCCCAGGGGTGGGGACTAGACGTGCTGCCGTACCTTGGAAAGCTCTTCTTAACACCATAGACTATCTATGAATTCCTATTATAGTTCATTTGAACCAATAATTCTACTGCTAGAACGAAGTATAAAACTCACTGGAGTAGAATAAGTGGTACATAAAACCAAGATTGGAGGTTCAACCCCACATTTGGGTTGGTCAGCTTGAGCATAGGCAAACTGGTCATTCTAATCCCCCAAGCCTGCTCTTTAAAGCCCTGAAAAGATGACGGTTCTGGGAAAGAAGGAGGAAGATGAAGCATCTTGGGAAACCTGGGCTAGAAGTTGTAGGGCTAGATGGATCACCACTGAATTTTCATTGAGCACTTACTATTCATGCTAGGGATGTGGAAAGGATAGAGTTGCCCAGTTTTGTTTTAAATTGGTCCAGAGTGCCATGCCAGAGTCATATGGAAGGGTAAAGACTATACACAATTAGACCACATGCTGTAGGAATGGATTCAGAGAAGAAGAGGGGCAGAAGCAGTCTGGGGGCTTCCTGAAAGAGGTAGGTCTGAATAGGGCCTTAATGAATCTCGGCAGGCAAAAAGAATTTCATGGGAAAAGCTACACAATAAAAATGGATTCTACTTTCCCTCCTAGAAGCTGTGGCATATCGAATAAAGCCTCCAAAGATGTCCACATCTTAATTCCCAGAACCTGTGACTGTTACCTTCTTTCTGTTGCAAGTACAAATAAATTAAGGACCTTGAAATGAGGACATTATCCTGCATTCTCCAGGTGGCCCAAAGTAATCACAAAGGTCTTTTTTGTAGGTAAAAGAGGGAAGTCAGAGTCAGAATCAGAGATAGACATGTGACGACAGAAGTAGAGGCTGCAGTGATGCAGGACCATGAGCCAAGCAATGCAGGAGGCTTGTAGAAAGTGGACAAGGCAAGAAAACAGTTTCCCCTAGAGCCACTGAGAGGAATGTAGCCTTGTCAACCCAATGAGACCCTCGACAAACTGCTGATCTCTACAACTATGTTGTTGTTGTTAGGTGCTGTCTTGTCAGTTCAGATTCATCGAGACCCTGTGCACAACAGAATAAAGCACTGCCCAGACCTTGACCTTCCTCACAATTATTATGTTTGAGCCCATTGTTGCTGCCACTGTGTCAATCCATCTTATTGGGGGTCTTCCTCTTTTCTGTTGACCCCTCCATTGCACCAAGACTGCTGTCCTTCTCCAGGGACTGATATATAACTGCTATACTACAACTATGCTTTATTATTGTTGTTAAAGGTCATCAAGTTGGTTCTGACTCATAGCTACCCTGTATAGGTTTTCCCAGGACTGGCTGGTAGGTTTGAACTGATGATCTTTCAGGTAGCAGTCCACTGCTTATCATACAGCACCACACCAGGATAATGTATTATGGATATGTATTCTAGGGAAACCTAGGAAGAGCAGGAAGTCTGGGGAAGTACACAGGAAGGTTTCTTTAACTTAGTTTGAGGACTTTGGTCAGTAAGAACTGGGTGGTTTCCTGACCACTGGTCTGAATTGGCAGCAGCTCTCTGCTGGCAGCCTGTCCCCAACCACCACGTCTTTACCTGGGTCCCACACCCAAGGTACCTGTTGAGCAAGCCCAAGGAGTGCTGCTGGATCCCTGGGGGAGCTGGAACCAGAGAAGGGACAGTGTTCTACAGTCCCTGACCCCTTCCCTCCCTGGACAGACTCTTCTTTAAGCTCTGCAATAGAGCTAAGTTTCTGGCTGCTCACAAAAGGGGATTCCCCCAGGACCTATGGACAAGGAGAGGAAAGGGAGTTGCCCTTTCTCCACACCTCTGGTTCCAGGCCAAGCCAGGTTAGACTGAAAGGATGAAGTCACTCTGGCCTCCTTCCTCCCACACACTTCAGGTCAAACAATCCGGCCACCCCCACAATGGGCCTCAGGGTTCAGCCGGCAGTACTAGAAGCCAGGCCACAAAAGCAGCAGCTGGCTAACACTCTCAACAGCGCCAGAGCCTAGGACACACTTTCAGCCTGAGGGGTTGTGTGTCTCAGGCCAACCACTTCCCTCAGACTCCAACATGGCCGCTCCTTCCCAGTCTCAAGGAGCCGCACATTTCAGGCAGAGAACCTCCCCATTAATCAGTTATTTTTAAACCTCATTAAGAGTAACCCACCCTACCCCCCCACTTCCCCTAGGCTGAAAGCTGGTCCAGATGAATGTGGTCTGGGCCCTGATCTATACCAGCAGCCAGACGGGTTGAATGGCTGAGGCCTGAGGAAAAAGAAAGACAAGCTTCCATCCCTCCCTAGCCTAGCCCAGTCCAACTGCTCAGCACATTCCCGCTTCAGCCACCAAAACCCTTTGCTGGCAAGTCAGTTCTAACTCAGAGCCCCTATAAAACACAGGAGAATTGCCCCATAGTTCTACGCCTGTAATCTTTAAAGAAGCCGGCAGTCACATCTTTATCCCTTGAAGCAGCTGGTGGATTTGAACCACTGACCTTTCAGTTAACACTGAGTACTTAACCACTGTGCCACCAGAGCTTGTCCACAGCCACCACTTAATCTAAATAAGTCTATAACCTGTAATGCAGTGGGGAATGGCTGGAAGACTGGCAGAGTGAGAAGGGGGCTCGAGGTTGCTGCTATAGTCAGCCCCCTATTCCCTGCCCAATTGTCCAGACCTCTCTTCTGGGAGCAGTTTCAATGTGGTCACCTGGGCTTACGGCTGTGTTTCCATGGAGCCCCATGGAGCCGAGTGGCCTGAGGCCCAGGGCTCACTAAGACACAGGGAAAGCAAGGGCAAGAGAATAATTAACCCAGACAACAGGGTTAGAAGGGGGGAGCAGGGACTGAAGCCAGATCCTGCCAGTGTCCCTTCAAGGGAGGGGCAGATTGCTTCTCAGGCCCACCTCCCAGGCACAAGGGCAGAAGAGAGTGGATGGATGCTGTGGGGCCTCTCCCATTCTGAAACCTGGACACAGCTGGCAGGGCCAAAGTCTCCAGCTGTAGGATCTCTGCTCCACTCTGGGGCCTTTGTCCTAGAGCTTTAAAGTGCTAGAGTCACAGGGCAGAGCTCTGCAAAGAGGTGGGCCCAGCTGGGCCCAGCCTGGCGGCCAGCTGTTTCTCTGCCCCACCCCCATGATCAGGCAGGAGCTGATGGGCTGTGGCTGCTGGAATTAGAGAGGCCCACCCAGTCGACAGACACCCTGGGAACCAGATCCTGCCCTCCCTTAAAATAAGGGAAAACAGCAAATCACCTACCAGAGTGCGGCAAAGGGAGATACCCAGCTGGGAGGCAGGCGTGGGAGATGCCCAGAGCTGGGGATCCCAGGAAAGACAACAGCTGGACGACTTGGGGGGTAGGTTGGAAGTGAGCAAGTTGGAGAGCAGACTACAGCTGTGGGAACAACTCTCACCGCCCCCATCCACAGGATTACAATGGTAAAGAAAGGGGGAGGAGCCACAAGAAGCGCTTTCAACAGTCAGCCCCACCCAGACCCTGGGCTGGAAGCTTACCTCACCCCAAGGCAAGGCGGACCAGGCTAGGCGGACCAGGCAAGGCGGGAGGGGGTGGGGACGGGCCTTGAGGGTTCCCGGATGGGCACTTGAGTGCTTAACTGGGAAAAAGACAAAGGGGCTATCCATTCACTGGGAACAGGACCCAGGGAAAAGTCCCAACTCGTATCGGGGACTGAAAGAGTGCCAAGAACACCTGCCCACAAAATAAAATGTTACAGGGAACAAGCAAGGATGATAGGAAACCTTTGATTTGGGGACCCCCGTAGGGAAGCCCCCTGGCCGTCAAGAGTCAAGAGCAGAAGAGAAAGCTGAACTTACACAAACAGGAAGCCGCAAGATTTGTGTAGGAGGAGGGGGTGAAGTGGGGACTGTTGCCATGGCTTCTGTGTACCAAACACAGGAGTGGGGGCAGGGTGGGGGTGCCAGGCAGAAGCGCACACTCAACGTGGATGGATGGCGTGGTGAGGTGATTGAGCACATGGTGCAGAGGTGGGGGCCTGGGGAAAGGTTCTCGGTACAGCCAGGTACAAAGGATTCCTCAAGGAAGCAGCTGTGGAGGGCATTTGGAGGAGATGGGAAGTTTGGGGATAGAAAAGGAGACTCAAGGAAATAGTTCAGAAGAAATGCCCTGGAAACCTAAAGTGTGTCCTGAGCAAGAGAGCCCCATACCTGCAAATTCTGGTGGGAGGGTAAATGGAGTTGAAGGAAAGATCAGAGGCCAATCCTCAGAGGGCAGCCATTGGACAAAGATTATTTGTTGGTTCTGGAATGGTAGGGCCCTGCACCCCGCCCTACCTTGGCCGCCTCTGCAGTGTTAGATCTCCCTTGTGGACTCCATGGCAATGAGTTTGGGTTATGGAATTAGGAAAAAGAAATGGGGAGCTGTCGCTTTGTCTGGTGCTCTGGAGAAACTAGGGGGAGTCCCGTCCAAGCCACAGGTCTTCCTACACAGAGTCTCCACACCCAGTCCCACCCCACTTTAGCCCAGAACTTGCTTACTACTAGCTCTTGGAGGCCTGCAGAGAGCGGTAAGGAGACCGTTTGCTTCCGGTCCGGCTCGGCCTGCCCCCAAAGCCGCCCCCCACTCCACCGCCACACCCAGACCGTTACTGCCGAATGAGTCACCCACCGCCCGCCTAACACTGGGGTGACGCAGTGGTCTGGGCAGCCCGCCCGCCGCCCGCGGCCACCGACGGCTTTCCCAGCAGCGGGGGACACGGGGCGGGGGACAGCCGAGCTCGGGCAGTCCCTGGAAAGCAGCCAGCCCCACCTCACACAAGCAGGGCACTCGGGGTGCAGTCTGGGCTGCAGGCCCACGGCTGTCTGAGGTCAGGGGACTCTCCTAGGAGGCGATCGATCCAAATCGCCATTCCCGGGCCGCTCTGGGGAAGGCTAGGCCACTAGGGGACCTGTGCATGGGGTCCCCTCGCCCCAGTCCGTGACCCTAGTCTCCATAAAAGTGAGCTGGCAGGAGGATTAATGGAGAGAGCGGGCTCGGGGACGCAGGCAAACCACTGGAAGTGCCCACACGTGCTCCGGGAACCCAGAAATGATGGGTCGCACGGAGCGAGGCCAGGGTCTCCGGACCAGCTCAGCCCAGCCCGCTCATCTGGACGCCCTTCCTTCCTCCACCCCGCGAGGAATTGGCTGGTAAGTTTCAGCTCCGGAGTCACTGTACACGACGGACGCCCCGTCCATGCACCGGCAAATCTCGCCTGACCTCATCGCCCAACAATGCCCGGTCCAGGCACGGGGGACTGGAGATGACAGCATGGGGCGTGGTAGAGCAGTCATCGGACCCTTGCTTGACCCCCCACCCCCACCCTGGATTCCCAAGCACGCTGAAGCAAGTCCCAAACGCGGGCTCCTAGCTTTTGGCAGCCTGCACACATCCCCCCTCAGTCCCTTCTCACCGTACTAGAAGGCAGGAGACCGGAGCGCTCCAGGAAGGGGCTGCAGCTGCGAGTGGCGCGCAGCACTCCGGCCAGGGGTTTTCTGGAGGCTCTCGCTTCAGACGGGGAGGGCCAGGGGCGGGGCAAGGGCAGCTAGAGTTTAAAGGCGCCGCAGCTCTGGGATGCAAGGAGAGTGTGGTAAGAGAGGAGAGCAGTGGACCAGAACATGGGTTAGGGATCCTGGAGAGTCTGGGGTCTCCAAGGGCTGCTGCAGAGAACTTCAGCTTTTACCCCAACTGTCCACCCAGTCCTGGTGTCGCGTTAATGCGCTGGATTGCAAAATCGGTTTGAACCTTAAGGTCATTAGTTCAAGCTCACTACCCTATACAGGGTCTCTATGGGTCGGAACCGACTTGACGGCACTTAACAACGACAACATCCACCCAAAGCATCTTGTGTCCCAGCACATGCTACTGCCTGTGGGAAACTTCCGGTCTAGGAGGTTAGCTCAAGACCAAATACCTCGAGTGGGTGTGCTTAAGTGGGAAGAGAGCTCCTGGTTTACAAAGGTACAGGAAGACCCCCTTCCCTTCTTGACTAGAGTGTGACAACAGGACCCGGGCTTGCAGGCCAGGACAGCACTCCCACGTGGTCCTGCTTACCATATTCTTCAAGCCTGGGCAGGAACGGACAGTGAGGTCACTCCCTGCTCAAGAACCCAAGGGTTCACATGTGGGTTTCTCATCGCCTTTCATCTCCTCTGTGACCTGACATCCGTTCTTAAATCCTGGAGGGATATGAAGGGGAGGTAGGTCTCCGTAGAGGAACAAATCAGCATAGATTCTTGTTTCTAAAGCTGTGTCTGCGGATTGTTATTCATTTTAAGTGCCAAGGAGTCAGTTCCTTCTGTCTCATAGTGACCCTGTATAGGGTTTTCGAGCAACAGCTGGTGAGTTTGAACTGGCAACCTTGAGGTTCAAACTGACCTTTAGGTCCAGAACATTATCTGGGCAACATAGATTAGGGATTGAAGGAACCCTAACCCCTATTCCAGCTCCAGTTGAGCAGCCTCCCTATGGTGAGGTACCTGCTCATCAGTGGGGTTTCTCTTAGGGCTTTCAAGGCTGTGACGATTCAGATCACCAGGCCTATCTCCTAAGACACCTCTGTTGTTAAGTGTCATGGGTCGATTACGACCCAGTATAGGGTTTCCAGGGAGCAGCTGGCAAGCTTGAACCACCGACCTTGCAGTTCAAACGACTTTGCAGTCTGACACATTAGTGCACAGCGCCACACCAGGACTCCCCAAGACACCTCTTGGTGTCATAGTCAAATCACCAACTTTTCAGTTAAAAGTAGAGCTCTGAACCACTCCCACAAAATGAGTCCCTGATGGGTAAGAGTTTTCGATCTGTCATTACACAAGGAGCTCTGGTAGTGTAGTGGGCTACAAACCATAGGGTAAGCAGTTCAAATCCACCTGCCACTTAGTGGGAGACAGATGAGGGTTTCTACTCCCATAAAGATTTACAACCTTGGAAACCCTATACAGCAGCACTATGAGTCCAAATTGGCTTGACAGCACACCACCTTTTACAGACTGTTCTGTGGTCTGGAATACTTTCTCTTCTTTGACTGGCTTCCGATCTGTTCTACCACTTACCAGTTGTGTGACTTTGTCCAAATGACTTCAGCACTCTTGTCAATTAAAAATAAGACTAATAGTAATGCCTGCCTCGAAAAATTGTGGAGAATTAAATACATGTAATGAGCCTGGTAAGGAGCTCTGGTAGCGTAGTGGTTACAAATCAGGCTGCTAATCTCATAGTCAGCAGTTCAAAACTACCAGCTGTTCCTCAGGAGAAAGATGAGGCTTTCTGCTCCTGTAAAAGATTTACAGCCTCGGAACCCTGTACAGGGTCGCTATGAGTCAGAACTGACTCCATGGCACATAACAACAACAATGAGCCTGGTATGGCTCTGGATAGCTAAACGAAAGACTGGTGATTCGAATCCACTAGATGATCCTGGGAAATCCAATACAGGGTTGGTTGCTATGAGTTGGTATTGACTTGCTAACAACAAACAGAACCTGACAGTGAATGCTCAAAAGTTAGCTATTATTATTACCCCTTTCTGTGAGGATGCCTCTGAAACCCTACCAGCTATCCATCCATCCAAAGCATGTGTTGCAGTATATGCTATAACTACTCATGAAATGTTTGTTGACTTGAACTGAATACCTTCCTTGTGCTACCATAAGCAACAAAGCTTCATTACAGGACTTACCACATCATAATGCAAGTATTTCTGCATATCTCAAGGACTAGAAAGAACTCCCCAAGGGCAGAAGGTATGTCTTAGTGAACTCGGTATTTTCTCAGCATCTAGCTCAATTGCTGGTCGTTAGTTGTGGACCTCACTAAGCCCTCGATAAATACTTTCTGGGTGAATGTTGAGTGCACCTCTATTCATTCAGAAAGATTCTTCTTCTTTTTAAGGGTCCAGGGATTTTCCCAACTCTCCCACAGATTTTAGGCCAGACAACACACAAACATTTTTTCAGAATTTATTCACCTGTAAAAAACCTCACCCATACCACAAACAACACACACACACATACACACACACACACAAAAAGGGACAGACCTAAGAACCAATCCCCAGACTCACCCAGGGATCAGCACATACTTCCCATGTCAAACCTTGCCCAAGCCCACCCTTAGTCTGTGCCTGGGCACCAGAGGGGTGGGGTATCGTCCCAGATTGGAGCTAGGTATTGGGACTTCCTTTTCAGGGTCATTTGTCTTTGCCCAGCCTCATATGAGAGGGGTTCACAGCAGAGTAGCCTGTTCAGGGTGGGTAACTGGCTGTCTATAGACTGGGAACCGGGCTCGAGTGGCATCTCGGCGGCGGCGGAAAGCCAGGAATTCCTCTCGAAGGGCAGCACAGCGGGCCTCGGGGCCAGGAGCATGAGTAGCGTTCAGAGGGCAGCTTTCCTCTAGGGTCTTAGTACCTGCAAGAGGAGGGCAGGAGAAAGAGTGGAGGAAGAGGACTTGAGGCTCACAGAGTGGAAGCTCAAACATGAAGCTCTCCAGGGTCTTCCAATGCAGATGAGCCGTGGGAGCAAGAGATGGTCCAGAGCAGAGGAGTCTGGACTGGGCTCCAGTGGGGGCCAGGGTATGATTGGGCCCTAGGGCTTTAGAGGATGTGGAAAAGTGAAGCCAGGGCTCACCCACCTAATTCTGGCTCTGCTTCAAGTCGGGATCGGGGGCCTGCTAAACCCAGGTGCAGGGTCTCCAGCAGTTCCATATCCCCAGGAAATTCTGAGTCCCACTCATAGTTCTCATCCACAGATGTGTTCCTCCTGTATAACAGGACCGATTTGTGGGTAGATGGAGGCATAAAGGGGAACCCGAAACACCACCACTTACCCTTGAAACAGCTTCCCATCTATCTAGTCAATTCTAACTCACAGTGACCCTATGAGTGCACAATAGAACTGCACTCCATAGGATTTCAAAGAGCTCTCATCTTTTGGGAGCAGATTGCCAGACCTGTCTTCCAAGGCACTTCTGGGTGGATTTAGCCACCAACTTTTCAGCTAGTAGTCCAAAAGTTAAGTGCTTGTGCCACCTCCAAAAACCCACAAACCAAGCCCACTGCCATCTAGGCATCCTAAGTCATGGCTACTCTAGAGGCTAGCGTTGAACTGCTCTGTAGGTTTCCAATGCTGTAAATCTTTATGGGAGCAGACTGCTCTATCTTTCTCCCACAGAGCAGCTAATGGATTCAAACTGCTGACCTATCACTTAGCAGTCCAGTGCTTAACCCACTGCATCAAAAGCTAGATATCTCTGAACCTCAGCACAAAAAAGACAAGTTCTCATGGCCCCAGGAGGGGAGTAGAAGAGAAATGGGGGGATGTTTTGGGGAGGAGTCCTGGTGTGGTGCCAGAGGATAAACACTGAACTTCAAGGTTGGTTTGAACCACAAAGTTGGCGGTCCAAACTCACCCATTGCTCCTCGGAAACCCTATCTATACAGAGATCCAACTCGACGGCACTTAACGACAACAACATTGGGGAAAAGTTCTGAGACGAGAGGGTAGGACTGGGCAGAGATGGACAAGGACTGCCCTCACCTCTTGCTGACTGTCAACACATGCTCCCTTCTGGGCCACCTCTCAGGACCACTGGCCCAGCTGCTGGTGTCCCCTGGAGCGGGGCTGAGGTAGCTACCTCCTGCAGAGGGGGCTGTGGAAGGGGGGCGAAGGAAAGAAGCACTGCCCCTCCCACTGCTCTGGCTGGTGAGACTTCCCCGAGGGGCAGCAGGGAGAAGGCTTGGCAGCAGCCGCTCCCTCAAGGTCCAGTCAGTCAATGCTGTGTAAGGGGGTTCTGGGGTGGTCCCAGTCCCTACTAGAACCCCAGGGAGCATTGTCCTGGGGGAACCGGGGGGAGAGTCCAGGGGCCGAAGGAGAGATGAGGTGGGGCAAGGATGGGTATCCATGTAATGTGGGGGTGAGACAGGGTTGGGGTCCTCAAGGGGAGGCCAGTCCCCATCCACATTCATCTCCCGAAAGAAAGGCAGGCTCAAGTACTGGAGCAGAGGGCCAGGACCTGGCAGGGGGCTGGGTGGGGCTGCCAGAGGGGGTCTCACAGGACTGATGTCTGCAATGCAGAGAGGCTGGGGGGCCCCACTGGGGCTGCTACTGCTGCAGTCAAATGACGGGGCCTGACGTAGGGCTGCAGTCCGAGGGTCCAGCTGCTCTGGGTGGTCTGACCTTTCTTGAGGAGCCCCCAGGTTAGATCCCATCACAAAGCGGCCATCTGGGCCCCGGCAAATGGGCTCCAGGGGTAAGGGACCCCGGCTAGGTAGAGGATCTGGAGGGGGGCTGAGGGGTCCAGTGGGCTCTCCCCAGAGCAGACTCTGGCGCAGGCTGGGTGCTGGGGAGCCTTGGAGCTTCAGCTTTGCCACACTGTCAGGACTGGCCGAGCCCGGAGCAGAGCTAGAGAGGGACAGGAGATCAGGGTCTGTGGCCAGTCCCCCTCCCAGGAGCCAGCATCAGACCTTGGGAGATCTGGAGCACATCAGATCAGAGCTAGGGAGAGCAAGCGAGAAAAACACTAACATGGTGGAGTGGGTGTTGGGAAAGCATAGCATCATAGGACCAGAAGACCCATGCTGGGGCCTCTGTGCCCCAATTCTCTGTTCCCTGTCCGACCCCTCCCCCAAGGTGCAGGAAAGGAAGCAGCGGAGGATACCAGCCGTGTATAATGGGAAAGCAGAGCGACCAAGAAGGTGGAGAGACTTACTGCAAAGTGGACTTCCTGGGCGGCGTGAAGACAAGAGGTGGGTCTGTAAAGGTATGAGAGCACAGACAAAGGCAAAGCTCTTTCAAGTCCCGAGGTGCAGACCCTCGTACCCAACTCTAGGTGCCCAGTGGTATCCATCCCTCCAGATGGGAAAAAGTTGGCAAAGCTCTGCAAGACCCTAGGAGGGATTTTTCTCCAGGTTGTTATTGTTAAGTGTCGTCCAATCGGTTTCAACTCATAACGACGCAGTATAGGGCTTCGGAGGAGCAGATGGTGCGTTTGAACCTCCCACCTTGTGATTCAGTGTTTATCATATAGCACCACACCAGGACCCCAAGTTCATGAAGTGCATTGGCCAGGTGGTGTTAAGTGCCTTGGAGTCGGTTCTGACTCAGAGCGACCCTGAATACGGTTTCCAAGGAGCAGCTGTTGAGTTCGAACCGCCAACATTAAGTGGTTTAAACCGACCTCGTGGTAGAGCCCTTATTCTACAGTACCACTCTCGGATTCCCCATTGGCCAGGTTGTTATGTGCCGTGGAGTCAGTTCTGACCCATAGCGACCCTGTACAGGGTTTCCGAGGCTATAAATCTTTACGGGAGCAGAAAGCCTCATCTTTCTCCCGCTGAATAGCTGGTAGTTTCGAACTGCTGAGCATGAGGTTATCAGCCCAATTCATAACCATTATGCTACCAGAGCTCCTTAGGAGGGGCTTATTGAAGGGTGGGGCTTTCTGGGACTGGCTCCAGAGGTGGGTGTGTGAAGACCACCAGCCAGCTGGATGATGGTGTAGAGGGTCTACCTTGGCGCAGGCGCTTGCGGCGGCGGCGGGCAGCCCTGCGCCGGTTCATGAGGCAGGCAGCCAGAATGCTCACTAGGACGGCCACGCCCAGGAAGCAGACACCGCCCACCACTCCAGCGAGCACCGGCTGGGGCAGGAGACCAGGAAGCTGCGTGCGCGAAGGGTAGACCTCCAGGCCTGGAGAAGGGTCCATAAGATAGGATCAGAGCCCAGGACTTGATGTGCTTGGAGACCCCCTTCCCTCCTACTGGGTTCTCACCTGAAGTAGAGACGTTGGCCGTGTTACTGGGATCACTGACATAGCTGCCGGCAAAGGCTACAAGGCGGAACTCATAGAGGACATCCTGGGGTGGGGGGAAGAGGGTCAGGGCCAACCCCAGCCCTCTCCAACTCCATTTAAGAAATCTTTTCAGTTGGGAGGTAGGGTGAGGTAGGAAGCAGGGGGTGAAGATGGTCAAATCAGCTCGAGATTATCACCCTGGAGAACAGCAGAGAATGGAGCGGGAGGGGTGGGGGTAGGGGCTGCTGGGAGGAGCCGCCTTACGTCACCTACCACATACCTTGATGAGCCCAGGAACCAGCAGCTGCATTTCTGTACCTCTCACGGCCCCGTCCAGCACCTCCCAGCCCTGGGCACCTTGCCTGCCCTCCAACACGTAGCCATCTAGCTTCTTAGGGACCAGTTCTGGGGGTTCCCAATGCAGAAGCACCCCCCGAGGTGTCCTCACTGCCACCAGACCTCGGGGAGGGGACAGGGGAGGAGGCGCCTCTGTGGGGGGAAGCCTGGGGGAAGCTGGTGTAGTAGGAAGTCCTGGTAGGGGCAGACAGGCAGGTCAAAGATGGGATCCCCATCTCTCTGGCTCTCTACTGCCCTGCAGTGCTCACTAATTTCCCCAAAGCCCCTAAAGACAAGCCCAAATCATCTCACACAATATATGGACCCCAAGCTGTCCAGCACCCCTACCACTCTCCCATCCAGATTCTCTTACATCTGAACTTTCACTAACAGTCCTTCCCCACCCTTGTCTCTGCTGCTCTGCGGTGAGGGAGCTCACCTTCAGGGGCAGACAAGACGATCTCGCTGAAGGGACCACTCCCCAGCTTGTTCTGGGCTAGGATGCTGAACTGGTACTGGGTGTGAGGCTGTAGCCCTGGCACTAGGAGGTAAGCAGTTCCCACTGGCACTGCCAGGGACAACCAGTCATAGTGTGCTCGGTCAGGACGCTTGGCCCTGGGAGGGCATGAGGAAACAAGGAGCATCTCAGCAGTTAGAAAGACCAAGATTTTGTGTCCTTACCCCTCTCCCCAACTTACAATCATCTAGATCTTAGGACTTGACTTAACCCGGAACACCTAAACTTCTCTGGAAACAGGGCAGCAGAGTTGGATCAGGGCCAAGGATAGCAGGGTGGGAAAAGACTCAGAGGACCAGGCCAATTCCGGTGGAGAGGAGAGGAGGTGATGCAGGCACAGTAACAGCAGGGGCACTCACAATGGGGTGTACCAGACACTGAATCTCTGCCGATAGCCACCATCAAAGCCAGGCTCCCAGGAGACATTGGCACTCTTGGGCAAAGGCACCACAGACACATTGGTGACAACGTGAGGGCTGGTGCCTGGATAAGGGAGAATGGAATGAGGGATGGTGGTCAGGAATCTGAAGGAAGGTAAAGAGCTAAGTGGAGCCTCAAGGTCTCGTCCCTCCACCCATCATCCCAGGAGTCCCCTATTTCCTGTCCCATATGGTTTCTTCCAGCCCCGTTCCACTCTCCAGCCACTAACCCAGCACGTAGACATTCGTGGTGGTGGTCACTCGGGCAACAGCATTGCTGGCACTGCACTCCCAGAGCCCATGGGCCTCCTTGCTCAGTGGCCGTAGGATCAGGCTGTTATTGCTGTCCACCTGGGCCTGGTTCCGCAGTCCCCGGCCCACCTACAGAACCACTGGTCAGCCCTGAGGACACACGCAGCCACCCCTCATCAAGGGTGTCAGTCATCTCTCTGGATAGCTCCAGCTTCTTCCCACCCAGCCTCCACAGCCCTCCCCCCCACCCCCATCTTCCTGCTCACAAAATGGCCTGAGGATGAAGAGGCAGGGGTACAGTAGGCATGAACGCAGACAGAGCGCAGGGGTATAGTATGCATGAATGCAGACAGAGCAGGGTCAAGAACCTTACCTTGGTCCAAGAGACAGTAGGAGGAGGGTCTCCTTGGGCAGAACAAGGGATGAGTAGCTCCCGCCCTACTTCCTGGAAATACTCCTCCTTGGGACGTTCAATAAAAGCTGGGGGAGCCTGTAAAGCCAGGTGTAGCATTGGCAGGGGGCTCTTGTGTGGCCTCTTTCACATTGCTTAGCTAAGGTTAGTTACTCCCCCTCCCTAGGGTGTCCTATGCTCAGTCTCTCTCCAGCTCTCCATGTCTCTGTAGTTTGAATGGAAGGGGCTACAAGGAAATGTTGGGCTAGAACAAGGCTTGGTGGCTTGGGTAGGTCTCTCTGGAGCTGTTTAAACCTCTACAGGACAACTTTTACCCTTTCCTTTCCCTCTTCTTCCTTCCTAGAATTCCAGAGAGGAAGGCAGCATGATCAAGGCTGCTAAGAGTCTGGGTGGTTACAGCCCAATTCTTTCATTTTTTCTTTGTTGATATGTTGCGTGCCTTAATTCCCATCTCCCCAGTTCTCATCTCTAGGGAAATCTCTGTGGATGGTATCTGACAGCCGTGGCTAGAGCTGTGGTCAGAGACTTCGGAGCTCCTCTGCACACATCTGTCCACCCCACTCTGGCAGCCTGGCCTCAACAGTGTGACATGCACCTTCAGCCACTTGACCCTCTTCTGCCACAGGCCCCTGGACCACCCTGGGCCTTACCTTAAGCAGCACACGAGTCACCGGGGAGGGCCCTGCAGTACCGAGACTATTGTAGGGAGTGCAGGAGTATTCGCCCAGGGCATCCTCATTTCCCAGGGCAATGATCAACGAGCCTTCTGTGCCCTGGGACCAACCGGGGAACTGAAGAGGTAGAAGGGAGAAGGAGAGATGACAATCAGGAAAACTCAGGAGAGCAAGAGCAGGGATGGATAGGCAATGGAGAGAGAGAGAGACAATATAAGAAACCCACACCTGTGCAGATGTCTCTAGACCTGACTCGAATTCCAGCTCCTGGTTTCTCTCTATGCTACAGAGAGGCCTCTATAAACAAGTGTGGCAGCTCTGACTAAACAATTCCAGGGTGTACTGCACAGACAGGGCAAATGGCGCCCCCTACAGTTGTCTGCTGGAACCTCACCTAGCTATCCTCCCAACCTTTATAAAACAAAATTCAGCATTTTCCACCCAGACCAGTTAACCAGTTGCTACCCAGCTGACCCCAATCCATGGTAGGACTGTGCTTCTTAATGTTTTCAATGACTGAGTTTTTTCAAGAGTAGATCACCAAGGCTTTCTTTCGAGATACCTCTAGAGGGACTCATTCAAGCATGTTTAAGTGTTTTCAACATTGAGGAACTCCTTTTCACCCCAAACCACCCCTATTTGTATTAAAGACTCCACCATCCTTCCTACTAGAATTTGGTTCCTCACTCCCCTTATTTAAAGGCTTGTCAATTCTGGCATCCTGGGAAGTTCTTTTTGTCTAGGCAAGAAGGCCCACCCATCTCCGTGGCTTCCTCTGTAACTCAGATTTCATAACCTCTCACCTGGACCATGTCAGCAGCCTCTGAGTCCTTCTCCATGTGTTCACTCTCCCACACCCTCCCTTCCACATTCTAATGCAACATTCCTGGACTCAGGATACCTTTAGACTTTTTCTCCCCTTTTTTCCTTTGTTGTCTGACTTCCAACTCTCTTACCTGTTGTTGTTGTTGTTAAGTGCCATCGAGTCGGGTCCGACCCATAGCAACCCTGTACAGGGTTTCCAAGGGTGTAAATCTTTACGGGAGTAGAAAGCCTCATCTTTCTCCCGCAGAGCGGCTGGTAGTTTCGAACCGCTGACCTTAAGGTTCGCAGCCCGATTCGTAACCACTACGCTACCAGAGCTCCTTACCTAGCAGTACTTAATGACGACTTATGTTGTTGCTGCTTTTAGGTGCCATCGAGTCAGTACTGACTCATAGCGACCCTATGTACAACAGAACGAAACACTGCCTGGTCTTGGGCCAACCTCACACTTGTTGCTACCTGAGGCCATCACTGCTGCCACTGTGCCAATCCATCTTGTGGGGGTATTCCTCGTTTTCTCGGATCCTCCACCTTACCAAACATTGTAGCTATCCTTCTCCAGAGACTAGTTTCTCCTGATATGTCCGAAGTATGAAAAGACGAAGTCTGGCCATCCTGGCTTCCAAAGAGCACTCTGGCTGTACTTCTTCCACAGATCTATTGGTTCTTTTGGCAGTCCAAGGTACTTTCAATATTCTTCTCCAACACCATAATGCAAATACATCAATTCTTCTACGATCTTCCTTATTCACTGTTCAACTTTCGCATGCATATGAAGTCATTGAAAATATCATGGCTTGGATCAGGCGCACCTTAGTCCTGACATCTTTGCCCTTCAACAATTTAAAGGGGTCTTGTGCAGCAGATTTGCCCAATGCAATACGTTGTTTGATTTCTAGACTGCTGCTTTCATGAGTGTTGATGGTTGCTCAGAGCAAAGTGAAGTCATTGACATCTTCATCTTTTCACCATTTATATGGATGTTATTTATTGGTCCAGTGGTAAGTAATTTTGTTTCCTGTACATTGAGGTGCTATCCATATTGAAGGCTGTGTGGTCTTTGATCTTCATCAAAGCAAGCAAGGTAGTATCATCTGTATATCGTAGGTTGTTGATTAGGCTTCTTCCAGTCCTGATGCCACGTATGTCTTCATATAATCCAACTTCTCTGATTATTTGTTCAGCACACAGATTGAATAAGTATGGTGAAAGAATGCAACCCTGGCACACACCTTTCCTAATTTTAAACCATTTGGTGTTCCCATTCGAACAACTGCCTCTTGGTCTATGTACAGATTTCTCATTAGCACAATTAAGTGTTCTGGAATACTCATCCTCCCCAATGTTGTCCATAGCTTGTCATGATCCACACAATTGAAAGCCTTTGCATAGTCAATAAAGCACAAGTAAACATCTTTCTGGTATTCTATTGTTGTAGTTTGCTGTTGTGTCGGTTCCGACCCATAGTGACCCTGTACAGGGTTTTCGAGGAGCAGCTGGTGAGCTTGAACCAACCACCCTTGCAGTTCAAATGGCTTTACAGTCTGGCACATTAACCCACAGCGCCACACCAGGACTCCTCTGGTATTCTAGTAGTACCTAAATAATGTAGTTATCGCCTTAAGAAAAATTAAATGGGGGGCGGGGGGTTGGTTAAAAATCACTTTTTAGAATAATAAATGAGTTAGCCATTAGGGTGAAAGACCCAGCTCTTTATCTGCATTGTGGTGCTGTAGGATAATCACTGGAATCCTGCTGTGGAGCTGTGGGCTAATGCGTCAGACTGCAAAGTCATTTGAACTGCAAGGTCGGTGGTTCAAGTTCACCAGCTGCTCCTTGGAAACCCTATATAGGGTTGCTATGGGTCGGAATCGACTCAACGGCACTTAACAACAGGATAAGCACTGGACTACACTGTCTGTTTGAACTGTAAGGTCAGCGGTTCAAACTCGCAAAGTGCTCCTTGGAAACCCTATACAAGGTATCTATGAGTTGGAACTGACTTGATGATACTAAACAACAAAAATAGCTAAATTTATTGAGAGTTGCAGTTATTGTTTTCATTCTGTAAATGCTGACAGAGGTACCGCATGTGCTAGGCACCCATGATCAGCAGTGAACAAAAGAGATACAAACCCTGCCCTTGGGGAACTTAAGAGTACTTGCTGTATACCCCAGACACAGCTCTGTGTGCTTGCTTTTTTTTTTTTAGATTCTTTCAGACATTCAACAACAATGTATGGAGTACAGAAGCCCTGGAGGCACTGTGATTAAAAGAGGCAATCCCAGCCCTCAAGGAAGTGTAGTCTTTGCAGACAATGGAAAGATCCCAATCACCTTGGAATGAGGTTATATTAACTTGGCATCCACAGTTCTTCTCTTCCCTTGGCCCCAACCTGTATTTCCAGCTTTCTCTGTTCCATTCTTGTCCCTACAAGCACTGCTGCTGCTACCAAACTGGAGGACTCATTCTTCACCCCATAAACACACTCTACTGTTTCCTGCCTCTGGGCCCTGGTTTCTGCTTGGAAGATCAGTCCATCCTTCAAAGCCCTTCAGCAAAGTCTAAGAAGCTCTTGTTGAGAGGAAGGCACGTGGCTGCCCTTCTAGCAGTGTCGGTGTTGCTCTCTGTTCGGAACTGAATCATGTCCCTCAAAAATAAGTGTTATAGGTCCCTGGGACCATCAAGGGAGAAGAGCAGACAGCAGGACCCTACCCAGAGAAGCAGTGACGCCAGCGATGGAGGCAGAGATGATGATGTGGAGAGATGGAGCAGCAGGGGAATTTAGACCCAGAGAGGGAGAGGGGCTGTGTGCAGATGATGTGGGGGGGTGGGGATGGGGTTGCGGGGGCAGGCTTGTAGTATATACCCTTTGGTTGAATGAAATGATATACAATAGTATGAATGTAAAACTAATGTTCTCCCATGTAAACTATCACATAATTCATAATAAAACATTAAAAAAAAAAAAAAGGTGTTATATGGTGTAGCACTGTGGGATAATGCACTGGACCTGTAAAGTCAATTTGAACTGCATGGTCAGCGGTTCAAGCTCACCAGTTGCTCCTTGGAAACTTTATACAGGGTCACTATGGGTTGGAATCAACTCAAAAGCACTTAACAACAGCTATAACAGAAAGCTCTGGTGGCATAGTGGTTAAGAATTGGGCTGTGAACCTCACAGTCAGCAGTTCGAAACTACCAGCTGTTCCATGGGAGAAAGATGAGGCTTTCTGCTCCCATAAAGATTTACAGCCTCGGAAACCTTGTACAGGGTCACTATGAATCGGAACCGACTCCACAGAATAACAACATACCAAAGAAGGTACTACTATACCAATAAAGGTAATCTCATTGGTGGTGAATAGGGGTTCTTTGTTATGTTAATGAGACCACACCCACATAAGGTGTATCTTCACCCAATCACTTTTGAGGTATGAAAAGAGCAGATTAGGCAGATTAGAAGCAAGCAAGAAGGCACCAATGCAGGGAGCTAGAAGCCATGCTGCATGAAGACCACCAAGGAACTGAAACAGAAAGAGCCTTCCCTTTGAGCCAGTGTTCTGACTGTGGACACTCAAACCGTAAGAAAGTACATTTCCATTCATTAATGCCATCTATGTATTTCCATTACAGCAGCAACTAAGAAAGGAAGACAATGTCCTCCCCACTTTAGGCTGTGCCCCTGCACCCCACTCAACATCCGCACAGCACCTGGTAGAAAGTGTGCATTCTGTAGTCACAGAATTAAACTGAGCTAGCTCTGGTAGTGTAGTGGTTACAAATCAGGCTGCTAACCTCAAGGTTGGCAGTTCAAAACTACCGGCAGTTTAAAATTACCAGGTGTTCGCGGGAGAAAGATGAGGCTTTCTGCTCCCTTAAAGATTTATAGCTTCGGAAACCTTGTACAGGGTCACTATGAGTCGGAACCGACTCCACGGTACTTAATAAGAACAATTACATCCCAGCCTCTTTCTGATCAGAACACCACCAAGCTAAGCTGTTCCTTTCCCCTGCCCCAAGCCTGTACCTTGTCCAGCTGCAGGGCTTGGCCATCCTTAGTCCAGCTGACAAAGAGCAGTGGGGGGTTGGCACGAACAGGACACCGGATCACCCCCCGCATGCCTATAGGCAGGGGTGTCTCAGGAGGCATCGTCGTCACCTGGGCTGGGTCTTGGAGGGGGGAAGCAGTGGCAAGTTGTCAGGGGGCCGGCCTGGCCCAGGAGAGAGGGAGAGGCTGGGGAAGGAACTGGGTCCTTACAGAGCACGGTGAGGTAGGCAGAGGCTGAGGGTGGACGCAGGAGGCCATTGCTGGGCACACAGGTATAGCGGCCAGCATCATCGGGCTGGGCAGTCTGCAGCCGCAGGCTCCCATCCACCAGGATCCGCACCCGGGGCTGCAGGCGGCTACAATATGGCATGTGTGGGTAGGGGTCAAGACCTTGCCCAGTCACAGGGCTCCTCAAAAACTAGCCACCAATTTCCCATCCCCTCCCCTTCCGAGTCCCCACCTGATGTGGAAGACATTGATGCTGTCTTGGAACCAGCTGTAGGTGAGGTTCGCAGGGTACGCCTCAGCCTGGCAGGCCAAGGAAACATCCTGGGAGGCATTGACCGTGCTGTTCTTGGGGGGCACCACAATGACTGGGGGCCCTAGGGGTAGCACACAGCAAGGGAGATGGCTTCAGCTCACAGTCTTCCAAGAACCCAGAGGTCCTTCTACAGCTCCTCTCAGCTCCACCCTCTGAAATACAGGGCTGGTGATTGCAGAGCATTGGGGAATTGAAGCAGGATGTTCCCCTGGGATTTAAGAAAAATTCATGCTCTCCCCTGAGACCAGCTCCCTTTCCATTCCACCAGGGGAATCTCATTCACCTAGTTGTTCCCACCTAGGAACTATGTGTGTAGGAAGAGAGGAGTAGGGGTCAGTTTTAACTGTGCACAGTTACCCTTAGTATCTCTCCTCTGCCACGTCTTAACTCATTCCATCTCTTATCCAGGTACCCAATACCTCACCTCAAGATGCTGCAGCAACCCCTGACTCTGGGCAAGGTAGTAAGAAGAGAAGGCATGCACAGAGTACCTACAACATGCCAGGCGCTCTGCTGAGCACTCATTTCATGCTTATAAGGACAGTTTGTGTTATGAATTTCCCTCCCCTGCTTTATAAATGAAGACATTAAGACGGAAAGGCAGAGAGATGGTTAGGTGACTTGACCAAGGTCAGCAGGGACAGCAAGATTCATATTCAGGGATTGGTGGTACTAGGGGATGGTTCATCATCATACCACTCTGTCTTTCTTACAGTAGAACCACGTCTTTATTTCAGGAATTAACCCTCTATCCCCACAAAGATATAACATGCCCTATGACGGCAGACCTAGACCCTGTAAGGGGGAGCTTCAAAAAGCATGTAGGAAAATTCCATTATCTTTCAATGCCATTTCTCCACACCCCTTCTGAAGCCAGCTCCTACTTCTGTTTTCCTCCTAAAAGGGAGATATCGGCCAGGAATCAGTCACTGTGCTCGGCAGTTAATGTATCAAGTCTTTATAACAGTCTGAGAGGCAGGTGGTGGTGGTGGTAGTGTGCCTTCGAGTGGGTTCTAACTCATACTGACCCTTCATAGGGTTTCTGAGGCTGCAAAGCTTTACGGGAGCAGAAAGCCTCATCTTTCTCCTGCAGAGCTGCTGGTAGATTCAAACTACTAACCTTGTGTTTGGTTAGCAGCCCGATACTACCAGGGTTCCTTTGAAAGGCAGGTGTGGAGCCCTTATTGTAAATAAACTAGAGCTCTGGGAGGTTAAATGGCTCAGTTAGAAGATTTCTCATCAGTACTCTTGCCCTTTCCACTGTACCACTGTGCTGGACATTAAACATCTACTCACCTACTTACTTTCAAAATTAAGACATTGGTTTTGGAGCAACCGACTGTGATGGGAGCTTTCTCACTCCTTCCTCAGGCCCAAGCCTCTTCCCCACTCCTGCTTGGTGTCCCAGCCCCTGATCACATCTGTGCTCCCAGCTGTCCCACTAGACAGCACCTTGCACCAGCAGCTGGGTGGCGTGGGTGGCGCTGCCTTCGGTGCTAGAGGCTTGGCAGGTGTAGACCCCAGAACTGCCCCGTTCCACCCGCTGGATCCACAGCGTCCCATTTTGCACCTGAGGAGGGAATTTGTGAGTAAGGTCCCTGCCCACTAGCCGCCTCAGACGCTGTGCTTCCAAGGCTGGCCAGCAGAGGGCGGCAGCAACCCAAGCTCGGGGATGCCAAGATGCAGCCGTGGCTGGTCAGTCTCCCAGAACCCATCTGTCCCTTGCTTCTGTCTGGCCCACCCTGCCCAGCCCAGGACTCACTTGCGCCTGGCCCTGGCCAAGGTCCTGTCCGCCGAGCTTCCAAGTCACATGAGGCTGGGGGCTCCCACGGGCCACGCAACGTAGGGTCACTGGCTCCAGTTCCCGCACTTCCAGCACTGCAGGAGGTGTTTCCTGGAATTGTGGGGGCGCTGCGAGGAGAAAGACATGAGGGGCTGCCACAGGACCCATCAGCCCAAAGAGCACGTCCAGAGGGCCAGAGAGACAGACCACTTGGGGATCAGTCTCAGCCTGCCCAACTTCACACTGGGCTGTGGAGCTAGAGGGACAGCTAGGTGCCCTCAGGAAATCACTGTTCTGGAGGTCAGAAGGCCCGGGATCTAAGCTCTGCTCTGTGTGGCATGACCTAGCCTTTCTGTGCCCCAGTTTCCTCATGGATGAAATGGGAACAATCATGACCTTTCTCCTTAGGGTTGAGAGAGAATTGATAAAGTGCTGGGTGAAATGGTTTTGCAAAAAACAAAAGTGCTGAATGTATGTGAGCTTTGGTTCTCTCAGGGCCCAACTCCATCCCCCACTGCCCTCTTATAACAAGAGCGGCAGGAGCAGGGCACAGAGAGGAAAGAGGAAGCTCCTGACACAGACTGGAGCCTGGGAGGCGGATTGGATACAGATTTAAAGAACTGAAAGGGCAGAATGAAAACGTGAGCATGGGTGTCAGGAAGGGTGGGGCAGCAGAACTGTGCATGGATGGAAATAGAACTTCCTCTCCTCCACCCCCTCACCTCCCCACCCCAGTCAGAGGTCTCCAGTATTTCCCTTCTCCACCACTTGGCCCAGCTTCATACAATTGACTGTGAGGTGCACCCAGGAGCCGTTAGCAAAGTCGTCCTCGGGAGGGTGCTGGTCCAGAAAAAGCACGCGGCACTCGTACCAGCCTTGGTCTTCTTCCCGGAGCCCCTCGATCAGGAGGGATGCCCCCTTCTGCAGCCGGACTCGCCCTGGGAGAGGAGCCCCGAATCAAGGATTTTGATAGGACCTCATGGTAGCCCCAAACCCCTGCACACACCGGTCATTCTCAGAGTTCAGGACCAAGCTCTGTCTTTCTCAGTTACCTGGGCAGAATGGGACGCAGAAGGGCACAAGTGGGGCTGGGGTCACTGGAAGCACATCCAGTGTAGGCAACGAGAAAACCAGAGGGACAGAAAGTGGACAGAAGGTTCCACTGAATTACACCCACCTTCCAGAACTGTTAAGGGAAGTCTATTGGGGAGCCAGCATATGGTCTCTCTAGATTCTTACTAGATCTGTCCCCCACCGCAGAGTTCTTTTGTAGAGGAAGGCATGGGCTCCTGGGAGTTCTTCTCCCACCAGAGTACAGTCCCTTGAAACTTCAGCAGTTTGGGACCCTAGCAAGGACTTAGACCTCCCCTGCCAAAGCCCCTAATCCCTGAGAGCCTAAACGGTTTAGGATGGCCAGAGGTCAGCCCAGGTGGGCAGCAGCGTCTTCTCCAAAACCTTCAACGCCCAGGGCACTCCGGCTCCAGCGGACTGACCACAGAAAGTCACACAGCCACAGCCCAAGCAAATAAGCCATCCCCGCCCTTAGGTTCACATGAAGTGCCCACCCAAGTCCCCTCCCCTCCAGGGGCCTCAGCAGTACAGCCTAGTGAGAGAGAAACACACTTAGGAGCAAGTTCTTTAACCTCTTTCTCAACTTCAGTTTCTTAATCTTCAAAATGAGATAGCACAGAAAAATGTGGGTGGGGTAGAAGGGAGAGAGAATGCAGCGAAGACATCCGACACGGTGCCTGGCATCAGCAGGTGCTCAAATAAGGGCTGCTGAACAAATGAATGAGCTGAGGATTTGAAATCAGAAGCCTGCATTCTAGTCATGGCCCTAGCCTTTACTGGTAACAAACCACACCTCCCCTTTCTTCCCCACCGCTCCGAGTTCTGTATCAGCAAATAGCAAGTCCCCTACCAGAAACCTGGCATCACCTAGACTCCTCTTGCTCTTTCCCCAACACCTACTTGTTCATTGTTAGTTGCTGCCAGTCAATTCTAGCTCATGATAATCCCATGTGTGCACTTTTAAATTCTGCCTCTACACATTTTTTTCCTACCCGACTCCATGTCACACCACCACCACACCACCTACATCGACATTTAGACCTGCAGGTTATCTCTCACCTAGGTTATCCAACAGTTTACACATAGGTCTCCCTGCCTCCAGCCTCTCCCCTCTCTACATTCATCAGTTCTGAACCTTGATATGAACAATGATATTCTTTAAATCTTGTAGGGTATTTAAATGCAAATCCAAGCCAAGTACCTTAGCAGTGGGTCCATCCTAGCCAATCAGAATGTGGCCCTTGTTGTTGTTAAGTACCATTGAGTCAGTTCTGACTCATAGCGACGCTGTATAGGGTTTCCAGGAATCCTGGTATGGCACTGTAGGATAAGCACTTAACTGCTACTCACAAGGTTGGCAGTTCAAACCCACCAGCTAAACCTTATTCAGGGTTGCGATGTTTCCAAGGAGCGACTGGTAAATTTGAACTGTCAATCTTTTGGTCCAGAGCTTATCCCACAGAATGTATTCCTAAGCCCATCCAAATGCTAGAGATTCTGTAAATGCACGCACCTTTCTAACTGCTTCCCCTGTCCATGTAGGGTGATTTTTCTGAACTATAATCTAAACCTACAGTGCCCCTAATGTCACCAGGAAAGAAAATGAGAATGATCAAGTTGAGGCTGGCTTTGTGATCTTAGGCAAAGGTCTTTGTTCTTCCACACTGTGGCCCAGGGGTGTGGATTCTCTAGGATGGGTGGGCCTGCTAGGTGTTTAAATTCCCACCCACGAGATAAGCATAGGTCTTGCAGGTAAATATTTAACACAACCACACTCTTCCACCCATCAGTGGGATTTCTCCTTAACTCTAATTTGCCTTGCCACCTAGCTTCCTTTAAGTTTTACATGATAATAACTTTTCAATAAGGTGATCTAGCCCTACCAAGAAGGAAGACGAGGGGAGAAAGATTTAGGGTTGTAGCGTAATGGTTACGAATCGTGCTGAGAACCTTAAGGTCAGCAGTTCGAAACTACCAGCCACTCCGTGGAAGAAATGAGGCTTTCTGCTCCCATAAAGATTTACAGCCTTGGAAACCCTGTACAGGGTCGCTATGGGTCAGCACCGACTCGACAGCACTTAACAACAACAACATGCAATATTTGGCATCATGACTACATTTAATCAATGCAAGAATTCCGTTATAGACAAAGGAATTGATATTAAGTGGCTTTCCAAAGCCACATGGAACAAAGTAAGGGACAAAGCCAAACTTACATTCTACAGAAGTAGTGTGTTTTTCATTACACATTGGTGTTAGAATCAGTTGATGCTCACCCCTAGGCATAAATAATGGTTTTAAATGGATGCTAACCAAAGAAGCATACTGCAAGTCCTAAGTTTTCCGAAAGACATACATTTCTAGAGCTATAGATTGGATCCCTGGGGGGGGTGCAAACAATAAGAACTTGGAAGTTCAAATCCATCGAGAGGTGACTTAGAAGAAAGCCTTGGTGGTCTACTTAGAAAAGCTCACCACTGAAAACCCCATGGAGTGCAGTTCTACTCTGCAACACAAGGGGCTGTGATGAGTCCTAACTGATCCAATGGCAACTAGCAGTGTTACCAATGAACAGGAAGACCACCAGGAGTAGGCTGTCTTAAGTCTGCCAGATCCAGGGCCCGCCTCCTGGAGATTCCTCTTCCACTTTCACAGTCTTTAGATAGGAAATCGGAAACAGTATGTTCTCTCAGGTCCTCAGAAGGCAGTGACACACACATGTTCACACATTGCAAGTTCACATGCACAGATACACACAAAGGTTTTTAAAATGGCCCAGTATTTCCAGAGTCTGTGAAACAAGAGTCATAGGGAAGGCTACTGGGAAAATGTGGCTATACAGAGGGTTTAGAAGGGCATTAGTAAAAAGCGGGGGTTTCTACAGGAAGTTGGGAGATCTAAAAGGGACAGAAAGAAAACTCACTCGCCTATTGTTGTGTGTGGCATCTTGAGACTCCAAGAAATGCAATCCAAAAGTCAAGGAGCAAAAGTCCATCCCATGGGTAGTTGATCTGAGCTCCATCCCAGGAGAGCTGGTGCAGGCCTCTGTCCTTCTGAAGCCTGTATCACATTTCAGACCATGCCTGACTGCCATCATTTACCAAGCACTGTGTGCCAGGCTCTGTGCTAAACATGTCATATGGAGTGGTTCAACGGCTGGCACACATCTGCCAACTGAAAGGGTTGGTGGTTTGAACCTACCCAGTGGCTCCATGAAAACAAGTTTTGGTGCTACATTTCTGTAGAGATTACAGCCCAGAAATCCCCACGGAGCAGTTCTACTCTGCAACACTTGGGGTTCACCAGGAATCAGAACCAACTCAATGGCAACAGGGCATAGCTAATGCTAGTCTATAGTCATATCTTGTTCCATCATTTATTTTACTATTTTTATAGACCCACTCCTCACTTATTGACATGGGTAGGTTCCAATGACTATGTCATTATGTGAAAATGGAGGATGATTACATCATTACATAAGTGCCAAATTACATCATTGCATAACTACCAAATTGTATCAATGCATAAATGTCAAACCACTGAAAATCATGGTTCAGTCAAACTGACAAATAACCTTAACCAGCACAGCTGGCCTGACTCTTACGTCACACCTCCACATCTACTATTGCCAATGATGTCATTAATATGCAAAACAATTAGGCAATCGATTTTGTTATGATTGTCATAAATGCAAAATGTTGAATAATGAGAGAGTCAATAAGTGAGTAGATGCATCCTATGAATTTAGTCTCCTTGGTTAGATGGATTCTAGAGTCCTCAAAGATTGGAAGCGACCCCTTCGGTGTAGCTCTTAAAGCTCCAAATAATCTGTCTCTCTCTCTCACTGGCTCCTTACACATTCTAGGCCACCAGGCTCACACACAGTCCCAGGCCCATCTCCCAGTCACTTGCTCAGAGAATTTATGACAGTAAGGCATTGTCCGATGCAACCTCCACCTCCTGTTGCTTAGCAACTGCAATTCGGAGTCCCCTACACAAAGGCAGAGAGGCCCTTTCCACAGTGAGGCAGAAAAAGGGTTAATGGGCTCAGGGGCCTCCCTTGTGAGTCCTGACTCCCTAGACTGGCTCAGGCCTGACCAGGAGCTCCAGACTGGGGGATGGGAATGGGAACAAAGGGTAGGGGTAGAAAGAAAGCCCGAGAGATTATTGCTCACAGCCCTTGGCACTCAAAAGAACAACAGAGAAGAAAGAAAACCCACAGGTAAGCAAAGTTTCCAGCCATCCAGCACCTACATGCTGGAGAAAGACCTCAAGACAGGGTGACTGGGCGGAGAGGAGTTTCACAGTTCCCTGCTCCATCCCAAGAAAGCCCTTCTCTTTCCTCTCCTCAACCCCCCAATAGCCCAAACTCCTCCTGGGTGGGCAGTCTATGGAAGCAGGGAGGGAGGGTCTGGTGGGCACAACCGTTTTTTCTCTTCTGGTCCTGATTACCACCACCCCCACCTCCATCAATTTCCATGGAGCTAGTGTAGACACATGTACTCCCACTAGGCTGTTTGCCAACAACTGCCCCCAGTTTGAAAATAAATCCTTCCCTTCTCCAGCATCTGCTGAGCACGCCCAGACCTGAGAGCTCAGCCAATCTCAGAGCTTCTCCCAAAATTCAAACGAAAGAGATAAAGGTGGGGGTGCTCCCCACATCTCACCCTCTGGGGTGCCTTTCATGTGTTTCTCCTTAAGGAAAAGGAATCGGATACTCTAGTTTGTCCAGAAGCTTAATGCCTCAGCAGCCCTAGATCCGCCCTCCTTGGGACCTCCCCATAGACGGCCCTCTGAGACCTGGCCGGCCTGGCCCAGGACTGCTCTGATGAATGCAGCATCCAGGATTAGGGAGAAGCTGAGACATCCTATGGCCTCTGCACTATTTTAGGATCCACCTGCAGCAACAGCCCAGCCCAACCCTGTCCATTTGTTGATCTTCAGGGATCTTGGCCCTCTCTAGCCCACCCTACAATGCGCGTGCTCTTCTATACTCAGAAACAGGCTGAGGGGACACCCACTCTGTCACCTCATTGGTCCGCTCCTGAACTAGCATTTTAGATACTGGTGATGGTGAGAGGAGGTGAGGGAGAAGTGAGCAGATAGCAAACTAGGCACCAGGACAGGGCCAAGTGGAGAGACACAGGTCATGGTAAGAGCTAGAAAGAGAACTGAAGAATTTAGGACGGACACTTGCACTGGGCTACAGTATTCCCTTCAGAACAGATCACATGGAGTTGTAAATAGCACAACTATACCTTACATGTATGTGTGAAGATGAATGAAATCTGCCCATGAATAAACACTGCTTGGGACCAGAGTCACACTCATTAGCAGCAGTAAGGCAGGGGTGTGGATATGAGGTTGGTATAGGGACAGTGCAGTAGGAAGGGATCTTGCCCCATCTTTGCCAGGCCCCCTCCCGCCCAAGGCTAACTCTTACCCACGTAATCAGGGTCGATTCGGGGAGAGTAGAGGCCGAACTGGATGAAGATGGGAAGCAGGAATCCAAAGCGCAGCCACTCGATGACATGCAGTGGGGGCCGGCCGGCCGGAGGGAGGTCGCAGCTCAGCTCTGTGCTCTCCCCAGCCCGGCCCACCACTGACACCACCTCAGGCTTCCCTCGACCTGCATGGTGGGTGGCATGGGGGCACAGTGAAGGGTGAGAGTCAGGGCTGGGAGGGAAAGTCCCAGCAGTATCTCTGTAAGGTCCCTAAAACTTTGGGGTGATAAAAGAACCCTCAGATTCTCCTGAACCAGGCCTGTTCCTTCCCTACCCTCATGTGTTGCATGGAGAACCCCCAGGGGGATCCCCCCACCAAGGCTAGGAGTTCTTGGGTTCCAAGAGTACAGCTCACCGTCAGCCCCCTGGCTGATGACCAGGCTGAAGATGGCCAGATTGAGGCACCAAACCATAGCCCAGCTGGCCTGCTCGCCCAGCCCCTCCTGTCCACAAAGGCTCAGATGGAGGGGCCAAGGGATGGCACAGCCCAGCAAGCCCGAAGCCTCAGGTAACAGGTTTCAGCTCTCACTCCTCTGGACAGTTAGCACTTGGCTCGGGTAACACCAGATGAAGCTGTTCTCTGGAGAACCACCAGATCTAAATGCAAGATGCAAGGCAATATGCGCTGTTGGCCAAGATTGGAGCCCAGAAGAAACCCCACTAGAGAAGAGGCAGTGGAAGAGTTAGGAGAGCAGATAAGTAATGGAGGGGGGGCGGAGGGTGGCAGTATAAAGAGACCAGAGAGCCTTCACCCAGGGACAGAAGAGAGAACCCCAGCTTCCTCTGTCTTCTCTGCTGTGACTTCTTATTCTAAA
This sequence comes from Chrysochloris asiatica, assembly GCF_000296735.1. NCBI lineage: Eukaryota > Metazoa > Chordata > Mammalia > Afrosoricida > Chrysochloridae > Chrysochloris > Chrysochloris asiatica. The sequence goes on from NW_006408560.1 coordinate 19,701,454, forward strand.
CCCTACTGTGATAAATAAGGACTCAGGATTTCAGAGTGCTTTGCTCAGGGTCCCATAGGTAGCCATGGCCAAAGCTTGAATGGGAATTGTTGTTTTGTTAAGTACCTTCGAGTTGGTTCCGACCCACAGCAACCCTGTATAGGGTTTCTAAGGAGCAGCTGGTGAGCTTGAACCGCCAACCTTGCAGTTCAAATGGCTTTGCAGTTGGGTGCATGAACCCAAAGCGCCACAATGAGAATACAGGTCCCTAAACCCCTAAAACAGTGGTCCACAGGGTGTCCCACACAATCCCTTGCCCCATTTCCCTAATCTCTGGGAAGTACTTAGAATCTGGGGGTCCTGTGGCCTCTTTCCCCAAAGCAGTCTCCTAGCAGGGACTCTAGCTTAGCAGTGAGTGAGTCAGATTGTTGGAGGAGGAGAAGCTGCCTCCCCACCTGCTGGTATGAGAGGTGGGGGTGGTGGCCCAGGCAACATCCTCCAGGTCTGGACAGGTCCCCTGGCAGGCAGTGGCGCCACTTCCCTTTCAGGATGCCAGCAGGCAAGCCCTCCCTCTGCCAGGTACCATGGCCCACGTGGTACCCAATTCCTCCCATTCACTCCCCTCCAGAATCTTTGGGGCTCCTGGATTTTCCAGACCTCCCTTCACCAACCCCAGGGGCATGATCCAAGACAAGTCCCAAAGCCTGGGAATCCCTGGGATGTATGAAGGGATCCCTAGAGCATGGAGTGGGGTCTTAGCATAGAAACAGTGAGCTAGGGCTAGAATCTCTGTCTTGGGCCTGGTAAATCCAACTAGGCTCTGCTCTAGGGCCTTCACCCAACCTTCAGTCTCACTTTACTGGACAGGCTATAAAACAACAGGCTGTAAGCATAATCCCTGCCTCAAATTAGTGCCCCATATGTCTAACTCCTAGCAAATCATCAGCAACCATTCCCCCTGTCTTCCACCACCCCTAGTTAGCCCCTGTATTCCCCTAAAATATCTCTCCCTAACCATATACCATTCCCAAATTCTCTTCTGGTTCCATTTTCCAAGAACATCAGTAACGTTGGTACCGCTGGAAATCCTCTGCATTCCTTAAGATCTTTCCAACTACTTTGGCCCCCACTATTTCCTACTCCTCCCACCAAACACTAGTGCTCCCTCCCCAGGTGTCCCTGTATCTCTCGGTCTCCCCAAAACTCAAGCGCCTCACACCTGATCCCCAATTTCACCAGGTCCTCTAAACCCTCAAAAGCTTCCTTAGTGTCTTTTCCAGATCTCCCTTCCACTTCTCCCCATCTTTCCCTCCTCAAAATCTCCCTCCCCGAGATTCGGGATTCTCCTGCTTCTGTCTACAATCCGCTCAGGCTCCCCACCTCAATAAGCCCCTTCTTCGTATTCACAGACCCTTAGTACTCCTCCTTGCTTTTGAAACCCACCAAGAACTCCCCCACTGAAACTCCAGAACTCCAGTTCACCGGCACCCCCACCCCCCAATCCAGACAAGGATACCACTTCACTCTCATAACTCCCCTAGTTCTGCTCCCCTAAGAATTCCACTTCAGTCCCCAACTCCCCGCTCCTCCAGTCCCCCCATAACTCCAGCAATGTTCTCCACCCTCTCTCCAGCACCCCCAGTTTTATTCCCCCCAAAACGCCCCCGCCCTCACCTGCTCCGCACCGCTCGGCTCCACTCTTCCAGCTACACAATAGGGGGCGGACCCGCCTCCCCGCCTCGGATGCCCCGAGCGCCTCCCGTTGTCCTGGAGACCGCCAATCCCCCTCCCTTGGCGGCCAATTGGAACCAACAGAAGGCGAGGCGAGGCGGGCAGGACCTCTGAGCGGCCTGGGAGTTGTAGTTTCGGGATAGAAGGACGCGGTGGCACGTGGGCTCAGGTCGCCCCCTCGTGGAGCTCTATACAACCCTGCATAGAAAGGCAAGGCCCCCTCTTCCAGCTGCAAGCTTGAGGGGCTACCTGGCTAAGGCCCTTGCTTCAGAGGACCACAGGAGAGGACTCCTTAACTGGCTCTGTTCATGCCCACTTTCCTTTATAACCCACCTTCGACCCTCTTTCCTCCCGTAATAAGCTAAGAGAGCCGCAGAGGCAGTAGCTCGGGTTGAAATCTGAACCTGGGGGCAGGAACACCAGGCAGGGACTCCCCGCCCTCCTCCCAGGGGATCCACCCAGCTCCCCTGGGCTCACCGGATCTCCTCCCCCCCCTCCCTATCCCCATCCCCACCTCCACCGTTTTTTCTTTTCTCACCAGACTGGAAATACCTGTCTGCACTGGCGAGCTCCCAAAGCTTGCCCAGGCGCCTCCCACGGTGTGCAGTAGGGGAAATCTGTACTCTTTTAAGTTTGGAGTGTCAAGTCTGCTCCCGCCCAAGCTACCAGCTCAAACAGTTCAGAAACGCAGACCCTGAGGGGAGAAATGACAGATATCCCGAGGTGGGAGCTCAAAAGAGAAGGAGTGAAATACATGATCATTTACTGGACCTTTGCATGGTGCCAGATTTGGACTAGGTGCTTTATAATTCAGCTTAATGCACAAAACCCCTGTGGAGTAGGTAGATATAGCTCCAACTGACTTATGAGAAAACTAAGGCTTAACCAGGTGAAGGAACTTGCCCAAGATTTGCCATCTAGGACATGGCAGAACTGGGATTCTGACAACCGGAAGCTTTGATCAGATGGTATCCCCTAACTTCACAAAACTCTCTCCCTTGTAGACCTAAACCCTCAGGCAAAAAGATATTTTGCATGTATGGCCCTCAGCACTTTCTGATTCCTTGGGTTCCATGCTTGGCTGCCCTTAGGATGCAGTTTCCATGTGCCTTTCCCACCAGGCTTAAACTATCATTGCCTATTCAGGTCCCACCCATTCAATTGCTCCCCTTGCAACTTCCCCAAGCCTTCCCTGAAAGCAACACACTGTTCTCACTCCCATCTGAATTCCACTTAGTGCAACAAGGATCTATGAAACCAACTCAACATCAGGAGAGATCCTATGGGATACGTCTAACTGCTACTTCACACCAGATTCCGGATACATCACCTCACTAGGTGTTCCTCCAGTCACTATCTGATTACATTTTGCATCAGGAAGCTTGTGGCGACATACTCCAGTTTCAGTGAGTTCTGATTATTGGAAAGTTCTCACTGGGGTAAATGTCTAGTGCTTCTTGTCACAGCCTGAGTTGAAAGTGTAACTAGGGAGAGAGAAGCTGGAGCAGGGGGAGTGTTCTCTCCCATAAGCCTTTTAGTAAATCCTTCCAAATAGCACCTTTTCCACATTGTTTTACATTTTAATATACTGATATATTGATACGACTGTAATTCAAATGTGGGCAGAGGGAAGGGGCAACAGTGGTAGAATGCCACTCCTTCTATGCAGGAGACCTGGATTCTATTGGTAAAGTATCTCAAGCACAGCTACGGTTTGTCAGTGGAAACTTGCATGTTACTATGATGCTGAGCAAGTTTTAGTGGTGTTTCCAGACCGAGACAGGCTAAGAAAAAAAGCTTGGTGACCTACTTCTGAAAATTAGCCAACAAAAACTCTATAGATCCCATTGTGTCATGAGTCAGGGCATTAGTGAACATAAAAATGAAATTAACACATTGGTGGACATGACAAGAAAACAAAGCCATAGAGTATGACTAGAACAGATGGTCAAAGTGGGAAGCTATTTTTACTTCTTGGCTTCTCACCAACCATGGGGAAAGATCTCCCTCTCTTATGTTAGAATCAGCTATACTTCTAATCCAAACATTTCATTTCTGCTGCCTGTCATGTTTTCTTGAGGAGAAACTAATCTTTCCTGATTTAAATATTTAAAATTACTTTTGTAAATTGAGATGTAGAATGCTTTTCAACCTTTAAAAGATTTTCTGGAAGCTTATTTTGTGAGTTTTATTATTATTACCATTTTTCTCTGTTTCAGATGTATCTTAACACCATTTAAAAAAAATCTTTCTATTGTGATTTGAATGAGGGGTTAGAGTTCACAGAGCAAATTAATTTTCCATTCAACAATTTATACACATTTTGATTCGTGACATTAACTACAATGTAACAACACTCTTCCCACTTCCTCCCTGTGTTTAATGTTTCCATTAAGAAAAGGAATTTACTGAGTCCAATAACTTGTTCCCTTATAGTACCCCCTTCTCAAAACTCAACATTTCCTCTGAGCTGTCCTTGATCTACAAACTTTACTTTCTGAGAAAGTTTATTCAACAAATTAGAATTCCCTGAACCAGCTCACATTGTCTCTCTAAACACTGGTCTTGTCACCAGATCAGATGTATGATTTCCCATGTTGTTATTTAAAAGGTTGCATGTCTGCCTTTTGTCCCAATGAGACTCTTAGTTACATGAGGGTGTAAATCACGTCCTGTTCATCCTTGAATTCCTCCATAGCCCTTAGCCTATCAGAAAGGCCCCTGCTTATCTCGCCAGCTTCATTTCTCACTCACATCTTTATGCAGCCCCTAGAATTTACTGTGCACTGTTAATTATATTTATTGTTATTTATTATATCAGCGTCTTGGCACTTACCTTCCACAAGGCTAAGGTGCCCTTTTTTTTTCTTTCCCTGGCTCACTGCTGATCACAGGTCAAAATTCTGTTTACTTATCCCCTCCAAAGCACCTTCCTTGACCCTTCCTACCACACCTTCATCTTCACCCCATAGCCCTTGTGACGCTTTATTATAATGATATCTTTACTCACTCCACAAAGGATTCTTTGAAGGCAGTGTCTTTTCTGCCTCCCCATTGCTAGCCTAGTGCATGCCATTTAATAGATTCTCAAAGAACAAACTTTGCAAACTGTCAAGTGCTATGAGATGTTTATCCTCATTTCATGCCTCTGAGCTTATTCAGCTTTCTTTTGGGCTTGAGCCTTCCTCTTCAGGAGCTTAAGGTTATATGTGGTCCTCTGCCCTTTTCTATTCAGAGACTAGGTCTCAGAAGAAGCCATAAAGAGCTCTGGTAGCTCTGGTAGCGTAGTGGTTACAAATCAGGCTACTAACCTCAAGGTCGCACACCTTTCTTCATTTTAAACCATTCAGTGTTCCCATGTTCTGTTCCAGCAACTGCCTCTTGGTCCAGGTACAGATTCCTCATGAGCACAATTAAGTGTTCTGGAATACTCATACTTCACAATGTTGTCCATGGCTTGTCATGATCCACACAATCGAAAGCCTTTGCATAGTCAATAAAGCACAGGTAAACATCTTTCTGATATTCTCTGCTTTGCCAAGATCCATCAGACATCAGCAATGATATCCTTCCTTTCACGGCCTCTTCTGAATCCGGCTTCAACCTCTGGAAGTTCTCTGTCAATGTGTGCTTGCAGCCATTTCTGTATTACCTTTAGTAAAACTTTACTTGCATTGGATATCTAAGAGATTATCTGATGGTTTCTGCATTCCGCTGGATCACCTGTCTTATTCAACCTGTATGCTGAGCAAATAACCCAAGAAGCTGGGTTATATGAAGAAAAACGTGGCATCAGGATTGGAGGAAGACTCATTAACAACCTGAGATATGCAGATGATACAACCTTGCTTGCTGAAAGTGAAGAGGACTTAGAACATTTACTGATGAAGATCAAAGAGCACAGCCTTCGGTATGGATTACATCTCAACGTAAAGAAAACAAAAATCCTCACCACTGGACCAATAAACAACATTCTTATCAATGGAGAAAAGACTGACGTTGTCAAGGACTTCATCCTTCTTGGGTCAACTATCAACACCATGGAAGCAGCAGTCAACAGATCAAATGACGCATTGCATTAGGCAAATCTGCTGCACAAGACCTTTTTAAAGTGTTGAAGAGCAAACATGTCAGTTTGAGGACTAAGGTGCGCCTGACCCTAGCCATGGTATTTTCAGTAACCTCATAATGCATGTGAAAACTCGACAGTGAATAAGGAAGACCATAGAAGAATTGACACATTTGAGTTATGGTGTTAGAGGAGAATATTGAAAGTGCCGATAGATCCATTTTGGAAGAAATGCAGCCAGAGTGCTCTTTGGATGCCAAGATGGTCAAACTTCATCTCTCATACTTCAGACATATTGTCAGGAGGGACCAGTCACTGGAGAAGGATATCATGTTTGGTAAGGTGGAGGGTCAGAGAAAAAGAGGAAGACCCCCAGTGAGATGGATTGTCTAACTGGCAGCATCAATGGACTGAAGCATGGCAACAGTAGTGAGGTTGGCCCAGGATCGGGCAGTGTTTCATTCTACTGTGCATAAGGTTGCTATGAGTCAGTACCAACTCAATGGCACCTAACAACAACAACAACCTCAAGGTCAGCAGTTCGGAACTACCAACCGTTCTGTGGGAGAAAGATGAGGCTTTCTGCTCCCATAAAAATTTATAGCCTTGGAAACCCTGTGCAGGGTCACTATCAGTCGGAACCGACTCCACAGTACTTAACAACAACAAGAAAAAGCCATGGCCAACTGCACAGAGCCCATTCATTCATCTGTGCGTCACACTCTAAAATACATGAGGAATAAGCTGTCCCTCTTTTTGCAGGATGGATTCTAGGTAGGTTTTTCCAGTCAGTATTTGGCACTCTGATGGTAAAATTATCCAGCATCTCAGCGTTCCCAAAGCCTTAACCCCAAATTTTAAAAGATGGTGCCACCCAGGAAAGAAGTCTATACTGGTTTTCATACTGCGGTAAGTTGTGTGTTGTAATGCCGGAAGCTATGCTACCAGTATTATAAATACCAGTAGAGTTGCCCATAAGGCATAGGTTTCAGTGGAGCTTCCAGACTAAGACACTTTAAAGAAGGAGAGGTGGACCATTTCTGAAGGTTAACCACAAAACACCTTATGAATAGCAGTGGCTCATTGACTGATAAACTGCTGGAAGATGAGCCCTTCAAGTTGCAATGCACTCAAAATACAATCGAGGAAAGATTGTCTCCTCAAAGTAGAGTTGACCTCAATGATGTGAATTGAGCAAAACTACTGAGACATTCATTTGTTGATGTGGCAGAACTCAAAATGAGTAGAAACACTTGCAAATATCCATTAATTATGAGAATGTGGAATATACAAAGTATGCATCTAGGAAAATTTGAAGTTGTCAGAAATGCAATGCAATGCATAAAGATTGATATCCTAGGCATCAGTGATTTGAAATGGACTGGTATTGGCCACTTTAAGTCTGACATACATATAGTTTATTATGCAGGGAATATCAAAGTGAAGAGGAATGGTGTCACATTTATTATCATAATGAGCATTTCAAGACCTGTCTTGATGTACAATGCTGTCTGTGATAGAATGATAGCCATATGTCAACAAGGAAGACCAGTTAATATTATTATTATTCAAATCTATACATCAACCACTAAAAATAATGATGATGAAATTGAAGAATTCTACCAACTTCTTAGTCTGAAATTGATCGAGCATGCAATCAAGATGCGTTGATAATTATTGGTGAATAGAATGCAAAAGTGAGAAACAAAGTGGAAGGATCAGTAGTTGGAAAATATAGTCTTGGTAATAGAAATGATGTGAGATCTCATGATAGAATTTTGTAAATACCTTCTGTAAACAATATAAAAGGTGACTAAACGCATGGACCTCACCAGATGGAATACACAGGAATCAAATTGACTATATCTGTAAAGAGAAATTAGAAGAAGCTTAATATCAACCAAAACAAGATCAGAGGTTGACTATGGAACGGACCATCAATTGCTCATAAGCAAGTTCAGGTTGAAGCTGAAGAAAATGAAAACAAGTCCAAAATAATTGAAAAAAAGAGCCAAAATAATTGCTTTGAATATGTTGTTGTTGTTGTTAAGTGCTGTCAAGTCAATTCCGACCCATAGCAACCCTGTATAGAGTTTCCAAGGAGCAGCTAGTGAGCTTGAACCACCAACCTTGCAGTTCAAATGACTTTGCAATCTGACGCATTAGCCCACAGTGCTGCACTAGGACTCCAACTTTGAATATATCCCACCTGAATTTAGAGACCATCTCAAAAGCAGATTTGATGCATTAGATATAATGATTGAAGACCAGAGAAGTTGTGGAATGACATCAAGAACATCATCCATGAGGAAAGTCAAAGGTCTTTAAAAAGACAGGAAAGAAAGAAAAGACAAAATTGAAAGTTGGAAGAGACTTTGAAACTTGCTCTTGAATTTGGAGTAAGTAGCTAAAGTGACTGGAAGATAATTGTTATCAGGACTGATTGAGAGGGTTGGAAATCTAAAGATGGACATTTTGTAACAAAGAGGGGAGTGATTAATTTATCAGTCTAGGAGCAGAGGACCCTGGCACCATCAATGGAGAAGAGCAAAGAGCGGAATCCTACCCAGAGAGGCAGTGAGGCCTGAGATGGAGGCAGACAAGACAACGTCAAGAGATGGTGGGGCTGGGGGCTCGGGATCAGGAGATGGAAAGGGGCTGAGGACTGTGGTGGGAGGGGGGTGCAGGTTTACAGGGTACACCCCTTGGTTGGGTGAGGATGCATGGACAGGATGATAACTATGCCAATAAAATGATGGATGATGGAATGAATGTAAAGCTGATGTTCTCCCATGTAGACTATCACACAATTCACAATAAAACATTTAATAAATAAATAACTAAATAAATAAAGTGACTGGAAGAAATGAAGTAAAAGTGCTGAACAGAAAATTTCAAAGGGCAGCTCAAGAAGACTAAATAAAGTATTGTAATGAAATGTGCAAAGACCAAGAGTTAGAAAACCAAATTTCTCAAGCTGAAAGAACTGACAAAAACAAATCAAGCCTATGGTTGCAATATTGAAGGATTTTATCGGCAAATATTGAATGATGGATGTAAATTCAAAAGAATATCGAAGGAATATACAGAGTCACCATACCAAAAATAATTGGTCAATGTTCAACCATTTCAAGAGGTAGCATATGAGGAAGCTTCTATGGTACTGAAGGAAGAAGTACAAACTACACTGAAGGCATTGGTGAAAAACAAAGCTCCAGGTATTGACGGAATACAAATTGAAATGTTTCAACAAACTGATGTCATCATGGAGGACATTACTCATGTATGCCAAGAAATTTGGAAGATAGCTACTTGGTCAACCAATTAGAAAATAGCCTGATTTGTGCACAGTCCACAGAAAGCGGACCCAGCAGAATATGGAAATCATCAAACAATATTAGTAATACCAAATGTAAGTAAAATTTTGCTGCATATAATTTAAAAAGGGTTGCAGCAGTACATCCAAGCCAGATTCAGAAGAGGACGTGGAACGAGGGGTATCATTGCTGATGTCAGATGGATCTTGGCTGAAAGCAGAGAATACCAGAAAGACATTTCTTTGTGTTTTATCGGTTGTGTGGATCCTAACATACTATGGATAACATTGCAAACAATGAATATTTCAGAACACTTAATTGTGTTCTGGAATACTCATAGACCAAGCAGCAGTTGTTCAAACAGACAAGGAGATACTGAATGGTATAAAATCAGGAAAGATGTGCATCAGGGTTGTATCCTTTCACCATGCTTGCTAGAGAAGCTGGATTATATGAAGAAGAACATGATGTCAGGACTAAAGGAAGACTTGTTAACAACCTGAAATATACAGATGACACAATCGTGCTTGCTGGAAGTGAAAAGGATTTGTAATAGTGACTGATGAATATCAAAATCTTCTGTATTGATTTAACTCAATGTAAAGAAAATAAAATCTTCACTACTGGACCAATAAATAATATCATGATAAATAGAGAAAAGACTGAATTTGTCAAAGACTTCATTTTACTTGGATTCAAAATCAACACAGGAGCAGCGGTCAAGAAATCAAACTATGTATTGCATTAGGCGAATCTCCTGCAAAAGACCTCTTTAAAGTGCTCAAGAGCAAATATGTCGGATTGAGGACTGAGATGTGCCTGACCCAAGCCATGCTATTTTCAATCACCTCATATGCATGTAAAAGTTGAACAATCAATAAGGAAGACTGGAGAAGAATGATGTATTTGAAGTATTGTGTTGGTGAAGAATATTGAAAGTATTATGTACTGTCAGAAGAACAAACAAATGTGTCTTGGAAGAATTAGAGTTAGAATTTTCCTTAGAATAGAGGATGGGAAGAATTCATCTCTCATACTTTGGACATGTTGTCAGAAGGAATCAGTCCTTGGAAGACATCAGGTTTGGTAAATTGGAAGGTCAGCGAAAAAGAAGACCTTCAATTAGATGGACTGACACAGTGGCAGCAATAATGGGCTTATACTCTTAAACTTAACAACAATTGTGATGGTCGTGCAGGACAGAGCAGTGTTCTATTGTATTGTGCATAAAGTCACTATGAGTCAGAACTGACTCAACAGCACTTAACAAAAACAACAGGATAGATGTTGGAGGAAGGGGGACCACAGATTACAGGCCTTTTTGGAGGTGGGACTATTTATTTGTCTGACACACTCTCAGGGCCTAATGAAGGGGCAAAGAACCAACATCAGGCCTTACCATCTAGAGGGTAAGGGTAAAGGTTCAGACTCCAGAGCCATAGAGTGAATTAACTTGACAATCTTATAAGTGCTTTTGGGACTGTTTTCCCAACCTCACCCACTCCTTCCAAAGCTCAAGGGACTTCATCACAAAATCCTAGACAAGGAGCCAATTTTTGTCTCTTGCACCTGATTCCTTTCTAGTTCAGGAGCTCCTGACTCTTGGCTTCCTCCATGCTACTTTCAGAATCCTCCTCCTGGGTGGCCCTAATACCTGACCCATGTTTTCCTGCTTCCCCAAGAGCAAAGTATTCTCAGTTTCAAGATCCTCCTGTACTTCCCATTGCCCCTTCACAGAATTACTAATCTTTTTCTTAACAGACACTTTGGAGATCAGCGTCCTTCCCTCACTGACAAAGGGGTGAGAGATCTAGAGCAATTCCAGGGTGTGTGCCTCCCACTGCTTAGCCTCTCCCTATCAGACTCCCATTCTGAAATTCCTGCGGTTACCAGCTGATCCCATCTCTGTGGGAACCAAGGCACTTGCTTTAGCCATGTTTTCCTAAGAGCACTGTCTTAGCTGCCTAGGGCTGCTGTAACAAAAATACCACAAATGGATGGCCTTAAAGAACAGAAATGTGTTTTCTCACAGTTCTGTAGGCATTGAGTATGAATTCAGGGCACTGGTATGGAGAAGGGTCTCTTTCTCGTCTCTGGAAAAAGATCTTGTCTCAGTGATCCTGGGTTCCTTGTTGATCCTCACATGTGCTTCTGTCTTCCCCAGTTTGTGCTTGCTTCTCTGTGCCTAGTTCTTTTCATTTGTCAAAAGTGATATACTGTACATTGATAAGACCTCGTTACCATACCAAAGAAGCCTCTCTTCCTAAATGGTATTATATCCACAGGTACAGGGGTTAGGATTCCAACACATATTTTGGGAGACACAATCCAAGCCATAACCAATCATCTACATACACCTATGCTGATCTTTCCTTCAACTGTGTGTTCCTTGTAGAAAGGGACCATACTCAATGGATATTTGCTGAATAATGTGTCCCTAGCTGTGAGGCAAGTGGCAAGCAGAACCTAGAGCTCCTAAGTATCTTAGCAGGAATAATATCACTCAAATACAGGATCCTAAATGGGAGAATTCTAAGAAGTTAGATTCCTGTATTTGAGTGGTATTGTTCAGGCTAAGATTCCTCTGCTCTTGTATCTCTGTTCTTCTCTGGGCTGATGACTTTAGTTAACTCCCATCTACCCTCCCTGGCATATAAGGCTGTCTCATACAATGAGCTGTGGAGGACCCTAGGACAGTCCTTCTCCAGTTGTGCATTGAACCTGGTGAAATTTCAGACATCCTCCTGATACTAGCTGCTCTGGACCTCTGGTGCTCACCCCATATATATGACAACTCTGCAAGATCAAGAGTAAAGATCTTGAATCCTTGATCCTCTACAACCTTGTTGGTAGCACTGTCCTGTCTGTTCCTTCCCTATAGGTTTCTATGTCTCAGAACTCTCCGGAATCTTATCCTGGGTTAATGTCTCTCCCGCCTACTCCCACCAAAGAGTCTTAAGTTTATATTCCTGGTTTTTCCTTAGCCCAATGATCCACCTAAATTTTTCAACCAGGCCCAATTTGTCACTGCCTAAGACTTGGTCATTCTCCCAAATCAGATTTGTAGCCACTACTGAATACAGTTTGTTCTTGGTCTCTTCAGCTGCCACTGGAGATGGGAGGGAAGGAGGTGTTGAAGAGGTGATTGGAAGTCACCCTAGTGACAGACATGTGTAGGTAGTGAGTGAATTGAAGAGGTGGTATGGAATGTGGTGGGGAAATCACAGGTTCAGTTAGGTTAAAAGGAATCTTGCTTTTAGGAGCCCTGGTAGAGTAATAGGTTAAGTGTTGGACTACTAACTGAAAGGTCGCTGGTTCGAACCCATCAGCCACTTTGGGGGAGAAAGATGAGGCAATCTGCTCCTGTACATATTTACAGACTTAGAAACCCTAGGGAGCAGTTCTATTCTGTCCTCTCAAGTCACTGTGGGTTAGAATCAACTCTTTAGTAGTGGGTTTTTCTTTGTTTTTTTTTTTTTTTTTTAGTAGTGTTTTTTTTTTTTTTTTTTTTTTTTTTTTTTGGGGGGGGGGGCAGAGTTGGAGAATGGGATAAATAGCGAATAATATAATACCAAATTGTATTGTGAGTGGATCTTTTAGGCTCGATTTCCTCCTTAAAAGAAGGCTTGGGAAAGCGCTCGGGCTTGGAGAAGGTTTGCTTAGAATAGAAAACATGGAAGTGAGTTTTGCCAGAGCCAGACCCAGCAAGGATAGAAGAATCAAACACAGTTCCTCCATAGTGATGGCCACCTGATTTGACTTTATTGCCAGATTTTCCTCAAAGAGCATGATCCTTAGGATATCTAACCCTGAGCCTCCTGGGATATGTGGAGAGAACTGGAGAAAAGATTCCCTGGGGACTGGAAAGAAACAACGCTGAAGATAGGGGTCTTCAAGAGGCAGTCGGTCTTCCAAAGTTCTTCTTAAGTTTCATTCTGTTTCTCCTGAGTGGTTTCGTCTTTGGCACTTGGTGTCTTTTTTGGACTCCAACAACCCAAAGCCCCACAGCCAGAGTTACCAAGAGCAAGAGAAGAAGCAGTCCCTTGACCAGGAGGCAGAAGGAAGATGAGGCCTTCTCAGAAAGGAATCCGGGATCTGGGATGGAAAAAGGGAAAGAAAGAAGGACTTGTCAGAGGAAGGTGTTAGGTTAAGATGAGGAGACAGACACCTACCACAAATTCCACAGAGGGGGTCTCCAGTTCATGAGTTGGCATTATTCAGTTGATGCCCTTTTGCAAGGGTCTCTGTAAATATTGATTCTTGAGAACTGAGATCAGGGGAGTGATCTTAGATGAGCAAGAGAAGAGATCATTGGAAGTTGGGGACAGAAGGAGGAAGGGGCTGGCACTAGGTGTCAAGCCTCTGTGAGAGGGAGTAGGTTCTAGCTTGCATATGCTGTCTTAGAGGAGCTTAAGGAGAAAGATGGTGGCTCCTTCCCCAAGAGAATGACCTTGAGGAATGTGTCCTAGTGTTTCAGAGACTGTCTCTGGTCTCCTGATACCTGCACAGAAAAACCCAGCACGAATCAGACGGGAGCTGATGTTGCTGATGGGATTGCTGGCCCTGCAAGTATAGGAAGGGGCATTGTCTCCAGGTCTCCAGAATGTGCTGAGGGCAGGGCCTTCATGGACTGTATCAATGCTGCCTCCATAGGCTGTCCAACTGTAGGTCACATCCATGTCGGCCGTTTCCATAGAACACATCAGGGATATATTACAGGCATCTTCCCCAGAGATCTCAAAATTTACAGTGACTCGGGGCTCCAACAGTCTACCTGGATGAGAAGGGAAGATAGAAAAAACCCTCTGAATAATCAGAGTTGGTGTTGTTTTCCTAAACTCAACTCTGGTGTTATGGTACTACCCCCTGAGAATCCCTTCACCTACAACAAATACACAAACATAAATCAGCCACCATTCAACCTGTAATTCTCGGATCCCCAGGACATTTGCTGAGGTAGGTAGAGCTGCCATTGGAAACTTCTACCTTCTCCTCCTGCCTTTTTTTTCTCTCACCTTTGTACCCCACCTTCCTCAAAACTCCACTCTGCCTTGTGGATTCCATAAACTGTTATCACCATTCTTAGGAGTGTTTATATTTTAATCAGTGTCTTTTCAAAATTCAAGGTCAAGCACTCAGTGTGACAGACACTAGGAAGCAAAGTATTCAAGTAGAGGGTAGATACTGATTTCTCATTAGCTATCATCGAATTGGAATCCTGGTGTGGCGCTGTGGGCTAATGCGTCAGACTGCAAAGTCGTTTGAACTGCAAGGTCAGTGGTTCAAGTTCACCAGCTGCTCCTTGGAAACTCTATACAGAGTCTCTATAGGTCGGAATCGACTCGACGGCACTTAACAACAACAACATATCATCAAACTGGAGTACTGGTGTAGCTCTGTAGGATAAGCACTGAATTGTTAGCTACAAGGTTAGTGATTCAATTCTATCAGTCACTCCTTGGAAACCCTATACAGGGTTGCCTTGAGTCTGAACACATTCAACAGTATTTAGCAACTTCATCAAATTGGCCCCTGACTCATGGTAACCTCATGCATAATGGACTGGATTGTTGGAATCCACCTGACAACAACAACAACATAGGCTTTTCATTGACTGATTTTGGGGGGTAGATCCTGGTCTGGCTTCAATTGGAAGCTCCACTAGAATCTGTTCAGCATCATAGCAGGGAGATGCTGACTAGTACCCTTGTTAGTTGTTGTTGTTGTTAGGTGCCGTCAAGTCAGTGCCAAGTCACAGTGACTTTATGCACAACAGAATGAAACACTGCCCAGTCTTGCAGTGCACTAACATCACAATCATTGTTACATGTGAGCCCATTGCTGCTGTCACTGTGCCAATCCATCTTGTTGGGGGTTCTTCCTATTTTTCTCTGACCCTCCACTTTACCAAACATGATATCCTTCTCCAGGAACTGGTCCCTCTCATATGTACAAAGTATGAGAGATGAGGTCTGGCCATCCTGGCTTCCAAGGAACATTCTGGCTGTACTTCTTCCAACACAGATTTGTTAGTTCTTTTGGAAGTCCATGATACTTTTAATATTTTTCTCCAACACCATAAACTCAAATACACTAATTCTTCTATGGTCTTCCTTATTCACTGTTCAACTTTCACATGCATATAAGGTTATTGAAAATACTATGTCATGGGCCAGACGCATCTTAGTCCTCAAACTGACATCTTTGCTCTTCAACACTCTAAAGAGGTGTTGTGCAGCAGATTTGCCAAGGGCAATACATCGTTTGATATCTTGACTGCTGCTTCCACAAGTGTTGATGGTTGCTCAGAGCAAAATAAAATCTTTGACAACTTCAATCTTTGCTCCATTTATATGGATGTTGTTTATTGGTCCAGTGGTGGGAATTATTGTTTTCTTTACATTGAAGTGAAACCCATATCAAAGGTTGTGGTCTTTGATCTTCATCAGTATTTTAAATCCTCTTCACTTTCAGCATGCAAGATTCTCTATCATCTGCATATCACAGGCTGCTAATGAGTCTTCCTCCAATCCTGATGCTATGTGTTTCTTCATACAATCCAGCTTCTCAGATTATTTGCTCAGCATACACAATGAATAAGTATGGTGAAAGAACGCAACCCTGGTGCATACCTTTCCTAATTTTAAACCATTCAGTGCTCCCTTATTCTGTTGGAACAACTGCCTCTTGGTCTATGTGCAGGTTCCTCATGAGCAAAATTTAAGTGTTCTGGAATACTCATTCTTCGCAATGTTGTCCATAGCTTGTCATGGCCCATACAATTGAAAGCCTTTGCATAGTCAATAAAGCACAGGTAAACATCTTTTAGGTACTCTCTGCTTCTAGTCAAGATCCACCTGACGCTGGCAATAACATCCTTCATTCCATGTCCAATTTGACCCTCTGGAAGTTTTCTGTCAATGTATGGTTGCAGCCACTTTGGAATTATCTTTAACAAAATTTTGCTTGCATGAGATATTAATGATATTGTTCAATAATTTCCACATTTTGTTGGATCACCTCTTTTTGTAATGGGCACAAATACAGATCTCTTCCTGTCAGGTGGCCAGGTAGTTGTCTTCCAAATTTCTTGGCATAGATGAGTGAGTGCCTTCCTTCAGTACTGCCTCACTTTCTTGAAAGACTTCAATTTGTATTCCATCAATTCCTGGTGCCTTGTTCTTTGCCAATGCCTTCAATGCACCTTGGACTTCTCCTTTCAGATCATTGGCTGTTGATCATATGCTAGCTCTTAAAATGGTTGAACATCACCATTTCTTTTTGGTACAGTGACTGTATTCTTTCCAACTTCTTTTGAGGCTTTCTGCATTATTCAATATTTTGTCTATTGTTGTTGTTGTTGTTGTTAGGTGCCATTGAGTCAGTACCGACCCATAGCAACCTTATGCACAGCAGAATGAAACACTGCCTGATCCCGGGCCAACCTCATTACTGTTGCCACACTTGAGTCCATTGATGCTACCACTTGGCCAATCTATCTGTTGGAGGTCTTCCTCTTTTTCTCTGACCCTCCACCTTACCAAACATGATATCCTTCTCCAACCACTGGTCCCTCCTGACAATATGTCCAAAGTATGAGAGATGAAGTGTGGCCATCTTGGACTCCAAGGAGCACTCGGGCTGTACTTCTTCCAAAATGGATCTATTGGTTATTTTGGCAGCCTATGGCACTTTCACTATTCCCCTCCAACACCATAACTCAAAAACATCAATTCTTCTATGGTCTCCTTTATTCACTGTCCAGCTTTTGCATGCATATGAGGTTATTGAAAATATCATAGCATGGGTCAGATGCATCTTAGTCCTCAAGCTGACATCTTTGCTCTTCAACACTGTCAAAGGGTCTTGTGCAGCAGATTTGCCTAATGCAATACGTCATTTGATTGCTTGACTGCTGCTTCTGTGAGTGTTGATAGTTGATCCAAGAAGAATGAAGTCCTTGACAACTTCTATAGAATCCTTTTTGTCTATAGAATCCTTCAGTATTGTAAGTCGAGGCCTGATTTTTCTCTTCAGTTCCCTCAGCTTGAGAAATGCTGAGTGTGTTCTTCCCTTTTGGTTTTCTAACTCCAGGTCTTTGCACATGTCATTATAATATTTGACTTTATCTTCTCAAGTTACCCTTTGAAATTTTCTATTGAGCTCTTTTACCTCCTCATTTCTTCCATTTGCTTTAGCATCTCTAAGCTGGAGAGTAAATTTTAGAGTCTCTTCTGATATCCATTTTGATCTTTTCCTTATTTCGTGTCTTCTTAATGGCCTTTATCTTTCTTCCTGTATGACATTCATAATGTCATCCCACAACTCTTCTGGTCTTCAGTTTTTAGTGTCTAATGCATCAAATATGTTCTTAAGATGATCTCCAAATTCAGGTGGGATATGGTCAAGGTCATTTTTTGGCTCTTGTGGACTTGTTTTAATTTTCTTCAGCTTCAGCCTGAACTTGCATATGAGCAATTGATGGTCTGTTCCACAGTCTGCTCCTGACCTTGTTTTGGCTGATAATATGGAGCTTTTCTACCATCTTTTTCCACAGATGTAGTCATTTTATTTCTGTGTATTCCATCTGGTGAGGTTCATGTGTACAGTTGTCTTTTATGTTATTTAAAAAAGGTATTTGCAATGAAGACATCATTGGTCTTGCAAAATTCTATCATACAATGTCCAGCATCATTTCTAACACCAAGGCAATATTTTTCAACTACTGAGCCTTCCTTTTTGTTTCCCACCTTTGCATTCCAATCACCAGCAATTATCAATACATCCTGATTGCATGTTTGAACAATTTCAGATTGAATAAGTTGGTAGAATTCTTCAATTTCATCATCATTGGCTTTAGTGGTAGGTGCATACATTTGAATAATCATGGAATTAACTGGTCTTCCTTGTAGACATATGGATATTACCCTATCACAGACAGTGTTGTACTTCAAGATATATCTTGATATGTTCTTCTTAATGATGAATATGATGCCATCCCTTTTCAGTTTGCCTTCCAGGCATAGTAAACCATGTGATTGTCAGATTCAAAATAGCCAATACCAGTCCATTTCAGCTCACTAATACCTAGGATATTGATGTTTATGCATTCCTTTTCATTTTTGACAATTTCCAATTTTCTTAGGTTCATATTTCATGCATTCCATGGTCTGATTATTAATGGTTGTTTACAGCGGTTTCTCATCATTTTGAATTGTATCCCATTAGCAAATGAAGGTCCTGAAGGATTTATTTCATTAGTGTCATCATGGTCAACTCTACTTTGAGGAGGCAGCTCTTCTCCAGTTGCATTTTGAGTGCCTTCCAATTTGAGGAGCTCATTCCCTAGCACTATATCTGGCAATATGCTGTACTCTTCATCATGTTTCAATATTCAATATTCTGTGCTGACAGTGTTCCACTGCTATGCATAAGGTTTTCAGTGACTAAATATTCAGAAGTAGTCCACCCTTTCTTCTTCATCTGGAAGCTCAGCTGAAACCTGTCTATTGTGGGTGACCCTGCTAGTATTTAAAATACCTGTGGCATAGCTTTCAGAATCATAGCAACATGCCAATCACCACCGTGCAACAAATGACAGATGAGTGGTGTATTAGTGCCCTGTTGTTGTTGTTAAGTGCCGTCGAGTTGATTCCAACCCATAGTGACCCTGTATAGGGTTTCCAAGGAGCAGCTGGTGAGCTTGAACCACTGACCTTGCAGTTCAAATGGCTTTGCAGTCTGACGCATTAGCCCACAGTGCCACACCAGGACTAGTGCCCTTGTACCCCTCAAACCACCCTTGGGTATGAAAGGCTCAAGAATGGAGGTTATGTGCATCAGCAGGCTGCAAAAATCTCACTGATAGAGAAAAGCAGAGACACAAGGGAAGAAGGTAAGTTCTTTCCCTGAGAATACACTGCACTGACACCTGGGCTCCTGGAGGGTCTATGCATGAAGCCCTGTACCTCTCACTGTGCAGCACACCTGCCTGAAGGCACCTTAGTGCCCTAGGGCCTCCTTGCCACAGTTCACTTTGGTGGTTGTAGCTCAGAGACTGAGGTTGGGCAGGCTGGAGACTGTCCCTCTCCCAATCCCAGCTCCTCAAACCACAACCTAGAGTTATCGGACCCCAGGAGAGACAGACAAAATAGTGCATGGCTCCCAGTATAAACTTACGGTACAGACGTAGATTGTAATGCTGCATGACAGAGATCTGGGATGTCCTTAGGTTGACTTGGGCTTGGTAAGGTCCTGCATCCTCCCAGCTCAGATTGTTGATCTGCAGGGAGTATCGGGGGTCCAGAAAGCTCACTCGGCCCTGGTAGCGTGGGTTGGTCACAGTAATGACAGCTGGGTTTCCCTCTTTCCCTGCCACCACAATTGCAAGTGGTATGTGGGAGAACCAGCAGATACTCTCAACCTCTTCATGTGATGGTATCTCCAGGGGAAGACTGATGGACTCCTGAAGGATAGCCACCACTTCCTCTGGATCCATACCATCTCCAGAGTCCCCTTTGACTGCAGATAGAGGAAGAAAAGAGACGGGAAACAACCCAGTATTTGTCTGGGTTGTGTGCCAGGCCAGAGGACTATGGTCTCAAGGGAAAAGATTGTTTTAGTGCTTCATCCTGTCCTCCACCTGTCTCTTCTGACTCTAGCATTCTGCTGCATCTAAGTTAAGTACATACCAGAGGTTGTCTTCCATCTGTGACTCACCTCCCAAATTTTACCTTCCCCTTCTGCTCCCCTGGGCTGCTTCCCTTTTTCTATCCCCAGGTTTATTCATCTTTTGGTCCTGCCCTGAAGTCACATCCTACTCCTCATTATTCCAGAAGAGCTCAAGCATTTAGCCCCCAAAGAAGGACCTGACTGACCCAGGACCCAGCAGAGCAAGAAGACAGATGGGGAAGGAGAAACACATGTAGGAATAGGTAGTCTCACTCACCTTCCAGGAGCAACAAGAGAAGGACCAGCCAAGCCAGGGCCTCCATGCCAGCAGTCTGTGAGCCAGCAGGTAAGACGTGTTCAACTCTCAGTGCTGTGAGGAAGACAACTGTCAAGACGCTCCCCAGACACAAAGGGACTGATTAACAGTCTGAAGAGAAGGAAATGATCCTCACCCTATACAATAGTCCTCTAACTTCCTCCTTCCTCACTAAGCCCCTCCTTGCCTATCATGAAGAGTGCTCTCTCTCAGATCCTGATTATCAAGATGCTGTTCCCACTGACTTATGCTGTTCTGATAGTTCAAGTCCACTGGAGGCATCTCACAAAAGAGTTCTGGTGATCTACCTACTTCTTAAAAATCAACCTTTGGTGAGGATAAGACTCTTGTGGTACAATAGTAAATAATTGCTATCAGGGCTGACTGTGAGGGTTGGAAATGTAGAGGCAGACATTTTATAACAAAAGGAAGGGAGTGGTTGATTTTGTAGTACAGGAGTGGAGGCCCCTGGGACCATCAAGGGAGAGTTGTGGAGTGTGGGGCCCTACCCAGAGAAGCAGTGACGCCAGAAATGGAGGTAGAGATGATGGTGTGGAGGTATGGAGCAGCTGGGGACTCTGGACTCAGGGAGGGAGAGGGTCTGTGTGCTGGCTACTGGATGGCAGGCTTGAGGGGTGTACCCTTTGGTTGTTTGATAATGCATGGAGGGGAATGTAATCATTGCAATGAAACGAAATACGATAGGAGTATGTAAAGCTAATGTTCTCCCAGGTAA
>NW_006408560.1:19722372-19746336 GCF_000296735.1 Chrysochloris asiatica
CTGAAAACCCTATGGGGCACAGTTCCACTCTACATATGAGATAATCACAAATCAGAACCAAGTCAAGTATAACTAATTTCATGTTGCTTCATGAGTGGCCCTCAGTTACCCCTGTAAACATCCCTTTCCCTGACAGATTCCAGAATGAGCATCATTGTACTACACTTTCAGCTCCACTGTCTGCTTTAACTTTCCCAGGCCTGACTTGGGTACCTGTCCCTCTGTCCCCCACATGCAGGGGACAGGTTTCAAATCTTTCCAAATCTTCTCTTAAAGTCCGCTTCACCTGTCTGTGGTCTGAGATACCCTTTGGAGAAGAGGTGGTGACTCACAGCAAAGTTAACAGCTCTTTATGAAGAAACCTCTTTCCCTCCCTCTCTCTCTCAGAACTCTCTGTCCTTGGATGAGAGGGTTACAAAAGCAGTGACTCAGGTTTTCCTTAATAATTCCCACTGTGAATTCTGCAAGGGGAGATCTCCTCACACCTCCTTTGATATCCTGCTATCTGTCACATTGGCACCTTAATGTCGCCAAGGCAGAAAGACAGTCTGGAAGAGACAGTGTGGTCCCCTGAACCACAATCTCTTATCCCACTTGATTCCTGTGTGGAATCAAGTTACTGAGGTGGGCAGTGTAGGCCTGGTGGCTCAATGGGTTAAGTGTTGGGCTGCTAACTGGAAGGTCATTGGGTTAAGTCCACCAGCAGTTCCAT
The DNA here is from genome assembly GCF_000296735.1 of Chrysochloris asiatica. NCBI lineage: Eukaryota > Metazoa > Chordata > Mammalia > Afrosoricida > Chrysochloridae > Chrysochloris > Chrysochloris asiatica. Next base: position 19,723,085 of record NW_006408560.1, read on the forward strand.
GGTAGAAAGATAAGGTTGCCTGATCCCCAAAAGATTTGCAGTTTTGTAAAGCCTAAGGAGCAACTCTGCTATGTCCTATGGGGTCACTATGAGTAGGAACTGAGTAAACTGGGCACCCTCCACTTTTCTGCTTCAGGGAGTACTCTGCAGTGGCAGGGATTCACTCAGCTCAATCACAGGTACACTCAGAGTGTCCAGGGGAAGTGAACACCCCAAGAGGCACCTTCAGCCAATGGAGGATTGAGTATGTGGGTGAATGTCTCAGCCTCCCTGCCCTTTCATGGGACAATTCTGAAGCATTTTCTATGTATTTCCTTTGAGAGATTGAACTACATTAATCAGCCATTATTGTTGCTGTTGGCTACCACCAAGTTGCATCCTACTCATGGTGGCCCCATGCACAATGGAATTGGACACTTGGGATCCCTAGGTTTTTCCTGGCTGATTTTTCAGAAATAATGACTAGATTTTTCTTCCTAGTCCATCTTAGTCTTGAAGCTCCATCAAGACCTGTCCAACATCACTACAACACACAGACTTCCATTTAACAAACAAACACTGGCTGGGCATTGAACCATGTCTCTCCCACCGAAGGAGAGAATTCTTCCATTGAACCACCAATGCCCTCAGTCAGTGATGAGTACATCCTTCACCGGCCTTTCTCCCTTTCCGATCTCATCTCAAGTTCCCCTACTCTCTTAGTTTTGCTCTAATCACGTCCCTGAAAGACTTCTTCCACCCAGGTTTTTGCCTAAAGGTAGGATTTGGAAAAACTAAGACATAATTGAGTAAGATAAAGTACTCGATAAAATTTATTTCCCCTCTCTCTTCTGTCTCTGTCTTTAGGAACAAATTAGCCAGTGATCTTCCCCTCCCTGCCCCCCATTCTTCTGATATCACAATAATGGGAAAGGGTGACTAATGTAAAGTGAGTCTTTTTTTGGTAGAAAGGATAGGGGATAATGAAAGAGAAAAACCTTTCATCAAACTTTCTCCTCAGATTCTCTTTGGGTCTGGAAAGATGTGGACCCACACAGCAAAACCACATTCCTGGAGGAGCCATTAACAAATCAGTTTGAAATAAATCACCTCTCTCCTGAGGCAAATCATGTTGAGACCTACACTTGTCTTCTATTCTGGGACCTGCCTGTACACTTGATATATGGTTTCTTTTCCTTTCCTTTCCATTTTCTTTTGTAAGTGTCAGGGTTAAAAGAGTGACTATTCAGTTGAACCATGAAGGTGGCTGGAGATACTGAAACTGCAAATTGTTGAAGTGCACCCAAAGGAGTCATGCAACAAAGGAGAAAAAAGTGTTCCTAGTAAAGGAACCAGCATGTGCAAAATCCCTGAGGTGGAAGACAGTGGGACACAGTGAGACACAGGCAGAATGTCCACCAGGTGGACAGAGTAAAGTGGAGAATAATTGAGATGAAGTTGGAAAGGTGGAATAGAGATAGCTCACCAGGGTCTTATAGACCTGTTCAAGAATTTCTAAGAGCACACACAATGTAAGAGTATATAAACATATAAAAGTATAAGTTATACTCTTTCACCAAGTATACCTTTGATAAATACCTAGAATTGGCAAATGTTTATCAGGGATGAGAAGGGAAGCAGAAAGGGGTAGTCATTGTTTAGAAACTTAAAAGCATTGAGTGTTTTTGGTGATGGGAAATTTGACAGTAGATATTGATGATGGTTGCACAGTATGATTAATGTAACTGGTGTCATTGAACTGTACTTGTGAAAACTGTTAAATTGGTGAATTGTGTGCTATATATACTTTGTTGTTGTTGTTGTCAAGTGTCATCAAATCAGTTCCGATTGATGTGACTCTGTACAGGGTTTCCAAGGAGTGACTGGTGAGCTTGAACTGCCGACCTTGCCATTCAAACAACTTTGCAGTCCAGCACATTAATCCACAATGCCACACCAGGACTCTCTACATATATATTTATATCAAAAAAGAAGTATGCCTTTGACAGGGATAAACATTTAGGGTTGGAGGTAGACAGAGAACAGAGAACATAGGATACAGGAGAAGTGTTATAGATTGCACTTTTATGTATGTATAATGGTGGTAGTGTGCTGTGGAGTCAGTTCTGACTCATAGCAACCCTGTATAGAATTTCTGAGGCTATAAACCATTATGGGAATAGAAAGCCTCATTTTTCTTCCAAGGAACAGCTGGTAGTTTCAAACTGCTAACTTAGAGGTTAGCAGCCCGACCACATGAGGAAAATAGATTTGAGCATATTTAAACAATGAGAATGAGCCCAGAAGGGAGACAGGTTGAATAGGCCGGAATAAAGGGAAATGATCAATGAAGCAAGGTCTCTGAGAAGATGAGAGGGGTTGAGATTCTGAACACAGGAAGAGGAACTTGCTTTAAATGACAAGAGACAGAGAAAGAAGAGATGAGATGGGTGGGCATGTTATTGTTGCCATCAGGTGCAGCTGTTGAGTTGGTTGTAACTCATAGCAACCCTCTGTACAACAGAACCAAACAATGCCCGGTCCTGTGCCATCCTCACAATTGTTGTTATATGTGAGTCTGTAACTGCTGAAAATGTGTAACATCCATCTCATTGGGGGTATCTTCCTCTCTCTTGCTGACCCTCCACTTTACCTTCTCCAGGGACTGATCCCTCCTCATAACATGTCTGCAGTAAGAGAGACGAAGTCTCACCATCTGGGTTCTAAGGAGAATTCTGGCTGTACTTCTTCCAACACGGATTTGTTTGTTCTTCTGACCATCCATGGTACTTTTAATATTTTTCTCCAACGCCGTAACTCAAAGGCATCGATTATTCTAAGGTCTTCCTCATTCATTGTTCAACTTTCACATGCATATGAGGAATTGAAAATACCATGGCTTGTAGGCACACCTTAGTTCTCAAACTGATATCTGTACTCTTGAACACTGTAAAGGGGTCTTATGGAGCAGGTTTGTCTAATGCAATACGTGGTTTCATTTCTTCATTGCTTCTTCCATGAGTGTTGATTGTGGATCCAAGCAAAATGAAGTCTTTGGCAAATTCAATCTTTTCTCCATTTATCATGATCTTTACTGGTCCAGGTGTGAGAATTTTTGTTTTCTTTACATTGAGATGTAACCCATACTGAAGGTTGTGGTCTTTAATCTTCACCAGTAAGTAGCTTGTTTAAGTCCTCTTTGCTTTCAACTGACAAGGTTGTATCATCTGTATATCACAGATTGTTAAGGAGTTTTCCTCCAATCCTGATGTCAGGTTCTTCTTCATATAATCCAGTTTCTCAGATTATTTGCTCAGCATAAAGATTGAATAAATATGGTGAAAAAATATAACCCTTGTTCACAAGGGTGGGGATGTAGGTAGGTTTATTTGTGACAAGGGCCCCTGGTAGCACTTTGTGATAAGCACTGGACTGCTAACCACAAGGTCAGCAGTTCAAACCCAAGAGCCACTCCTTGGAAGAAAGATGATGCTTTCTGCTTCCATAAAGGGTCACTATGAATCAGAATCCACTTGATGTAGATTTTGGGTTTGGGTGGCTATTGAAGAGACTACGCAAGAATTCTTGAACATGAGACCCATTAAGAGGTTTAGTTGAGAGCCTTCAGTGGCAACACTAATCAGCCCCTGGTCTAAGGAGACAGGAGGCGTTGTTGCCGGGATGCACAGCTGCTGTACGCTCTGCTCCAGCTCCACAGTTCCTGTGCCAAGGTCGACCTGCCAGATCAACCCCTTTATCATGAAGGCTGACCTTGAACTGCACTTGTCTCTAAGGCATTACCTGTCCCAGGCTCACACACACACACAGAGACAGATACACACTTCCCTCAATGTATCTCTTTCTCTCTTTTTTAAGATTGTGGGAAGTACATAGGTAATAATTTGCCATTTCAACAATCTTCATATGTACAGTTCAGAGACATTAAATATGTTTATCATATTGTTCAACAATCTCCATTTCCATTTTTTCTTATCATCTTTAACAGAAACTTACTATCTCCTAAGCATCGTGTCTTCCTTTCCCCCTCCCCTCAACTTATCATGTAAGTTCAGTTTGTCGGCCTGTCTTTCCAGAAGCCGACGCACTAACTGTGTTCCTGTGGGATGCAGATTCTCTGATTCCCTGTGGTGGTGGTGGTGTGCCGTGGAGTCGGTTCCAACTCATAGCGACCCCTATACAGGGTTTCCGAGGCTGTAAATCTTTATGGGAGCAGAACGTCTCATCTTTCTCCCGCGGAACAGCTGGTAGTTTCAAACTGCTGACCTTGTGGTTCGCAGCCCGATTCGTAACCACTACGCTACCAGAGTTATCTCAAAATGTAGCTTTTGTAGTGCCTGCATCAGAACCACAAGGCAGCTGATTCCTTTGGCCCCACTCCAGTCCCAAATCTAAACCAAAAAATCAAACCGCTGATGCTTAGTCGATTCGGACTCATAGTGACCCCACAGGACACAGCAGGCTGGAAATGTTTCTGGAAACAGACTGCCCAATCTTTCACCCATGAGCAGCTGGTAGGTTCAAATAGCTGACCTTTGGGTTAGCAACCAAGTGTATTAACCATTATGCCACCAAAGCGCCAGACCCACTGAACCAGGATGGAGAAAAGGAAGCTGCAAATCCACAAGCTAATCAAGGTTCTGGTGTGGCGCTGTAGTATAAGCACTGGACAAAAAGATAGGTTTGAACTCCAAGGTCGGCGGTTCAAACTCACCATCCACTCTTTGGAAACCCTATACAGTGAGTGAGAACCGACTTGATAACACTTAACAACAACAACATCAAGGTGGCCAGGTGCCTGCACTGTAGGCTGAAGTGTTAGAACCACTACACTGCCAGTTGAGAAGCAGAGAGGAAGTTCCCCCGACCTGTAACTCTTTTGTTTTTAATCACAAAAGGTCTCTTTCCCCTGAACAGAGCTGTGAAACAATACCCTCTGGTTCCTTCTTGGGCTGGGCTTCCAAGAATGTGAGAGGGGCTCCTGGACATTTACTCTGCTCTCCCAAGAGTCCTCCAGTTCTGAAGAGACATCAGTCACATGGACTACCACAGGGACACATGTGCCAAGGCTAGGGAGCTTCTATCTGAGAGGTTTCATCCTTTTCATATGGGAGTTCTGCAGCAGAACTTGTTTCTAAATGGGGTACTGTTGCTAAAAGAAGAAAAGTTTAGGAACTACTAATCTTGTCCAACCCCTTACTTTACAAAATACACACATAAAACGAGACACAAAAAAAATCAAAACATCAGAGGTCCAGTTGGTATAGGGACTTCTCCAAGGCCACACAATTGAACGGCAAAGAAGCTGGGGCTAAAATCCAAATTCCTAAAACCCAGGTCCTGGTGTAGCATTGTGGGTTAATATTCTGGACTGCAAAATCAGTTGAAACCGCAAGTTCGGTGTTTCAAGCTTACCAGCCATTCCTCAAAAACCCCATACAGGGTCGCTATGGGTCGGAACCGACTCGATGGCACTTAACAACAACAACAACAATAACAACAACGAGAGTCTTACTGGACTCCTGGTATGGTACCGTAGGATAAGCATTGAACCACAAAGTCAGTGGTTCAAACTAACCAGCCAATCCTTGGAAACCCTATACAGGGTCTCTACAAATCAAAACTGACTTGAGGGCACTTAACAACAACAGTGTCTTACTGGTAGGCTTTTGCTTGTTTGGCTCATATGAAACTGTATTTGGTGATGGTGCAGCACTTAGAAAGCCCTCAATAAATATTATTATTGTGGAGTTATTTTTATTCATTTTGTTACTATTAATTTGTACTGAGGTTGGAGATGCTTAAAAAAAAGCATATAAGAAGGAGAATGGAATGGCCAAGGAAAGCCATACTGTCAGGTCTGTTGTACTTGGTGGTGTTTTTCCTAGAGATTTCAACACTGTTCATGTTCTAACCTTTGGCAGTAATCTGAAAGTGCTGGCTCCTCAGTGTCCCAGTGTAGATCAGAATCTAGGATGCTACCTCATTTCATCAGAGCTGCCATCAGCTGACATATAAACTTGCCCATTCATCCAACAATTTTTTTTAAGCCTCAATTAAGTGCCAATGGGTCAGAGACAAGTTACTACATTACAGCTATGGTAGGGCTGAGTCTCTAGGTGCCACAAGCAAGTGTTGGGGACTAGGCCCCTCTCCCACCCCCTACCTCCTTCTCAGTGGAGCTTTCATCATCGTCAGCCACATTGCTTCTTCCTAGTGCCACAAATTGTCAATCACAGGAAATTTCTCCTGTGAGCAATCCCAACTTCTTTGCCATTCATCTGCAGCCTTGGAGAAGTCCTTATTCCACCTGGCCCTCTGGCCTTTTGTTTTGTTTTTGTGTGCTTGTTTTGCCCCCACCCACATAGAGATTGTAGTGGCTAGCCCTAAACTCTCCACTTCTTCATCTGTCCCTCTATTTCCTCTTCTAGTAGTGTGAGGGGAATTCCCGAGGCCTTCCCAACTTCCGTAGACTGGGAGAGAATGTCTCCATTGTCGGTGCGCTGTTACCAAGTTGCTCTTCTCTCAGAGATCTCTCAGACCAGGGACCTTTCAGATCCAGAAAGTCCTGACTCACAACTTAATGATCTGCCTATCTCAGTGCTCTGAGGTCAGGATCCCAAATAGCCCCTCTCTAATCTAAAAAGAGGGATTTAACCCAAAGAGCAGAGTTCCATGGGATGCCATGAAACCATTTTATGGGACAAGTTTAAACCCTGAGGCAACTAAGTCATTTGAACTAAGGAGCCCCTCTGTTCAGAACTTGTTGGATGGGCAAAGCGAGAAAGCACCAAAATCCAGCTGTTGTTGAGTCCTCTCAACCTAGGGCAGCTTCATGTGTGTCAGAGGGGAACCATGCTCCATACATAGCGTTGTTCGTGGCTGAGTTTTTGGAAGTTGATCACCAAGCCTTTCTTCCTAGGTGCCTCTTGGTAAACTTGAACCTCCAACCTTTTGGTTTGCTGGCATTGTAGCACCACAGATATTCCATTTCCATGTCAACTAGAATGACTGGAATTGCACTTATTTTGCAAATTGGGCTTAAGAAAACATTTCCTGTTGGGAAAAGACTTCCCTTAGAAGTGAGGATGGTGAGACTTCATCTCTCATACTTTGGAGCATGTTGTCAGAGAGACCAGTCCATGACAAGGACATCGCACTTGGTAAACTGAAGGGTTAGCGAAGAAGAAGAACATGGTGATGGTTACAGTTTGGGGTCAACATGGCTGGGCCAGGATACTTGTTGGTTTAGCAGTTAGGATGTTGTGAGTACTTCCAGGATGAGATCTAATCTAATCTGATAATCCCATAATCTGAACTGATGTGATCAGACCTGATCTGATGTAATTATCCAATGTGTTATAAATCCTCACTTCTATGGTGTTGATGCAATCAACCAGATTAAGTGTATCTTGAGGAGATCTCCTTTGAGCTATTAAAGAAAAGAGAAATGAGCAGAGAGAGGGGACCCAACTATAACCAAGACTGAAGAGTCTGGAGTGCAGGTCATCCTTTGGACCTGGGCTTTCTGTACTGTGAAGCTCCAAGAACCAGAGAATGGTTGGTATCGAGACACGTGATCTCAAGGACTGCTCCACCTACAGATGCAGGAGAGAAGGACCTTTCCCCAGAGCTGGCACTCTGAATCCAGACTTCTAGTCTCCTAAACTGTCAAAGAATAAATTTCTGTTTGTTAAAGCAAAATAATAATAATAAGAATTGAATAACCCTACCCTACCCTGGTGTGGCACTGTGGACTAATACATCAGACTGCAAAATCATTTGAACTGCAAAGTCGGTGGTTCAAGCTCACCAGCTGCTCCTTGGAAACCTTACACAGGGTTGCTATGGGTCGGAATTGACATGATGGCACTTCACAACAACAACCCTGCCCAGTTCCAAATACTTTCAGATAGTATTTATCACTCATTTTACAGCCTTAAAAACATAAAAGCATATCATATATTCCCATAAGAGAAGTGGCTCACAAAGGGGAGGTTACCTCAACTGAGAATCACTTACCCCATTTAGACCAGAAAGCTGAAAAACCCAGCCACACAACCTAGAGACAAGGCAGACATGCTCTGTGGATGGATACTAAAGAATCCATAGATTCTGAATCATCCTCAGCAGGGCCACTGAAAAACCATAGCTAATGATGCTGTTCACTGTTACCATACAGTGTGCTCTTGAGTATCAGGAAAGGCTGGGTTCTGAGTAGCAACACCATGTTCCTGTTCCTGGTCAATCCTGTGCCATCTCAACCCTAAGTTGATGCTAGAAAATAGGGAGCCTCTCCCACAGTTGTGGAGAGAATACAAAAGCTGGTCATTTAGATGCTGACCTTGTTCCATGAACCAACTCATTTTCCTACCCTGCTTTCGTCTAACTTCATTTTCCTTACTGATTGGTGTTTCCTCTCAACACACTCTACATTTTGTAAGACTGTTAAATTCATTTTTAGAACAAGGTAAAGAGAAGGAAGGAAAGGCTCAACCAACCAAATCAAATTAGTGCAGGCATGACTAGACCCCACATTGCTGGAGAGCAAGGCCACTGGGGAAGAAATGCACCATGACGGACACTTGTCATAGCCAGGGAGCCCCTGTGTGTGCTGACTGTGCTGCTCAGGGTTCCCAGCATACTGACTGGATGAGGGGAGGGGAGTCATCTCACAGTTTCCTCAAGACAAGGAAGGCACCTCAGGCTGATAGAGAATGAAGCTGACTCTGTAGGACCATTCCATCTTCTCACTTTATCTGGAAGGTGGTTCCAGGCATCGTAGGTTACCACAGACACATATGGAGTATAAGGTGGGTGTCCTGGAAGTCTTCCAGACCATTTGGGAAGGACACTGAATCAAGGTGATAGTTGCCACCCAGTCTCTAGATTCCAGAGTCACTTTCACAAATCCTTGGACAGTGGTGGCCAAAACAACTGCTATTTGCCCTTGGCCATCTGAGGAGTCCTGGGAAAGACGAGGCTGTGGTTCCAGAAATACCTTCCATCTGTGAGGCATGGAATCCTCTCTGCAGAGAGACATCCTGACCTGTGTTGATGGCAAAAAGGACTCTTGATGTGGCGTTGTAGGATAATGCACTGTACTGCAAGCTCGGTTTGAACTGCAACATTGGAAGTTCAAACTCAACAGCCACTCTTTGGAAACCCTATACAGTGTTGCTATGAGTCGGAACCAACTCAATGGCACTTAACAACAACAACAAACAACACAGGAACAAGGAAGGCTCTGAGACCCTACAGGAGACATGGGAACCACACCAGGTTCCTACTCCTTCTGCTTCTCCCATGTTCCCCCTGTGTGCCTCTGGCTGCCTTTCCCTCCCACCCCCTTTCTCTCTCACACTCACACCCTATAGTCTTTCTGCAGGAAACAAACTGCCTATGAAAGTTTCATATCGAAATCTAGATTTGTCATTGTTGTTGTTAAGTACCGTGGAGTCAGTTCTGACTCACAGTGATCCTGCACAGGGTTTCCAAGGTTGTAAATCTTTACGGGAGCAGAAAGCCTCATCTTTCTCCCACAGAATGGCTGGTAGTTTTGAACTGCCGACCTTGAGGTTAGCAGCCTGATTTCTAACCTACCTCTGGTAGCGTAGTGCTTATAAATCGGGCTGTGAACCTCAGAGTCGGCAGTTCAAAACTACCAGCCGTTCTGTTGGAGGAAGATGAGGCTTTCTGCTCCCATAAAGATTTACAGCCTCGAAAACCCTATACAGGGTCACTATGAGTCAGAACCGACTCCACGGCACATTACAACATCAACAACTCTACCAGAGCTCCTTCCAATTTAATGAGATCTCAGGATAAACAACTTCTGTGACTGTACCAAGGGGATTCATCTCACTGCTTAGAGGCCCTGAGTGGTGCAAACATTTCATATTCTTGGTTGGCAACTAAAAGGCTGGAGGTATGAGACCATCCAAAGGAGCTTTGAAGAAAGGTCTGGCAATATACTTCAGAAAAACCAGCCATTGAAATCTATGAGGGTGGCAAAGTGGCGGAGTACCTAGTGCCCAGCTAAAAGGTTGAAGGTGTGGAATTCTTTGATGGCTCTGATCTCATGTCCTCCTAAGAGCTCAAGGCCATGAGCAGGCATACCAGGCCAGTGAACCCAGCTGTTTTCCCCATCTGACCGTGGTGCTGTTAGCCATTGGCATGTTCTTCACTGCCTAGTTCTTCATTTATGAGATAACCTCCACCAAGTACACACAGGATATCTTCAAAGAACTCTTCATCTCCTTGGTGGCCTCCCTCTTCATGGGCTTTGGGGTCCTCTTCCTGCTGCTCTGGGTCGGCATCCATGTTTGACTGCTGCACGGAATCCCTGCTTTTGTAAATTAATTTTTTTCACCATTGCTGGAAGCATCCCACCTGCTGCTGTTCACAATAAAGGCAGAGGTGGGGTGGGGGGAACACTATAAAGCACAGTTTTCCTGTGACACACCATAAGTATGGGTCAGCCCCCATGACAACCGATACCTTACTGCTTAGCTTGCTGACCTTTAATACTAGGTTCATGAGACCTGAGACTCCTCACTCTACATAGCTCCATTCTCCCGGCTCCCTGTGGCTGCTGGGAGATACAAAGAGGAGTGAGACTGGACCCTGCCAAATTGTTGGGAATCACAACCTGCTTGGGGATCAGACATACCATCCAGGGAGAGTTTCCTGGGCTCCCATATCACTCAGGGGACTCTGTTCTCAGCCTGGCAAGAGGAATTCCTGGCATTTTACTCTGAAGTAACAGAGGAGGGAGGCAGCTCCACCCTGGGCAATCCAGTGGTTCCCCAGGATCTCCTCGTTCAGATAGAACAGGATGAGAGGAGAGCCCCTATCAGCCTCACTCAGGTGCTCCACCACATGCCCAAGGGTCAGCAGACCCAGGTCTGAAGGTGAGCAGGGTATGGGACACAGGTGCTAGGGACACACACATGGGTGGGGAAAGTCAGCTGGAAGCCCAGACTCCTGGCTGGGAAGGATTGCTTCTTCCTCCCCAGAGGCCTCTCCCACTCCCCAGGGATCCCATTGCCTAATACTCAGATACCTGAGGATGGCCCCCTCTCTCTATCACTTACTCTGTGCCTTAATCTCCAGACAGGGGCTCTGTTTCTGAACCTGACCACCCTCAGTGGCTGTCTAGAAACAGTACAGCCCAGGATCTTCCTCCTTGGCTCTTGAGATCTGGAGTCTGGGTGGATGTCCCCTACCTGCAAGGCCCTGCCATCCTTGTCAAAGGAGAATAGGAGCTGGGAGGCTGACCTCTGAGGATACAGCTTTGTCTGACATCTCAGGGTCACTGGGTCCGCTCCAAGGGCACAAGAGTGAAGACAGCACTTGACACAGGAAGTGGGAACAACTCTGGGAAGATGCAGGCCCTGGCTCAGAGAAGGGAACCCTGGATGACAAAGTCCCCAACGTCTGAGGACTGCACTGCAGTGCATCCCAGGACACAGCCTCCACCCCAGTCCACCCCGCCCCCACAAACAGGAGATGTGGCAATCCCCAGGATCTGTCCTTTATCCTGACCAAGCAGCTCTGAAACAATTCCCTTATAGTCGGAACCTGAGCTCCCTGGGATCCTGAAAGGTCAGAGCCAACAGGGACCCTATAGGTCATCTCACCCAGAGAAAAAGGAGACTCACAGTCTCAGTGAGGTCAGTGAAAGGACTGGGTCCTTCTTCTGCCTCTGTGTGAAAGAGTGAAGATTGCCCATGTAAACCTTATCATGGGATATCTCTGGACACCTGGATTGGCTCAGTACCAGAGAGAGGGGCCTTGCCCAAATTGTTACTGACCTTCAGAAACCCATCCATGAGCAACCCTCTACACAGTGGTGACTCACCTAAGACATGCTGTAGGATATATGTCACCTGCCCACTGTATTGGTTTTTCTCTGCATGGACAGGAGAGTTTGGCTGTCCTCAGAGATGTGGAGGAATTCTCTGTCTCTGTAGAACTTCACTTGGAACTGTGTTGCGTTGTCCCTGGCATTGTAGAGTCAAACACAAGTTCTAATGGAGCTCAGAGCAGCAGTCAAACTGTAAAACATAGAGAGATAGGGTAGGCCCTGGTTCTGAAAGTTCCACTATTTCATTCTTCTCCCTCTGGTTCCCAGTTCAAGGCCTCTGGTGGCTGATGGAAGGTTCATGGATGGCATCTTTGCTATTGTCATTGACCCCATTCCATCATGCCAGCACATGGCTGGGTTCTCTACTTCCCTTTGCCCCTTGATATAGATTAATTTGTGTCCCTCAAAAATGTTGACTACACTGCTGGTGGGACTGCAAAATGGTTCAGCCACTCTGGGAAAAAGTACGGTGCTTCCTCAGAAAGTTGGAAATAGAAATACCTTATGACCCACCAATCCCTCTACTTGGTATATATCCACAAGAAATATGTGCCAGTACACGAGTAGGTACATACACACCAATATTCATCTCAGTTCTATTCACAATAGCAAAGAGATGGAGACAGACTAAATGTCCATAAATGGAAGAATAGGTAAATAAACTTTGTACATACATGCACTGGAAAATTATGCAACCTTAAAGAATAATGATGAATCTGCAAAATGTCTCATAACATGGATGAATCTCAAGGACATTATGTCGAGTGAAATTAGTTAATCACAAAAGGACAAATATTGTATGAAACCATTACTGTAAAAGCTTATGAAAAGTTTTCCATACTAAAAGAAGTATTCTTTGATGGTTACCAGGGACAAGAGGGAGGGGAGAGTAAGTCACTGACTAGAGAGAGGATACCTGTTAGCTCAGGTGATGGGGGGGCGGGCATTATACATGGAGATGGAGGGCATACACAAAAAGAGGGAGGGTGCCAGATGAACAATGAAGATAGGGAAAGACTTAGGAGGTATGCATAGAATAAATGGAATAGACATAAATAGTGATTTGCTCATAACCCTGGAACAACAGTGTTCTGTGAATAGATACATGGATCAAGACATAGGTTGAATGGGTAAAGGGAGGGAAAGTGTTTATGGGCTTGACTATCTTGAGGATATTTGTTTCCCCTGTCTAATATTATAAAATACACATCAATGTGTGATAGAAATAAATGTTGGGAATTATGATGACAGAAAGTTTGTAAGTCTGCCTTCAGCCTATAAATTATTGGATTTATTAAAAGGGGAAATAAAATTTGCCCAGGGAAACAGGTTTCTTGCTAAGCCTTTGTAGACTATGGGGCATTAGGTGAAATCCTGAGTCCCACTTAGAACTTTCTGAGTTGGAATTCCCACTTGAAAAGACATGCAGACAAACCTAGGGCTTCTGGAAGAAGAGAAGATTCTTATTGAAAGAAAGAATCTGCAGAAAAAAAAAAATGCAGATTGTTTGGTTGTTCAAATATCAAGCAAGCTGTTTGCTACAGAAGCATCAAAGAAAGAAAAGTCAACCCATCAGGAAAAACCTCCTCCTAGGACTGAAACTCAAAGAGAACCCATGAGCAGTATAATATGCTCACTGGTGATCACCTGTGTCTACTTGTTAGTGGAAGTGGGAAAATGCAGCAATGAAGACATGAGCTGGGTTTGACCATGTTCCATTAGCACCCATTGACATTGAGATGAGAGAGAGAAGAGGAAGGGCTCGCTGGTCTGACATTTAAGAAGATGTGTGAACTCCTGAGTCCATAGGCACTGACCTAGTCCCTGAGGGTTAGGGCTGACAGAGAAGCAGCCAGCTGGTATGAAGTTCAGGGAGGTATGTGTGTGAACTCCCAAACTTGCAGATAGTACCCATTTGACCTAGCTTAGATGGCTAGTTGACCAAAACTTGAACCAAGGAAGATAAAGATGTTTGATACTGAGAACAAATACAAATTGCTACAATTTGATGAACTGGACTTTTGCCTATGAATGCAGTGACTCAAAATTCCAACTAGAATGGAAGAATTCTTCATATCAAGAAGCAACGTTTCCTCAGTGTACTGGGTTGATAGGGACAAGAAATTTAGACATTGACTATCAACAACTGGGAGGCTACAAAGGCATGAAGTAGCTGACTGATACACTTTCATGAGTGTGATTAGTTGCAGAATGAGGGAGGAAATTTTTAAAAAGACATAGAGAGAAGAAGGGATAAGAAAACAAGATCCTTCAATATGCTGTCTACAAGAGACATATTAAATAGAGGTTGTTGTTGTTGTTGTTAAGTGCCGTCGAGTCGGTTCCGACCCATAGCGACCCTGTACAGGGTTTCCGAGGGTGTAAATCTTTACGGGAGTAGAAAGCCTCATCTTTCTCCCGCGGAGCGGCTGGTAGTTTCGAACCGCTGACCTTAAGGTTCGCAGCCCGATTCGTAGCCACTACGCTACCAGAGCTCCTTATTAAATAGAGGGTAGACATCCTAAATACCCATGAATGGCTAAACAAACTTTGGTATACATACAAATTGGAATACTACAAAACATTGAAGAATAACGATTAATCTGTGAAACATCTCACAACATGGTTAAACCTGGAGGACATTATCACAAGAAGACAAATATTGTTATGAGTCCCATGTTGTAAAAAGTTTAAAGACAAAAAAAGGTGTTGTTCTTGATAAAAGAGACAATCTATAATGGTTATGGAGGGGGTGATTATTCACAGACTAAAGGGTAGACACATGTTAACACAGGTGACAGGGCAGGCAATATACAACAAGAGGGAGGTTAGCAGAGGAAAGATGGAGGTAGCAGGAGACACAGGGAGGAATGCAACAGTTAAAGTGAATAGAGGTAAATATTATAAACTGTTGATACATAGAGGGGATTTAAATTATTGTAATGAAGCAGAGTATATGATTTGTTGAATGTAAAACTGATGATTTGTTCTGTAAACCTTCACTTAATTTACAGTAAAGAGTGGGGGGGAAATGTGTTGAATTCCTCTCCTTGTACCTGTTGATATGATTCTGTCTGGAAATAGAAGTGGCTCTTTTCAGTTATGTTCTGGTAGTGTAGTAGTTAATAATCAGGCTACTAACCTCAAGGTCAGCAGTTCAAAACTACCAGCTGTTCTGCGGGAGAAAGATGAGACTTTCTGCTCCAGTAACGATCTGCAGCCTCAGAAACCTTGTGCGGGGTCACTATGAGTCGGAACTGACTCCACAGTACTTAACAACAACAATGGGATCAGAGTAGTGCAGAGTGGATTCTAAACCTAATCACTTCTGAGTTATAAGAATAGATAAAGCCTGGAGCAGCTAGAAGAACAGAAGATACTTCTTGAAAGAAAGACCGACAGGAAAAAAGCAAAACAATATAGGCAGACTGACTGATTACTACAAGAACAAGCAAGTTGCTCACCCAGGGGACATCTAGACAAGTGGTCAGGTCCCCTCAGAGCAAGCCCCCTTTCAAGACTAAGACTCACCGATAAGGAGAAGTGAGGGGAAAACAGCAATGAAGCTGTGAGCTAAGCCCTACAAAGTTCAATAGATTCCTGGGAACACGTGTGGAGACCTGGTTGGCCAGCAGTGTGGCATGACCTGGGGACTCTTCTGCCCAGAGTCAGTGGCATAGCCACAGAGGACTAGAGTGGAGAATGAAGTGTCCAGCTGATAAGAAGAGAGGGCAGAGGCACAAAAACACCCACTTTTGCAGATAGTACTCACTTGACCTGGTTTCAGTGACTAGATGATCAAAGCTCAACCAGAAGAAGAAAGAAGAGGACAAAAAGAGTAATCTGATATAATTTGATGAACTTGACCTACACCTATGGATGCAGTAGCTCAAAAGAGGGAACAAATCTTTACAGCAGGGATCATTCCCACCCCCTCCATACACAGAATAGACAGGGATGGGCAATTTGGACATTGGCTATCCAAAGTTAGATACTACAAAAGCAAAAAGTGACTGGTTAACAAGATTTCAAGAGGGAACCTAGATCCAGAGGGTGTGGAGGAAGGTACAATCTCCACTGAGTAGGATCCAATCTGTCTAGGCGGGGCTGATGAAAGAAAATGTGGATAGGTCTCTTGTGATACAATAATGAATAATTGTTATCAGGACTAATTGTGAGGGTTGGAAATGTAAAGGTAGATGTTTTGTAGCAAAGAGGGGAGTGATTAACTTTTCAGTCTAGGAGGGGAGGTCCCTGGGACCATCAAGAGAGAAGAGTGGTGAGTGGGACCCTACCCAGAGAAGCAGTGACGCCAGATGTGGAGGCAGATGATGTGGAGAGATGGGGACTTTAGACCCAGAGAGGGAGAGGGGCTGTGTGCTGACGACCAGGGAGGAGGCAGACTTGCAAGGTATACCCTTTGGTTGGTTGATGATGCATGGAGGGGATTGTAACCATGGCAATGAGACGATATACAATAGGATGAATGTAAAACTAATGTTCTCCCATATAAACTATCACATAATTCACAATAAAACATTAAAAAAAAAAAAAGAATATATACAGAGAGAGAACAGACAAGATGGCGGATCAGGTAGCAGTGCAGTGAGGAGCTCCATCAGCAACAACACAGAATACCAGACCAAGCAGGCCCAGGGGATGGTGCCAGAACTCTGAACCACATATAAAGGAATATTTAAAATGTTGGAAGGCTTACAGCTAGGGGAAATTGTAGCAGAAGCAAGAAATTCATTACTTTCTAATTCAAGATGCTCAGCTGCTCCTGGAGCCACCATCTTGAGAGAGATCAAGGAGGGGAATGATCAGAGCAGCCATGGAGGCCTGACAGAACCATGGAGATAAAGGTGTGGACATTCTTTTTTTTTTTTTTTTGTATCTGTTCATTGGTCTCTTGCTGTCTAAGCACCTCCATTTTGGTGACTAGAGAGGGTGTTTGAGCGAGTGGACACCCCACCCCCACAGGGATCTACTATGCATGTGCACAGATCTCCTCGAAATTTAAAGTGACAGTTTCCACCTAAAACCAATGCAAAATGGCCACAGCCGACCCTGAAGTGTTTATCATTAGGAAAAAGGCTTGAACAGGATTGTGGAGTGGGACAGGCAGACTAAAAAGGAAATAGGCCAAAAATTAAATCTTGAGTTAAGTTACAACGACCAACTGTGGCATCTTGAAATTTCTCAGGAAGGAGCGTAAAAAGGGAAGCCCATCTCCTGATCACATCTACCTGGAGGCAATCAGAAAACATAAAATATACCAAAATACACACCCATCTAAGTATTAAGGCCACAGATAACTCCTGAATATGCCCCCAAAACCAGAAACAGATGACAATATCTGCACATGTCCAGAAACGAGATAAAGTGACTGAGGCAGATGAGTTGGAAGTAGACCTACACTCCATACTGGAAGATGGGCAGGCTTTGGAAATGCCTGAAAAGGAATTCATAAAAATGATTATAAAATGTATCAAAACACTATACAATGGAGTTGAGAAAAATTAAGAAAAAGTCAGAAAAGTGATACAGGCACAATCAAATAAGATAGATACTGCATTGGAAACAATTCAAAACCTACAGAAAGAGGTCCAAATGATTAATAATAGAATATCAGAAATGGACAATACACTGAAAGGGAAAAGGAGTAGAATGGAAGAGATAGAAGTTATAACTAGTGAACTAAAAGATAAATCTCTCAACACTACTAAGATAGAAGAGCAAGTACAAAAAAGGATTTAAAAAATCTGAAGAAGGCCTAAGATTCATGTTGGACACCATAAAGAGGAATGACTTAAGAATTATCCACATCTGGAACAGGAAGAATCACACAAGTGCACAGAGAAGATAGTTGAAGAGCTTCTGGAAGAAAATTTTCCTAACATCATGAAAAGTGAAAAGATAAGCATCCAAAGAAGCTCAATGAACCTCAGGAAGGATAGACCCTAAAAGACAATCACTAAGACATCTCATAATCAAACTCTTCAAAATCAAAATAAGGACAGAATCCTGAAAGTAGCTAGGGAAAAGAGAAGTGTAGCATATATAAAGGCAAGCAAATCAGATTAAGCTCAGATATCTTAACAGAAACCATGTAGGCAAGAAGGCAATGGGGAGACATCTATAAAACCCTGAAAGAAAACACTGTCAACCAAGAGTCCTCTACCCAGCAAAGCTGTCAATCAAATACAAAAGTGTAATCAAAACATTCCAGGACAAACAGAAGCTAAGGGATTTTGCCAAAGCCAACCCTGCTATGAAAAATATCCTAGAGGAAGTTCTGTGGACTGAGAACCAACAAGAACAGACAACAACCAGAGAATGACATACATGGCAGCATCACCCTGAACTCAATCAACAAATGGAAGAGTCAAGAACAGAATAAAATTATAAGAACAGAGGATCTGGGAGGTCAGTCTATGATCAAAACAATTACAATGTGAAAGAAGGTAAACACAGAGGAACAGAGATCCAGGTGGTGGGAAGGTCAGGTAGATTACAGGATAAAATAGACTGTCTTAAATGGAGGGAAGAGTTAATATAATATAAGGTAACCACAACAGTGGGGTTGGGGTGGGGGGTTTAGTTTGGCTGCTGGGGAGGGCAATACAAGAAGGGGAGGAGTCGGAAGAGCAAGATAGATAGGGGAACACTGAGACAGGTTTGTATGGCCTAAGTGGGAAAGAAGTAAATAGTGATGCATACTCAAACTTGGAACAACAGGGCTCTGGGATACAGGGATTTAGGCATAATTTGAAGAGGAGAAATACTAAAATGCTTGACTGTCTTATTAATATTGGTTTCCCTTTTCTACTATTATAAAATAGACACTTGAGTAGTATAGAAAGAATGGTGGGAAACATGATTACAGAAAACTCGTAAGCCTGTCTTCAGCCTACAACTGATTGGAATACCTAAAAGGAGTTCTACAACTTGCCCAGTGAAATAGGCCTCTTGCAGAGCCTTTGCAGAGTATAGGACTTTAGGTGGAATCCTGAGTCCCATCCAGAACCTTCTGAGGTGGGACATTCCCACTAGCAAGAACAAGCAGACCAGCCTGGAACAGTTAGAGCAACAGAGGATACATCTTCAAAGAAAGATCATTAGGAAAAACCCAAAACAAAAATGTCAGTATGATTTGCTACTACAAGAATAAGCAAGCTGCTCACCAGGAAGCCATCAAGGCAATCAATCAAGTTCCCTCAGGACAAACTCCCCTCTAAGACTGAAACTCAAAGGGAACACACGAACAAGCATGTAAGCTTGCTGGTGACCATATTGGTCTACTGGTGAGTGGAAGTGGGGAAAGGCATCAATGAAGAAATGGGCTGAGTTCAACCACAGTCCATTGACTCTCATTGACCTGGAGATGAGAGAGAGAAGAGGAAGGGCTGGTTGGTCTAAAGTGTAGTGAGACCTGGGGACACTTGAGCCCATGGACAAGGACATAGCCACAGAGGGCTAGAGATGACAGTGAAGCACCCAGCTGATACGAAGTGAGGGGAGATGCACAAGAACACCCAAACTTCAAGGCAGTACCCATTTGACCTAGCCTTGATAGCTTGATAATCAGAACTCAACTAGAGGAAGATTACATATAAATAAATAAATTTTTGATGATGGAAACAAGGGTAAATTGCTATAATTTGATGAACCAGACCTATACTCATAGAGGTAGTTACTCTAAATACCAACAGAGGGAGAAAGAGTCTTCACATCAAGTATCAATGTTATCCCCTCTGTACACAGGGTAGATAGGGATGGGCAACTTAGACACTGGCTACTAAAATGAGGGGGCGATTAAAGGCACGAAGTGACTGGCTTACAAGATTTCAAGAGGGAGTTTGGTTTAAGAATATGGTGGGAGGGGGGCGGAAGAAGAGTCCCCACTGAACAGTTTTCATGTTGTCTAGATGGGTCTAGTGAAAAGAGATGGGAATAAGATTCGTATGATTCAATAGTGAATAACTGTTATCAATGATTAATTGTGACTGTCACAATTGTAAAGGTAGACATTTTGTAACAAAACAGGGGAGTGGTTAATCTTACAGTCCAGAAACAGAGGATCCTAGGACCATCAAGGGAGAATAACACAAGCAGAATGCGGGACCTTATCCAGAGAAACAGGGACACCAGAGACAGAGGCAGAGAAAGGGTCATAGAGAGGGAGAGTGGCTGAGGACTCTAGATTCACGGGAAGAGAGGGACTGAGAGCTGGTGGCCAGGAGGCCGACTTGCAGAATGTGCTCTTTGGAGGTGTAAATTTATATATATGCCTGAGCAGTTTTGTTTTGTTTCTGTTTTAAAAAAGCTAATGTGAATAGAGAGAAATACTGTTAACTGATGGTACATGGAGGGGATTATAATCATTGTAATGAAACAAGGTATATGATTTGTTAAATGTAAAACTGATGATCTGCTCGGTAAACTTTCACTGAATCCACAATAAAAACCTTAAATATATATAAAATAATCAAAACAATATAGTACACACACACAAAAAAAGGACAGATACAGAGACATACACAATGGGAAGACAGACATCAAGAAACACCTAGAAATGCAAAGGACAGGTGGCAAATGCCAGAATTAAGAGAGGCTCACAGAAAGAATCGGCACAACTGGCATCCTGATTTGGACTTTTAGACTTCAGAACTGTGAGAAATTAATTTCTGTTATCTAAAACCACCCACTTGTGGTATTTCTGTTATGGCAGCCTAGATTAAGAATACATTCCCTCTTTTTCTCCTTTGCTTTTTCCTCTTTCATTCTTCCACTCCTCTCCCTTTTCCTTTCTTCCCTGAAATTAAGAATAAGAAACTGACTTGTATATAAATAGTCCCCCTTAATATGAAGTTCCCCTTAATATGAAGTGTCTTTGGCATGGTCAGATGGAGATAGCCACTAGTTTAGGGTCTGTGTATGTTTTAGTTATCTAGTGCTACTACAATAGAAATACCACTAGTGGATAGCCTTGTTTTTTTCCCCCACAATGAAGAGGCTAGAAGTCCAAATCCAGGATGCTGGCTCTGGGAAAATGCTTTCTCTCCTAATTGACTCTGGAGGAAGGTTGTCTCTTCTCAGCTTCTGCTCACGTGGCTTCCCATCTCTGCTTGTTCTTGGCTTGTTTAATCTCTTTTATATTTCAACAGAGATTGATTTAAGATACACCCTACAGGAATGCTATCTTATTAACAAAGAAAATCCATTCACAAATGGGATTTTATCCACAAATATAGGGAGTTAGGATTTACAAAACATATTTGAGGGTGAACATAATTCAAACCATAGCAAAGTAGCTAACTTCGGGGAGTAGTCTAGGCTGGAGGTAGAGATTTGAGAGTCCTTACAAATCGGGCTGCGAGCCTCAAGGTCAGCAGTTCGAAACTACCAGCTGTTCCACGGGAGAAAGATCAGGAGTTCTGCTCTTGTAAAGATTTACAGCTTTGAAAACCCTGTACAGGGTCGCTATGAGTCAGAACCAACTCCACGGCACCTAACAACAACAACAACAAGTACTGGGGAGTGTTTGAAGCCAAATGTGTGTTTCGACCACTCTGAGACTCCGGGAGGGAATTGAAATATTACTATAATAGCCAATCAGTATAAGCAGCTGGACTTTGTATCAATAAGACTAGTTAAATAAATTATGGTCAGCCATAAAGTTGGATACTAAGCAGCAATAAGAAAGAATGAGGGAGATACATAAATACCTATATAGGATGAACTCTGAAATACAGTGTTAGGAGGGAAACATAAAAGCCACATATAGAATGGGGTATACAGTCTATCTCTATTGGGGGGAGAAGGACAGCACATACATAATGTATGTTTGCACATGCGTATCAAATATTTAAAATAAAGAGGGTTGACTGACTAACTCATAAGCTAGGATGGAGGAGAAATAGTTTTCATAATGTTTCTTTAAAATATGTAAAAAATTTTTGATCACATTCACATACATTTTAAAATAAAAAACTAGATAAAATATAAGTCAAAAGTTTTACTACTAGAGTTTCAGTTCATACTTGTATGGGTTTATTCCAAACAAAATATAGAATTATTTCAAACAATCAGTGGCTGGCTGCAGACAAGTTCTCTCGGTAACACATTTGTCTTAGTCTCATTCAGAAGGAAAAGTTTCAATCATAACAGTGATTTCTGAGAGATTCTGCTGGGCCAGTTAAATTCAAGGCAGAAAGGACAGCTCAGAATTATATGTCAACTGTTTTTTGAGATTCTAAAGGAGTTATCTCGATAGATTTTCTCAAAGGTCACAGGATGATAATGGGAGCTTATTATGAAGACGTTCAAGAAAATTGAAAATTCACTTGTGAGAAAAAGGCCACAAAAGTTGTACAAAGGAATTTCCCCCCCCATCACAATAATGTAACTGCTCAGTCTTAGAGGGTAGCAAGGGCTCCTCTATGAGAATTTCAACGGGAAACTTTATTTATTCCAGTCATCCTACAGTCCTGATTTTCCCCATTCAGACTTCTTATTTTTTTTCCCAAACTCAAAGATTAAAAAGAACATGATTTGAGTCCCTTGAGAATGCCAAAACTGCCATTTTGATGTGGTATAAATCAAAAAGTGCAGCTTCTTTATGGAAGGGTTATTGTTGGTGGTTGTATGTCATCAGTCTGACTCATAGTGACCCTGTATAGGGTGTCTGAGCCTGCAAATCTTTACGGGAGCAGAAAGCCTCATCTTTTTCCTGAGAGGCCACGGGTGGATTAGAACTGCTGATCTTGAAGTTAGGCTCATCCTCTATAGGTATTTATCCCAATGCATAACCCCACTCCTCAGGGAAACACCACCTTCAGAAGTGTATAGACTTAGATGGAGGCTACATTGAGAAGCAATAGCTTCCCATTTTGATATTTTTATTTATTACAAGGAGGGTTCAAAAAGCTTGTGGAGAAATGGGATTAAAAGATAATGGATTTTTTCCCCATGAACTTTTTGAAGCCTCACATAGAGGCATCTATGGTTTTGTAGCAATACATTTTGGCTTACCCTCGTACAGGATTCCAATCTTTCTTATTCTCCCATATATCTTTCTTACTTGAGTATGACTCCATTCCTTGCAACTGAAGAGTGTAAAGATCAGAGTTTCTCAGTGTACAATGGGAATGGTTGGAGGAGGTAAGGAGTAGAAGAGTAACCAAGAATCCAGGGGATTTTTGTGTAAACATGTAGAATGAGCAGGTGAGAAGGCCAACAACTGACTTTTTTGTTGGTGCCAGAAAATAAGAGGGCTACCAAGCAGGACTGAACTGATGTTCTCAGGATTACAGCCAAGGTCCTGAGCAATATTAAAAGCCACATGAGGTGAGCAGGCGTATTCTTACTAAGGAAAGGGGGG
>NW_006408560.1:19751554-19760789 GCF_000296735.1 Chrysochloris asiatica
AGATGATGACGTGGAGCTATGTAGCAGCTGGAGACTTTAGATCCAGAGAGGGAGAGCGACTGTGTGCTGAAGACCTGGGGGGCACGGGGGAAGGATTACATGGAGGGGATTGTAACCATGGCAATGAGACGATATACGATAGAATGAATGTAAAACTAATGTTCTCCCATGTAAATAATTCAAAATAAAACATTTAAGAAAACAAAAAATGTGGACTGAGCAGTAACTGACTCTCTTCTCTTGCAGGAAAGGAGGCCTCTTACCACCTTTTCTCCATCTTTGGTTTGATGGAAAGGACACCCATTAGTGCTTATTTATCATGAGACACTACAGTAGTGTTGTGCATAATTATATGTGTCTCAT
Organism: Chrysochloris asiatica; assembly: GCF_000296735.1. Taxonomy (NCBI): domain Eukaryota; kingdom Metazoa; phylum Chordata; class Mammalia; order Afrosoricida; family Chrysochloridae; genus Chrysochloris; species Chrysochloris asiatica. The sequence goes on from NW_006408560.1 coordinate 19,751,918, forward strand.
CAATGCTGTTCCAGCTGTTGATGAGCTGCCCATGACTCCAGGGCAACTGAGTCAGAGGAGAACTGTGCTCCACAGGGTTTTTAATGACTGATGTTTTGAATTAGGTATTTTTTCCAAGACTTAACCCTTCAGTCTTTTGGTTAGCAGTCCAATGCGTTAACCATTTGCACCATCGAAGAACTTCATCAAAGCAGCAGGCAGTATCTCTCTATTTGGTCATGTTCATTTTTCAAGGTTTGTGGCTCACTTAGCATGGCAATGGGCAGAAAACCTTGCAACAAACATGTTGGTGTGGGTAAGAGACGTTGTGGTATTTGTTTTAAACCAAAAGAAACAGAGGGCTACCTAGCTGGTATGGTTTGAGCTGTTTTAGAAAAGCCCCTTTCAATTGCATCTTTGTAGAAAACACCTACACTCACCCCATACATGAAATTCTACTGAGTTCTTTTTGGTTGTCTTGCCTTTCTCCAAGTTCTTCTTTTAATATGAAAATATTTCTAGGAAGTTAAGGGGAATCCCATCATATCTCTGTTTAGAAACGGTTCTAAGATGTTTGTAAATGTTCAAGGAAAATGTAAATCTCTTCGGGTAAGTCTCCTTAGATGAAGCTATGAGCTCATTATACTAAACGTGCAAGCTTAAGCATTTAAAGCAAAGTGTTTTAAATAAATTTAAGCTTCAAAGGGCATAAGTTAAGTAAGTCAAACTATGGTAGCAAGAAAATATTTTCTTGATTGGAAATAACACTTGTGACTTAGAGGTGTCAGTTGTTTGAAGCTGTCATACAAAACGTACCAGGGATTTATCTTCTCACAGTTCTGGAGCATAGGCATCCAAATCGGGGTCTCAGTTGTGTCTATTCCCTCTGTGGGGTTTCTCTCCTAGCTTCTAGTGACTGCTGTCAATCCTTGGCATACCTCTGCTGCTTAGAGATGAATCTTCTTCTGTCACACGATGTTTTCCCCTGTGTGGGTCTATCTAAGTCTGTACTCCTCTTCATAAAAGAACACTAAGGATTCCAACTCACCTTACACTGGCAGTGTCGTTACCAAAACAAAAGGAAACTCCTATTTCCAAGCAGGTTCTCATGCACATGTGCAGGGCTTAGAACTTCAACACAGATATTGTGAGGATCAAAATTCAGTCCACAACATTAGTGAAAAGAGCACAAGGCTACCTTTCTCTACCTCAATTCAACTTAATCAAGATTTGTTGAATTCTGGTGTGGCACTGTAGGATCAGCACTGGATTATGAACCACAAGGTTGGTAATTCAAATCTACCAGCTGCTCCTCAGAAACCCTATACAGGGTAACTATGAGTTGGAACAGACTCGATGGCACTTAACAACAACAATTATATGTGAAGTCCTGGTGTGGCACTGTAGAATAAGCACTCAACTGCAAGGTCGGTTTGAACCACAAGATCAGAAGTTCAAATTCACCAGCCACTCCTCAGAAACCCTACACAGGTTTCTATGTGTCTGAACAGGCTTAACAACAGTAAACAATGACAACAATTATATATGGGGCATTGTACGATGTGAAACTGGAAAGCAAAAGTTGCATAAACAGTCTTGTTCCAGATTGTTTAGTTATGCAGGGCAAAACACATGTGCAGACATAAAACAAGGTGTCAGAGTTCTCTAGTAGGGAGAGATCCATCCAGTTGTAGATTTTTAAAAAAGGCATCAGGAAGGGTTTTGGAAACAGCAGAACGGTGTGAGAAATGTTGTTCATACCAACAAACGCTCAAGTAATTCAATCTGTACTCATTTTAGCAAGAGAGAGGTTTTCTTTATTCAGTTGTGCCCAACCCAGTAGACATGGCAGACATAGCACGGTCAGCTTGCAAAGTTTTATCCCCATATCTTAGAAAAAGCCCTTTCTCCATTTCCCCTTTTACTGGGTGTTTTGGAGTTTACAATCTTTCCTATAGGTCACCTACAAGTCTCATTAAAAGTTTGTTTCCCCCTCCCCATGAATTTCCCCTATTTCCTTGATGGGTGTATACTTATTTTTTGTGTGTGTGTGTGTGTGTTCCAATAAAACTTTATTTACAAAAGCAGTCAGCAGAGTGGATTTTGACCATGGGCCATAGTTTGTGGACCCCTGGTTTAAACCAACAGTATACTTATTTTAAAAGATTTGAGTTGGTCAAACTAGCCTGCTATCCCCAAGATTCCCCTTAATCCTGAAGATGGATCACCCCAAAAGCTATTTCTCACAATGGTGGTACAGTGGCTAAAGCACTAGGCTGCTAACCATATATCTGGCAGTTTGAACCCACTATGCACTCCTTGGAAGAAAGGTGTGTGCTTCCATAAAGATTTTGAGCATTGAAAACCCTATGGGACGGCTCTACTTTGACCTAAACAATCACTGTGAGTCAGAATTGACTTGATGGCAATGGTTTGGGTTTAGATAAGTAAAATAAAGTATAGATGAAGAAGTAGCATGAACAAGGGCAGAGAGATGGGAAATTACAAGCTATTTTAGGAGGTACCCAAAGGTCAGATATGGACAGAGTACTGTTGCTGTCCTCATCAATTTCAACTCAAAGCTACACTATAGAACAGAGTAGAACTGCTTATAGAATTTCCTAAGCTGTCCTCACTATGGGAGTACATCAATGAATCTCTTCTCCTGCAGAGCAGCCGGTAGGTTTGAACTGCTAATCATTCATTTAGCCACTGAGCACGAATCACTGCATCAGCAGGCAGGGCTCTTTGGATGGAGCATTGGTATAGATAAATAAAGTATGACGCATCAATGTATATTCAGACAGAAAGAGAAGCAAGTTAGAAAGCAATATGGACATCATGAGCACATTAAACTTAAGAACAAACCTACATATTTTGTATGCTGTTGTTGTCGTTAAGTGCCATCGAGCGGTTCTGACTCATAGCAATGCTGTATAGGGTTTCCAAGGAGTGGCTGGTGAGTTTGAACCAAATGGTGCCATATGTATAAAAGAATATGAATGCACAGAGAATAACCCAGATGGTCAGGAATCAGTAAAAAACATATAAACTTCTTACTGTGGTTGTAAAGGAAGGAGAAAGTTGAAGGGGAGTAACACTCTTGAAAGAAAATCTTTTAATGATGGAGTTGTTGTTGTCAAGTGCCGTAGAGTCAGTTCTGACTCATAGTGACCCTGTATAGGGTTTCTGAGGAGCGGCTGGTGAGCTTGAACCCGCCAACCTTGAGGTTAAAACTGACTTTGCAGTCCAGCTCATTAACCCACAGCACCACACAGTAGTCCTGTGCTGTGCATACTTGTGAATAGAGGAGGCACAAGAGATATGAATAATTGAGATGGGACAGGACCCATAGGAAGGTGGAAAGGAATGGAAGTAAAAGTAGAAGCTGATCAAGCAGTGCAAGAAGAGTCAAGGGAAAGAAAGCAGAAACTGAACACAATGCTGAGGCACAGGAAAGACGAGTCAGTGCCCTCAGTGAGGTGGTTACTGAACCTGTGGTGTGCTCCAGGAGAGAGGAGGAAATCTTCAGCCCCTACCAAGTAGAGGGGAGAGGGGCAACCACCACACACACAGGGGAAAAAAGCTTCATCCCTTTCAGGAAGTTGGCAGGAAGTATTCCCAGACCAAGAGTGCTAAAGCCATCAACACCTAACTTTCCTTTTCCATGCCTGCTCTTACTGACTTAATTCAGACTGAGCTGTTAGAGTCTCCCAGGTGGCCACAGAAGCATGCCTAGGTCTCCCTTCAAAAGAATTTTCTGTGGGAAGAGTAGAGTTGACAGCCTCTAGCAGCTGGCATCTGTGAATGTATCAAGTGTTCACACCAAGCCCACGCTCACCCCAGGCTGCTCCTGGCCAACGCTTGACACAGTAGCAGGATTAGATTCTGTCTGATGGGGGACTTCACTAATGGACCATCTCATCAGTCTGGCTGAGACTTTTTCAGAGCATTCTTGCAGCCTTAGGCTCCTCCTGTCTGATCCTCTTGTTCCCCGTCTTCTCCTTTCTAGGTGTTAATCCTGCATTATGATCTGAAGGCTTTCCTCACCCACACCTGCTCCCACCTCTTTATCCTTCAAAGATATAGTGTTTCCCCCAATAAATCTCTTGCATATTGTATTATTTTCCTATGTCTACTGTGACAGAGTACCACAAACTAAGTGGCTTCAAGCAACAGAAATGTACTCTTTCATACTACTAAGGTTAGAAGCCTACAGTTAAGGTGTTGGCAGAGCTAAGCTCTCTCTGATGGCTCTAGGGAAGATCTTTTCTTGCTTTTTCTAGACTTTGGTGATTCTAGAAATCCTTGGTGTTCTTTGTCTTGAAGATACATCGCTCTACTATTGGCCTGCATCTTCATTCAGCTGTTTTCACTCTCTGTGTCTCCTTGTCTCTTCTCTTTTTATAAGGACACAACTCAGATCAGATTAGGAACTACCCTAGTCAGGTATGAGATCATGTTAACCGATAACATCTTCAAAGACACTATTTCCAAACATTCATGGGTAGGTCAAGTTAGGACTTCAATAGATCTTTGGTGGGGACACAATTCAGTCTATAACACATGTCTAATTTTGTCATGGTATCTGCTACCCTAAAGACTTGGTCTGACACGTTCTCTTAATTGATCTCACTTCACCCAGACTTAACTGTCTTCATTCTATCCTCCAGACGGCTGAAGCCCTCTTCTTCTAAAACTCAAATTTGATTACATCATACTCTCTGCTTTCATTTCCCCAAGACTTCTGGCCACTTACAGTACAAAATTTTTAAATCTAGGTCTTTCCAGATTCAACCTATGCTCCATTCTCATATCTCCCCCATCCTAAGTCCCCTTAATGCCAGCCATATAGAACTGCTTACTCTTTCTAAGATCCACTGCTAGTCCATATCCCAAGCCTTTACCCATATAATTCCTTCTTCCTAGAATACCTTTCTCCATTTCTCAACACCTCCCATACACACACCTCCCCTAGTGATCACTGAATTCCTACTGAGACCCATTTCAACTGTCTTCTTCTTGGACACACCATGGCAGGCAAAATAATGTCTCTCTGGGTTTATTTTTCATCTAGTACCTACATCTCTTATGGGATTTATCAGACTATCCTAGATATGTAGAAACAAAGCTATCTCTGTGTCATCAATACTAGCACAACACCTGGTACATAGTAGGTGCTCAAACTTTGTGTAATGAAAAAGTTTCAAAAAGTTCATGTTTTAGTTCCACTTTTCCGTAAACATTTTGGAGGCCCTCATATGTATGCATACACATAGGCACAAATATAACTATATATTAAATATATGGTTATTTACCATCAAGTCAATTTCAACTCATGGTGGCCTCATTTGTGTCAACACTGTGGCCTTTCAAAAGCAGATCACCAGGCCTGACTTTTGAGGCACTTCTGGGTGAGTTCAATCTGCCAACACTTTGGCTGATAATCAAACGCCTAACGATACAGCAACATTAAAATGAAGTTTCCAGCTTCTATATCAAGGTTATTAACCAGTCACTAGAGCTCAGACTAGGAACCTGTCTTATCAATTGATTCTTACTCCCAGCTTCTGACGCCCAAGTCCTATCAGAGGTCCACTGCTCTTTATCCTTGGGTGGAGTGAGACATGTATGAGGGGTGGGTATTTAAGAAGCCTAGACTGTAATATCACTGAGTACGTGCTGAGAGGCACTGATGTGTGTCAGAGTTGAAGGTGAAAAGGGAAAGTTTTCCTTCACTGGGAGCAGGGATTCTCAAGTTGCCAAGAAAAGTAAGAGACCATATTTCTACAAGGAGAGATTTTTCTGATAACTTTTTTTTTTTTTTTTTTGCTTAAGTTAATTCAAATCAGTTTCTATTACTTGCAGCTTAAAGGATTACTTAATGAATTAACTTGAAGGATTATTGTTAGGAAGAAAATTACTTGATTGAGAATGCAGGCTCTGGTTGAAGGTCTATTCTAATCCAGTTAATCATGATAGCAGAGCAGGGCTGGCAGATCTAGATGGACTTTCAGGTTGCTTTCACCTGTGACTCTCAGGTCAGTGATTCTGGTCAGTCTTCTCCTACCTCACCCACAAAATGAGAAGCATAACATAGGAAGAAAGGTCTCTCACAAATCTCTAGTTCCATCAGGTAAAGAAATGCATGTAAATCTCAACAAAGGACCAGAACTAGGGGAAGGATATGAAACACCTGTAGAAGAAAGGCCATGTTTCACCCAGCAGCAGTAATGTTACAGGTTTGATAGAACAAAGAAGATTGCCTTTTCCAGGAGCAGGGTGAGCTAGGTACATGGACAAAAGAAGGAATGGAAAACTTCTGTGGTCCTAACTCAGACCTTTCCTTACATGAGGATGAAAATCTAAGGTAGGCTGAATAATGGCCTTCCAAGATATCCATAGTCCAATCTCTGGAATCTGTGATTATTATTTGAGATGGCACTGTGATGAAATTAAGAATATTGAGGTAGAAAATCATTTTGGATTACCTGGGTAGGCCCGATATAGTAGCAAAGATCTTTATCACAGGGACTCAGGAAGAGTTAGAAGATGTGTGATGACAGAAGTATAAGGAAGCCAAGTCAAACAGAGAAGATGCTATGCCACTGGCTTCAAAGATGGAAGAAGGGGCCACAAGCCAAGGAATTGAGGTAACCTCTAGAAGCTAGAAAAGCAAAGAAACAGATACTTCCTTGGAGTCTTCTGAAGGAAAAGAGTCCTTTATCTTAGTTTTAGCCTCATAAAACTCATTCCCACCATTTGTCTGTCAGTGTGTCATATGTGGTGGCTTGTATGTTGCTGTAATGCTGGAAGCTATGCTGACAGTATTTTAAATACCAGCAGGGTAACCCATGGTGGACAGGTTGCAGCTGAGCTTCCAGATTAAGACAGACTAGGAAGAAGGAGAGGCAGACCACTTCTGAATGTTTAGCCACTGAAAACCTTATGAATAGTAGCAAAACATAGTCAGATACAGTGCCAGAAAATTAAAACATTATGTATCACAAGAGACTATTGTAAGATATAATCCCAGAAGATGAGCCCCTCAGGTAGGAAGCCAATCAAATTACAACTGTGGAAGAGTTGCCTCTTCAAATTAGAATTCACCATGATGATGCAAATGGAGTAAAGCTTTCAGGACCTTCATTTCCTGTTGTTCTTGTTTGGTGCTATGAAGTCAGTACTGACTCATAGCTACTGACTCATAGCAACCCAATGCACAACAGAACAAAACACTGCCCAATCCTGGGCCAACCTCACAACTGCTGCCACGCTTGAGCCCATTGATGCTGCCACTTTGCCAATCCATCTCAATGGGGGGTCTTCCTCTTTTTCTCTGACCTTCACTTCCTAATGGGGCACAATTCAAAATGAGAAATAGCTTCAAACATTCATTAATAATCAGAACATGAAAAGTATGAATCTAGGAAAATTGGGAGTTGTCAAAAATGAAATGGAACACATGAAGATGGATATCCTAGGCATTATGAACGTAAGTGGCCATTTTTAATCTGAAAATCATACAGTTTACTATGCTGGGAATGACAAATAAAAGAGGAATGGTGTTGCATTCATCATCAAAAAGAACATTTCAAGATTTATCTTAAAGTACAATGCTGTCTGTGATAGGAAAGTATCAATAAACCTACAAGGAGTCCTTGTTCAAACCCACCAGCTGCTCCTCGGAAACCCAACGCAGTGAGTGTTGCTAGGAGTCAGAACCAAATTGACAGCACTTAACAGCAACAATAAATAAGGAAGACCAGTTAATACCAATCCTATTTAAATTTATGCACCAACCACAAAATCCAGTGATGCTGAAATTGAAGAATTCTACCACTTCTTCAGTTGATAGAAATTGACCAAACATATAATCAAGATAAATGTATTGATAGTTACTGGTGATTGGAAAGGAAAAGTTGGAAACAAAGAAGAAGGATTAGTAGTTGGAAAATATGGACTTGCAGATAGAGTCATACTTGAGATTATAAGATAGAATTTTGTAAGACCAATAACTTACTCATTGCAAATACCTCTTTTCAAAATAAAAGATGACTATACACATGGACCTCACCAGATGGAATACACAGAAATCAAATTGACTAAATCTGTAGAAAGAGATGGTAGAAGATTTCAGTATCATCAGCTAAAACAAGGCGAGTAGTTTAAGTCCTCTTTGCTTTCAGCAAGCAAGGCCAGGGGAAGACTGTGGAACAGACCATCAATTGCTCATATGCAAATTCAGGCTAATGATGAAAACAAGTCCACAAGAGACAAAATATGACCTTGAACATGTCCTACCTGAATTTAGAGCTCATCTCAAGAATAGATTTGATGCATTAGACACTAATGACCAAAGGTCAGAAGAATTTGTGGGATGACATCAAGAAGGTCATACAGGAAGAAAGCAAAAGATCACTAAGAAGACAAGAAAGAAAGAAAAGACCAAAATGGATAACAAAAGAGGCTCAGAAACTTCCTCTTCAATATAGAGATGCTAAAGTGAATGGAAGAAATGAGGAAGTATAAGAATTAAATTGAAAATTTCAAAGGGCAGCTCAAGAAGACAAAGTCAAATATTATAATGAAATGTGTAAAGACCTGGAGTTAGAAAACCAAAAGGGAAGAAAACACTCAGTATTTCTCAAGTTGAAAGAATAGGAGAAAAAAATTCAAGCCTCTACTTGAAATATTGAAAGGTTCTATGGGCAAACTATTGAATGATACAGAAAGTATCAAAAGAAGACAGAAGATCAAGGGAGAAGAGCACAAGTGGAATGCAGGACCCTATCCAGAGAGACAGTGACACCAGAGATGGAGGCAGAGATGGGGACATGGAAAGAGAGGGGCTGAGAGCTGGTGGCCAGGAGGCAGACTTGCAGAATTTTCC
>NW_006408560.1:19760889-19763420 GCF_000296735.1 Chrysochloris asiatica
GTCAGTTCTGACCCATAGCGATCCTGTATAGGGTTTCTAAGGAGCGACTGGTGAGCTTTAACTGCCGACCTTGCGATTCAAACCAACCTTACAGTCCAGTGCATTAACCCACAGCACCACACCAAGACCCCTAGCTCCCAGTTATTGTTGTTGTGTGCCATGGTGTTGGTTCCAACTCATAGCGAACTTGTACGGGGTTTCCGAGGCTGTAAATCTCTACGGGAGCAGAAAGCCTAATCTTTCTCCCGCAGAACAGCTGGTAGTTTTGAACTGCTGATCGATTAGTAGCCACTACGTAGAGGCAGTCAAAGAATCCTTTGGCTATTGTTGATTGAGCTTTAAGGAACTGGAGAGATCAGGTGTGAATGAGAGAAAATGGCTGAGGAAGAAAAGAGAATGTATTCAGACATTCTGAGGGAGGGGAGGGAGGGTTAGGGTCATTCGGAGGAGAGAAAGACCCTGAGATCTTCCTTGCAGTAAAAAAGATAGTGCTGCCCAGACAGGTATAGGAGCCCAACTCAGTAAGATGGAGCCAGCTTTACTGTTGCTGTCCTAGATTCAGGGGCTGTAACAACCTAAGTCAGGCATTTATCCCCACAAAAGACATTTCCAGATAGCCTGGGTGGTCAGAATGGGACATTGGTGCACATGCAGAAACTTAGGGATGTGTGGGATTGAAGACTCCCCAAAGTGATCATTTACGGGGACCTGCAATGTAGAAAAGTTATGGAGATTAGATTGGATCCTAAGATGGACTTCCGACAGAAAGACTCATGGTTAAACATGGGTGGCTCCAGGAAGGACAGGTGAGAGCTCTCTCACTCTTCTTACTTAGATTTGTACTACCTCCTGTCCTGGCAGAGTAGAAACTCTTATCAGAAGATAAGCTTCATAGGAACATTTCTGTATGGCATCTGGCCATCTGGTTTTAGGGTCTCCATGGAACCAGCCCATGGCATACATCTCCCTGCTTCAGGAGAAGCGAGGAAATGAGATGTGTCTCGAGTACTACTGCCTCATCATCTAAGAAGCAGGCAGGACAAGGCCCAATTTGGGGTTGAGGAGGTGGACTTTATAATGGAGAATTCAACTTTGGTGTCAATTATTAGGGATAAGGTCGGTAGGACACCAGATCAGATGAGATGGGTCTCAGCCAGGTGGAAAGAGTTTATAATCTCTCAGTGACCTTGCTCTAACTTGAAGGACAATTATAGTCTCTCAGTGGTTGCTGCTAAGATGGCATTCAGACAAACAGGAACTAAAAAAGGGAGTGGCTAAAAATACACAAACTGTATCTTGTAAGGCAAATTCTGGTCTTTAACGTTCTGTTTTGCTTTTCCTAGTCTTTAGCAGGATAAGCACTCTATTACAAGGTCAGTTTTACCAGCAAAGGTCAGTGGTTCAAACTCACCAGCTGCTTCTCAGAAACCCTATATAGGATCACTATGAGTCAGAACTGACTCGACAGTACTTAACAACAACAGCAAGTCTTTAGTAGGGGATATTGGTGGTTCACTGGTAGAATTTTTGTCTTTCACACACTTAGCTGTGGCTGAAATGTTGGAGGTTTAAGTCCACTCAGAGATGCCTCCAAAGAAAGGCCAGGTGATTTATTTCCAAAATCTCAGCCTTTGGCAATCCTACAAGGTACAGTTCTACTCTGCATCACAGTCAACTCAACAGCAGCGGATTTGAATTTTGTTGTTGTTGTTGATTTTTTTATGATGCTGAGCAGGAGTTCAACAGAGCTTCCAGACTAAGACAGACTAGAAAGAAAGACCTGGCAATCTACTTCTGAAAGGCAGTCAGTGAAAACTCTGTAGATCACAATGGTCTGATCAGACAGCATTTTATTCCATTGTGCATGGGGTCTCCATGAGTTGAGGTTGGTTCAAAGGCAGCAAACACAACAATCTTTAATAAAGTCTTGTCTAAAGGTTTCAGTCTTACCTCAACTGTGTGTTGAATAGCAGAGTTCCCCAAAGTCTATTATGATGAGCTTCGATGGTGGTGCTCAAGGAGAGACTCCTAAGGGAAGGTGGGCCTCAAGAACAGAGAAAACAGGCTTTCTGTTTGGGGTGATACAAAATCTTTGCAAAGAGGTAAAGGGGTGATGTGATTATTTTGTGAATGTAAATAATGCCACCAAATTATACACTTAAGAATGGTCAAAATGGCAAATTTTATATTATAGATATTTTACCAACAAAAAAACAGAGAGAACATTAGTCTATGTGGTCAAGTTGCTCCTCCCCACTAGGAGATACTTGTTTCAGGCCCAACTTCTGTATTCCAAGTTGTGTTGCTATTAAAGAAGACAGCACTTCCTTGCAAAAATGTGGACTGACACAGAGGACTAGAGTGGAGAGTGAAGCGTCCAGCTGATAAGAAGAGAGGGCATATGCATAAGAACACCCACACTTGCAAATAATACCCACTTATGAATTTATCCCTCCTGAATTTAGAGATCATCTAAAGAACAGATTTGATGAATTAAACACTAAAGACCAAAGACCAGAAGAGTTGTGGGA
>NW_006408560.1:19771650-19773185 GCF_000296735.1 Chrysochloris asiatica
TGAGTGTTTTTAAAAAATAAAAGCTAAGAGGAATAGAGAGAAATACTGTTAACTGATGGTACATGGAGGGGATTATAATCATTGTAATGAAACAAAGTATATGATTTGTTGAATATAAAACTGATGATCTTCCCTGTAAACTTTCACTCAATTCACAATAACAACTTTTAAAAACAAACAAACAAAAATAGAAGATGGAAGGAATATACAGTCACTGTACCAAAAAGAAATGGTTGATATTCAGCCATTTCAAGAGGTTGTAGTTGTTGTTAAGTACCGTGGAGTCGGTTCTGACTCAATAGTGACCCTGCTATATATATTTGTGGGAGAAGAAAGCCTGATCTTTCTCCCGCGGAACAGCTGGTAGTTTCGAACTGCTGACCTTGAGGTTGGCAGCCCGACTCGTAAACACTACGCTACCAGAGTTCCTTATTAGCATTGATTAAGAACCCATGATCCTGAAAGAAGAACTCCAACGTCCACTGGAGGCATTGGCAAAGAACAAATGTCCAGGAATATATGGAATACAAATTGAAGTTTTTCAACAAACTGCTGCAGCACTGGAAGTGCCCCCTCAGCTATGCCAAGAAATTTGTAAGACAGCTAGCTGGCCAAGTGATTGGAAGAGATTCCTATTTATGCCCATGTAATCATAGAACAGTATCATTAACAATACAAGCAAGTAAAACTTTGCTGAAGATAAAATCAAAAGTGGTTGCAACAGTACACCAATAGGGAACTGCCAGAGGTTCAAACCGAATTCAGGTGAGGATGTGGAATGAAAGGTAACATTGCTGATGTCAGATGGATCTTGGCTGAAAGAAGATAATACCAGAAAGATGTTTACCTGTGTTTCATTGACTGTGCACAGGCTTTCAACTGTGTAGATCATGACAAGCTGTCGATAACATCGTGAAGAATAGGTATTCTAGAACACTAGAGTGTCCTCATGAAGAACCTATTTTTATTTTTTCACCATACTTAATCAATCTGTATGCTGAATAAATAATTTAAGAAGCTGGAATATCTGAATTACATCATTGCACCAGGATTGGAAGAAGACTCATTAACAACCTACAGTTTGCAGATGATACAACCTTGCTTGCTGAAAGCAAAGAGGACTTAAAATACTTGCTGAAGAAGATCAAAGACCACAGTCTTCAGTGTGGATTGCACCTGAATGTTAAGAAAACAAAAATCATCACAACTAGGCCAGTAAATAACATCATGATAAATAGAGAATAGATTGAAGTTGTCAAAGACTTCATTTTGCTTGGATTCACTATCAACATACATGGGAGCATCAGTCAAAAAATCAAACGACATGTTGCATTAGGCAAATCTGCCACACAAGATCTCTTTAAAGTGTTCAAAAGTAATGATTTAACTTTAAGGAATACAGTAGGCCTGACGAAGCCATGGTATTTTCAATAGCCTTATATGCATGTGAATGTTGGACAATGACTAAGAAGATCATAAAAGAATTGATACATTTGAGTTGTGGTGTTGGAGAATAATATTGAAGGTACCATGGA
>NW_006408560.1:19774505-19785214 GCF_000296735.1 Chrysochloris asiatica
TGGTTCCAACTCATAGCAGCCCTGTATAGGGTTTCCAAGGAGCAGTTGTTGGGTTTGAACCATCGATCTGTGGTTAGCAGTCCAGTACTTATCCTATAGTGCCACACCAGCACTCTTTGAGATGTCTGTAAATTCAGGTGGGATATACTCAAGGTTCCACCACTCATCTGTCAGTTTACTGTACTATGGTGCTTTATGTGTTGCTATGATGCTGTAAGCTATGCCACTGGAATTTTAAATATCAGCAGACCTTCCAGACAAAGATAGACTAAGAAGAAGGAGAAAGAGGCAGACTACTTCTGAATGGTTAACCACTGAAAAACTTATGACTACCAGCAGAAAATTGTCAGGTACAGTGTCAGAAGATGAACCCCTAAGATTGGAAGGTACTCAAAATATGACTGGGGAGCAACCTGCCTCCTTAAAGTAGAATTGACCATAATGACATGAATGGAGCAAAGCAGCTGGGACTTTCATTTGTTGATGGGGTACAACTCAAAATGAAAAGAAACGGTTGTAAATATCCATTAGTAATCAGAATGTGGAATGGTGAAGGATGTATCTAGGGAAACTGGAAGTCATCAGAAATGAACTGGAACACATAAAGGTCAATATTCTAGGCATTATTGAGCCGAAATGGATAGGTATTGGCCATCTGAGTCAGACAATCATATGGTTTATATGCTGAGAACAACAAATTGCTGAGGAATGACTCATAAACAAGTTCAGGTTGAAGCTGAAGAAAATTAAAACAAGTGCACGAGATCTTGACTATATGCCACCTGAATTTAGAACTCACCTCAAGAACAGATTTGATGCATTAGACACTAATGACCAAAAACTAGAAAGTTGTGAGATGACATCAAGAACATCATCTATGAAGTCAAAGGACATTAAAAAGACAGGAGAAAGAAGACCAAAATGGATGTCAGGAGAGACTCTGAAATTTGTTCCTTAACATAGAGTAGCAAAAAAAAAAAAAAAAGTAAGAATCTATGAAGTCAAAAAACTGAACAGGAAATGCCAAAGGGCAGCTCAAGAAAAGACAGTAAAGTATTATAATGAAATGTACCAAGACCTGAAGTTAGAAAATCAAAAGGGAAGTGTAGGTTCAATATGTCTCAAGTTGAAAGAGCTGAAGAAAAACTTCAAGACTTGAGTTGCAATACTGAAGGATTTTATGTGCAAAATATTGAATGATACAGATAGCATCAAAAGAAGATGGGAGGGGAAAAAACAAAAAAGAAGATGGAAGGAATACATAGAGTTGTCACTGTACCAAAAAGAATTGGTTGATGTTCAACCATTTCAAGACATAGTACATGATCAAGAACCGATAATAATGAAAGAAGACGTCCAAGCTGCACTCAAAGCATTTGCGATAAACAAGGTTCCAAGATTTGACAAAATACCAATTAAAATCTTTCAGCAAGCTGATGGAGTGTTGGAGGTGCTCACTCATCTATGACAAGAAATTTGGAAGACAGCTACCTGGCCATCCAATTGAAAGTTATGCCCATTCCAAAGAAACGTGACACAACACAATGCAGAAATCATCAAACAGTATTGCTAATATCACATGTAAGTATAATTTTGTTGAAGATAATTTTAAAACAGTTGCAGTGGTACCTCCACAAGGAGCTATCAGAAATTCAAGCTGATGCAAAAGAGAATTTGGAATGAAGAATATCATTTGTTAATGTCAGATGGATCTTGGCAAAGAATACCAGAAAGATGTTTACTGTGCTTTATGCTAAGGCATAGCAAAGTATGGATGACCTTGCAAGGAATGTGAATTCCATAACACTTCATTGTACTCTTGAGGAATGTGTAGACATAGACCAAGGGGCAGTTTTTCTAATCAGGAAAGATGTGTCAAGCTTATATCTTTTCACCATTCTTACTCAATCTGTATTCTGATTAAATAATCCCAGAGGCTGGATTATATGAAAAATATGGCATCAGGATTGGAGGAAGACTCATTAACAATCTGCAACATGCAGATGACACAACATGACTCAAATATTAGGTATTTTCAATAGCCTAATATGCATGTGAACGTTGGACAATGAATAAGGAAGACTGTAAAATAATTGATGCATTTGATTTATGGTTTTGGTGTAGAATATTGAAAGTACCAGGTACTGCCAGAAGAACAAACAAATATGTATTGGAAAAGGTACAGCCAGATGCTCCTTAGAGGTACGGATGGTAAGACTTCGTCTTTCATACTTTGGACATGATGTAAGGAAGGACAAGTCCCTAGGAAAGGACATCATGCCTGGTAAAGTGGTAAAGAGGAAGACCTCCAACAAGATATTGTCACAGTGGCAGCACCAATGGGCTCTCATGTAACAACAATTGTGAGAATGGCAGAAGATCAGGTAGGATTTCAATCTGTTGTGCATGGGGTAGCTATGAGTCAGAATGGACTCAACACCTAACAACAATAACACTCAAGGCTGTGTTTTGACTCTTGTGAACTTGGTTTAATTTTTTTCAGCTTCAACTTTAACTAAAATACGAGCAGTTAATGATCTGTTCCACAGTTGGTTCCTGACCTTGTTCTAATTAATGATACTGATGAGGTTCCCTATCATCTATTTTCACAGATGTAGTCAGTATGATTCTTTTGTCATTCCATCCAGTGAGGTCCACATGAATAGTCACGGTTTATGTTTTTGAAAAAAAGTACTTGAAATGAAAATGTCATTGGTCTTGCAAAATCTAGCATATGATTCCGGCATTGTTTCTATCATGAAGGTCATATTTTCCAGCTATCCTTCCTCTTTGTTTCTAACTTTCATATTCCAATCACCAGTAATTATCAATGAAAATTGATTGAATGCTTGATCAATTTCAGATTTCAGAAGTTGGTAAAATTTTTATCCTTTTCCTTAGTGGTTGGTATTGAAATTTGAATAACAGTCATATATACTGGTCTCCTTGGTGGCATTTATCATTGTCAGTGTTGTACTTCAGGATAGGTCTTGAAATGGTCTTTTGAACAACAAATATGTTGCCAAACCAAAATGAGTGTTTGATACCTGTCAGTGTAGACAGTCTTAGAGATGGGGAGAGATCCAATCCAAGCTTTATTAACAGAAAGTCAGCAGTCTGGAGGACAGGAAGAATAATTTCTCAAGACCCTGCTCTCCATTATGAAGAGTAGGCACATTATATAGGGTAGGTTACATTTAGATGTACACTTACTCTATATAAGGTAGCATTTTTTGGAAAAAGAAAAAATAAATCAATCAACTTCCTCAAACATTCTACCTTTAGGGGAAAGGAAACAATAAATCAGTAAACTTCCTCAAATATCTACATTTAGGGAAAAGGAAACAAAACATTTGAGACCCAATGACTAAACCAACTCTATTTTGTTTAGATCGGTAGATCCATGCTATCAAATATGATGCCATTCCTCTTCAATTTGTCATTCCCATAATAGTAGACCAACATAGTAGACCATATGATTGCCCAGTCCAAATTTGTCAGTACCAGTCCAATTCAACTCATTAATATATAGGACATTTGTCTTTATGTGTTCCTTTCATTTCTTACAAATCTCAATTTTCCTTACACTCAAAATGAAGGGGATAAGGGAAGATCCCTAATGAATAGAGTCCTCTTTACCTGATGGGTAAAGATGGTGTTGATAGGATTATATGATTCAGTTGTAAGTGTTGATTTTTACCAGGGTTCATTGTGATTGTTGTTGTTAGGTGCCATCGAGTCAGTACTAACTCATAGCAACCCAATGCACAACATAATGAAACAGTGCCCAGTCCTGGGTCAACCTCAAAACCATTGCTATCCTTGAGCCCATTGCAACCGTCAGTGTGGCAATCCATCTTGTTAGGGGTCTTCCTCTTTCTCTCCAGAACTCCCACTGTACCAAATGTGATAGCCTTCTCCAGAGACTGGTCCCTCACATATGTCCAAAGTATGAGACAAAGTTTGGCCATCCTGGCTTCCAAGGAACACTATGGCTGTACTTATGTTTGTTCTTTTGGTAGTCCATGGTACTTTTAATATTATTCTCCAACACCATAACTCAAATGGATCAATTCTTCTACAGTCTTCTTTATTCACTGTCCAACTTTCACATGCATATGAGGCTATTGAAAATACCATGGCTTGGGTCAGGCACATCTTAGTCCTCAAGCTGACATCTTTGCTCTTCAACACTTTAAAAAGTTCTTGTGCAACAGATTTGCCCAGTGTAATACGTCATTTGATTTCTTGACTGTTGCTTCCATGAGTGTTAATGGTTGCTCAGAGCAAAATGTCTTTGACAACCTCAATCGTTTCTCCATTTATATGGATGCTGTTTATTGGTCCAGTGGTGAGGATTTTTGTTTTCTTAACATTGAGATGCAATTCATACTGAAGGCTGTGATCTTTGATCTTTATCAATAAGTATTTTAAGTCCTGTCATTGTAGAAGCAGTAACAGTGAAAGAGTGGACTAAGGGACAGGCATTGCTGAATTGGAGCACAGAGGCTGAACCTAAAGTCCCTTAAAGATTTTGCTGTTCTGATAACTGAAGAGAGATTCAGAGCAAGGGAATAATCTTCTCTCAATTAAATTTTATCAGATGTCAGAAAAGATGAAGATGAGACAGGCCATTCTTGGAGGATCTGACCAGATCAGAGGAACACCTGCAGTAGATCTGTGTGGCTGAGATCTGAGTGACCTCACCCTGAAAACTTTTTCCCCTACTGAAGGACTAATTGTTAATGACTGGGACTGGTAACACTGAGACAAGCGGGGAAAGGGGAACAGAAATCAGAATTAAACAAGAGCCACGTATTAATTGAAATCTTGTAACTGAAGTCTTGAGAAATGTTGAGGCCTACATCCCTACTTCCTTGGGCAATTGTAAAGATGTGCAGGACATGTCCAGGGCCATAGTTGAGCAACCACATCCTGGGACATGCCATTAAGAAAGACCACTCATAAAATTTCTGTTATTTTTGTTCTCTTGTGAGATATTTTACAGATCAGACTGGTTTACCTAGTGCCCAGGCATAGCTTTAAGGGGCAAACCTTCTATTGGGGCAAAGGAGAATGCAAGCCCATGGGAGGAGTCTGAATTAGAGTCCTGAAGAACCATGCATGGCCGACATCCCGGAATAAGTTCTGTCTGCTCCTACCAGAGGCACTTGCAGTGGAATTCATCTTGAAGAAATGCTGCACAAGCACCCAATTAGCATGACCCCTCCTAAATGGGCCATTTACTGGAAATTTCCACTCATCCCTATGAGTAAACATGGTGTATTTCCCTACTCCAATCCTTTTAAAACTTAACAAAGCCTTTGCTCCAGGAGATAGGGGTTAAGCATTGCATTGAGCCCTCCCTGACTCTGCTTGCAAGCCTCTTTCCTATAACAAACCATTGTTGTTAAGTGCCATCGAGCAACTCATAGCGACCCTCTATAGGGTTTCCAAGGAGCAGCTGGTGAGCTTGAACCACTGACCTTGCAGTTCAAACAAACGATTGGTCATATGGAAATTCTGCCTCTCCTGACTATTCTTAATCAGTAGAAGGTAAGACCCGCCTTTCTTGAAAGACCAAGATTCTGTTGGCACTCCCTCTAACAAAATGATTAGGAGGGAGAAGTTAATCCTTCAAATGTGAAAGGGACATTGACTAGAAGAGCCAATGGGTGGCCCTTCTAGTTATTGTCTTTGTGACTCCCACACAATGATTGGGTGGAACTATGCAAAAAAATGCTGGTGACCCACCAAGGAGACTGAATAGCTTGTTAATAATGCAAATAAGGTATATGAAACCCTAATGAAGTGATTGTTCAATTCTGTCATTCCACTGGGCTTAAAATTAGCCATACCAGAGGTGAGGAGGGTGTACCTTATGACTACCAAGAAAAAAGACATAAGAGGGAAGTACAATCTTTGAACCCAGGATCCCTGAGTTGAGAACCTACTGGAAGGACAAAAGAGTTCTCAAACTGGAGACAATGAGAAACAGTGAAAAATAGCGTAAAAGTTGGACTGGTCAAGAGACCAGAGGGACTGAGGAAACCAGCCTGTTGGCATGGTTGAGAAGAAGCTGTTCTGACCAAAAAAAACTCATATCCTTAGTTTTTTAGACTCTGAATTGTATCCTGTTCCTTCTCTAACAAACCCCATAATCATGAGTATTGTCTGTGAGTGCTGTGTGGCCATTACAATGAATCATTGACTCCAGCAGAGGAGTACCATGGGAGGGATGGTTGGTTTCAGAATCCATAAACAGATTGAAAAGTGGAAGCATGTGACTTCTGCCTCATAGGAATCACCATTGGACGGTTGATCTTGGTTCTCTTTCCTTCTTGTGAACTTAGAGTAGGTCAGACGCTGCCCCCATGTTATTCTTTCACCTAGTGTGGTTGCTGTTTTCCTGGCTGGGCCCTGACTGCCATGGTGGTTAAGGTCTGTGTCAGACAACCTTCAAGTGATCTTTGTGATTCCTGCCCCCCTGGTCTTCATACACTGTGTAATCTCTTTCCCCTGAGTGTGGGCAGCACCTCTGACTTGTTTCACCTTCACCATAGAATGTGGCAAAAGTGAAGAGATTGCAAATGTAATTAAAGTCTCAAAGCAGCTAGATCTGAGTAAGTCAAAAGGGAGATTATCTGGGGGTGTTGTTGTTAAGTGCCGTTGAGTCCAACTTCTAGTGATCCTGTATAGGGTTTCCAAGGAGTCACTGATGAATTTGAACCACTGATCTTGCAGTTCAAACCGACCTTGTGGTCCAGTGCATTATCCCACAGCACCACACTTGGAGGTTGTTGTTGTTTATATGTGCCGTGGAGTCGGCTCTGACTCATAGCGACCCTGTACAGGGTTTCTGAGGCTATAAATCTTTACGGGAGCAGAAAGCCTCATCTTTCTCCCGCGGAACAGCTGGTAGTTTCGAACTGCTGACCTTACGGTTCGCAGCCTGATTAGTAGCCACTATGCTACCAGAGCTCCTTACGCTTGGAGGTTGTTGTTGTTGTTGTTGTTGTTAAGTGCTGTCGAGTCAATTCCCACCCATAGCGACCCTGTATAGGGTTTCCAAGGAGCAGCTGGTGAGCTTGAACCTCCGACCTTGCAGTTCAACGCTTGGAGGTAGGCCTGACTTAATCAATTAAGACACCTGAAAGGGGGGACTGTGTCAGAGAGATTGCCTTTGCTGACTTAATGAACTAAGCAAATGTCTTTTGGAAACCCACATGGCAAAGAATTGAGATGGCTTCTAGGACCTGAGAGAAGACTCCAGCTGACAGTCAGTAAAAAAAAAACAAAACTGGCTCCCAGTCCTGCAGCCACAAGGAAGTCAATTCTGCCTGGATGAGCCCAGAAGCAGATTTTCCTCAGTCGAGCCTCCAGATGAGAGTGCAGTCCAGTCAAACCTTAATTGCAGTCTTTTGAGACAGATCATGGGGAGAGGACTCAGCTGCATTGCGACTGGACACTAAACCCATGAAAACTGTAAATTTTAAATGTGTGTATTGGTTTGAGCTACTAAATTTGTGGTAACTTGTCATGCAGCAATAGAAAATTCATACAAGGTTTAAAGTCTTTGCATGAAGCCAATTAAACATGTTAAAATTCCCCGTGGAAATTTCTGAGGAAAGCTAACACAGAGAATCCAATACTGCCAGGATTTTTCTTCTAGATTAGAATTTATGGTACCAGTTGAAGTAGGTTTCATTTAGGGACCATGTGGTTCAAAAATATATATGTTTTTAAAGATTAGAATCACACTCAGCAAACGAAGATATTCACACAAGAAAGCTGAGATTTGTGAAGATGAAAACAGCATCGTGTCTCCCTCTCACCCTTACTTTGTGGTATATACTCACTGAATGGAATAGCAGATGGAAATGTCATTATTTAACATGTTCTCTTGCTCAGTTTATAGTTTGATTTTCCTAAATTAAACAAGTATGTAATAGAACTCCTCTCTACTCAAATTTTGTTATTTGCTTTTTAAATTACTAAGACATTTGTGATACATTTTGGAGAAGCTTCTTTTATAATTTAAGATGTCTAGTTTAGGCAAGACTAAATTCAACTTGTCAGTAATCTGTTGAAATAGGAGAAATAGGAGACTACTCTCCCAGGAGGTAGATTAAGCAGAATATTAATATTCCTTTTGGTTACTTGTGTACAATGGCAATGAAATGACCGAGGGCAGATCTTCCACTTACAACCAGTTCAGAAAGAATAATTAGCAATGAGTGAAAAATAGCATAAGAATGCCACAGTACATTATCCGAAACTTGGACCCAGGCAAGAGAGACTTCTGAGTGTTCTTTTAGTGCGATGCTGAGCTTGATTTTCTTATTGACTAAATCATTTTACAAGTAGGAGCACAGGTTAATTTACTATGTAGTAAAGATTCAAATAATTCAGTCCAGCTGAATAGATAACCCTACAGGTTAAGGTTTACTGCCCTGTTTTATATCTAACTCAATGATCTTACTCTAACATTTCTTTATTAAATTGTTTATCTATATCTATACATATTCAATTTTTCAAAAATGCTCCTTGAACTGGTTTAAAAACCTTACAGGTTCCCACATTCATTGAGTTAGTTGGATAATTTTGACATCGTTTATTCTGTATTTATATGAGAGTCATACTTTTACCTTCTACCTTTTTGTAAATTAGAAAAACTTCAGAGTGACTTCACCTTGCACCTTTGCAGAAGGAACAACAGAAGAAGAAATTTTGAGACACTCCCAAATTGAGGGGTAAGGGCTGGAAACAATGACAGGCTATGGGACAGCCTGGAAAGGGTCCAGATGAAATCCTTTTAGCCACTGCAGTCTAGGACCATCATGAGAAGACAAGCAGAACGGCCCAGGGGCATGAGCAGTTACTGCAAACAGAAAACTGGCAGCCACAATAGAGGCCTTGTTCCAAAGCAACATGAATCATCTCTGATTTATACTTGACACTACCACCAGGAAGGCTGGGTCAGAACTGATCTGGTTCAATTCTTGCAATCTAAATGACAAATAGGAAAAAATATTAGTAAACACACGCATAGAAACTAGATTTCCCTCACTGCCAAGAGGCCCAGATAAATTCAAGCCCTCCTGAATTTTGTTTGGCACACAACTGAAAATAAGTAATACGAATAAAACAAAAGGGAAAGACAAAGTACCATTTTAAAAGAAGATATCAGAATATCAAGCATGATAGCTGTGGCCATGTATGTAAATAAGTTAAATTTTCTTATTATATAACAAAGATTCTCCTATATAGAGGCCTATCCAAAAGACAGTGACTATGCTTTAAAATGAAAAAAAAAAAAAGACATAATGAGCAAAGGAGAATTAAAGGCCTAAACTATTAAACAAGATAAAGGATAATTAAAATCTACAATGAAGATATGTTTGTCATAAACCTTTAGCTTCTGAATAACAAAGATGAATCATAAAATAATTAAAACAAAATTGCTATAGCAGTTTTTACATAGTTCTATCAGTGAGCAAAAATAATGATGTAGACTCTAAGAAGAAAGGGCTGGTGGTGATTATATGCTGTGGAGTTGGTTCTGACTCATAGCAACCCTGCATAGGATTTCTGAGGGTATAAAACTTTACAGGAGCAGAGAGCCTAATTTTTCTCACATGCAGCAGCTGGTCAATTCGAACTTCTGACCTTGCTGCTAACAACCCAACTTGTAACCCACTATGCAACCACATATGCATGTGAAAGTTAGACAGTGAATAAGGAAGCCCATAGAAGAATTGATGCATTCGAGTTATGGTGATGGAGAAGAATATTGAAAGTACCATGGACAGCCAAAA
The DNA here is from genome assembly GCF_000296735.1 of Chrysochloris asiatica. Lineage (NCBI taxonomy): Eukaryota > Metazoa > Chordata > Mammalia > Afrosoricida > Chrysochloridae > Chrysochloris > Chrysochloris asiatica. The sequence continues at coordinate 19,784,324 of NW_006408560.1, forward strand.
GAACAAACAGTTCTGTGTTGGAAGATATACAGCCAGGGTGCTCCTTGGAAGCCAGGAAGGCCAGATTTCTTCTCTCATAATTCAGACATATCATCAGTCCCTGGAGAAGGATATCTTTTTGGTCAAATTGGAGGGTCGGAGTAAAAGAGGAAGCCCCCCAATGAGATGGATTGATACAGTAGCAACAGCAAATGGGCTCAAGCATAGCAGTGATTGTGAGGTTGGTGCAGGACTGTTTTGTTGTGTATAGGGTTGTTATGAGTTGGTACCTAACAACAACAACAACAAATGCTATCATAGCTCCCTGAAGAAAGCAGTTGCTGGGATATGCTCTAGAGGATGAAAGAGACCCTATCTTCACACATATAAATATTATTGTTACTAAGTGTTACTAAGTGCCATTGGGTTTGTTTTGACTCACAGTGATCCTGTATAACGTTTCCAAGGAGCATATGGTACAGACCCTTTATTAAGTGTTAAACAGGAGTCAAAACTGGACAAAACAAACACAGATCACCTGAGTGAAGTAAATCACCAATATGATGTCATAATGAATTTCCTTCACCCAGGTGAACTGCATTTGTTTTGTCCAGTTTTTAGTAAAAAATTCAGTTTAAAATACATGATAAGCAAATATAGCATACGGTGAATCCTACTGTTGCTATTGTTGTTAGATGCTGTTGAGTCAGTTCTGACCCATAGCAACCCCATGTTCAACAGAAGGAAATACCATCCCATCCTGCGCCATCCTCACAATTGCTGCCATGATGTTCTTGCTGTCATCTTACAACTCTTCTGGTTTTCAATCATTAGTGTCTAATGCAGCAAAGCTGTTCTTCAGATGGTCTCTAAATTCAGGAGGGATATATTCAAGGTCATATTTTGACTCTC
>NW_006408560.1:19785437-19808673 GCF_000296735.1 Chrysochloris asiatica
AATTGTCTTTTATGTTGTTTAAAAAAGATATTTGCAATGAAGAAACCATTGGTCTTGCAAAATTCTATCACAGACAGCATTGCACTTGAAGATAGATCTTGAAATGTTCTTATTGATCATGAATGTGATGCCATTCCTCTTCAATTTGTCATTCCCGGAATAGTAAATCATGTGATTATCAGATTCAAAATGGTCAATACCAGTCCATTTCAGTTTACTAATGCCTGGGATATTGATGTTTATGTGTTCCATTTCACTTTTGACAGCTTCCAATATTCATTCATACTTGGTACATTCCATGTTTTAGTGATAAAGATGTTTACAGCTGTTTCTCCTCATTTTGAGTTATGCCCCATAAACAAATGAAGGTCCTGAAAGCTTTACTGCATTCATGTTATCATAGACAACTGTACTCTGAAACGGCAGTTCTTCCCCAGTTGTATTTTGAGAGCCACACAACCTGAGCCACCACTCATTTGTATGTTGTACTGTGGTAGCTTGTGTGTTGCTGTGGTTCTGGAAGCAATGCCACCAGAATTTTAAATACCACCAGGGTCACCCATGGTGGACAGGTTTCAGATGAGCTTCCAGACTAAGTCTAGGAAGAATGAAAGATTACTTCTGAATATTTAGTCACTGAAAACTTTATGTACAGCAGTGGTACACTGTCAGATATGTCAGAATATAGAATACTGAAACATGATGAAGAGCACCAAACTATTGTCAGATATAGTGCCAGAAGATGAATGAGCCCCTCAGGTTGCAAGGCACTAAAATACGACTGGGGAAGAGCTGCCTCCTCAAATTAGAGTTGACTGTGATGATGCGAATGAAGTAAGCTTTCAGGACCATTGTTTGCTGATGGGGTACAAATCTAAAAATGAGAAACAACTGTGAACACCCATTAATAATAAGAATGTACAAAGTAAGAATCTAGGAAAATTGGAAGTTGTTCAAAATGAAATGGAACACAGAAACATTGATACACTAGGTATTGATGAGCAGAAATGGACTGATATTGGTAATTTTGAATCTGACAATCACATGGTTTACTATGCCAGGAATAACAAATTAAAGAGGAATCGCATCACAATCATGACCAAAAAGAACATTCCAAGAACTATCTTGAAGTTCAATGTATCATCTGCATATCGCAGGTTGTTCATGAGTCTTCATCCAATCCTGATGCCACGTTTTTCTTCATAGAACCCAGCTTCTCAGATTATTTGCTCAGCATACAGGTTGAATAAGTATGGTGAAAGAACACAACCTTGTCACACACCTTTCCCAATTTTAAAACATTCAGTGTTCCCATGCTCTGTTCGAACAACTGCTTCTTGGTCCAGGTACAGATTTCTCAGAAGTATAATTAAGTTCTGGAATTCTCATATTTCTCAATGTTGTCCATAGCTTGTCATGATCCACACAATCAAAAGCCTTCGCATAGTCAATAAAACATAGGTAAACATACTTCTGGTATTCTCTGCTTTCAGCCAAGATCCATCGGACATCAGCAATGATATCTCTTGTTCCATGGCCTCTTCTGAATCCAGCTTGAACCACTATTTTGCCATACAATCCTTTAGCACTGCAAGTTGAGGCTTGAATATTTTTCTTCAGGTCTCTCAGATTGCGAAATGCTGAGTATGTTCTTCCCTTTTTTCCCCTAACTCCAGGTCTTTCCACATTTCATTATTATACTTGACTTTTTCTTCTCAAGCCGCTTTTTGAAATTTTCTGTTCAGGACTTTCACTTCCTCATTTCTTCCATTTGCTTTAGCATCTCTACACTGGAGAGCATGTTTCAGAGCCTCTTCTGACACCCATTTTGGTCTTTTCTTACTTCCCTGTCTTTTTAATGACCTTTTGCTTTCTTCTTGTATGATGATCTTGATGTCATTTCACAACTCTTCTAGAGTCATACTTTGTACACTCCATGTTCCAATTATTAATGGATGTTTGCATCTATTTCTGCTTATTTTGAATTGTACCCCACTAGCAAATGAAGGTCCCCAAAGTTTTACTGCATTCCTGTGATTATGGTCAATTCTACTCCTTTTTTGAGTGCCTCCCAATGTGAAGGGCATATCTTCCAGCACTGTATCTGACAGTATTCTGCTGCTCTTTATAATGTTGTCATCTTCCAGAAATATATCTATTACCAGACAAAAAGTCTAACTGCCAGTCACTGTAGCCAATATCAGAGACAGGATGAAAATCAACATATGTCTTATTGACAGATCTGGAAAGCAGGGAGACTCTTTCTCTGAAAGACAGCCTTGTGCTTGCTCCCCCATACAGTCAGAACTCATAGTCCTCTAGGTATCAATCTATCTGCATTTTTACATTCTTTTCTCAGAGTTTTAGGGCTCCTTCATTAGGAGATACAGTTTATTTCCCACTGAGTCACTGACACTTTACATCCTGGGATGTGATTGCCCCAAACAATGTTAATGGCCTTTCAGAATCCTTTGTCTTAATGTTACATTCTTTAAAGGGATAAGAGATGGAGGCCCTCTGGTATTCCTCCTGGCTTGTCTTCTTAGCCTGGGTTTAAATCAACAAAGGGGCACTGACTGCTTAGCCTATTGTTCCTGGAGCTCAAGAGAAAGATGAGTTAGCGCAGTGATGATTGGGAACAATGATTAAAAGGGTTTGAACAGAGAGGGGGAAAGACTTATTAAAAACCCTTCTCTCCCCGATTGCCGGGAGTAGCCACAGCGGCTATGAGCATATTGCAGCGGGCTTCGGTCACTGCATTCACAGTTTTGTCTGGCCGCCGCTTAGACCCTCGACTCAATTCCGGAGGGTTCTTCACCTGTGGTTTTCTGAAGCCCGATATTTCTGTTCAACACAGTGGAGACCACGGGAAAAGAATGTTTATCATCAAATCCTTTGGATTTTATGACAAGCGTTTTTTCGTTTACTGAAATTCTACATTTTGTTGACTGGAATACCAGTAGTAATTGGCATAACTCTCATAAATGAATTCATTGTTGAAACTGAATTAGCAGAGATTCCAGAAGGCTATATCCCTGAACATTGGGAATATTTCAAGCATCCTATATCAAGATAAGGAGCTCTGGTAGCATAGTGGTTATGAATCGGGCTGCAAATCGCAAGGTCAGCAGTTCGAAACTACCAGTGGTTCCTCGGGAGAAAGATGAGGCTTTCTGCTCCCGTAAAGATTTACAGCCTCGGAAACCATGTACAGGGTCGCTATGAGTCGGAACCGACTCCACGGCACATAACAACAACAACAACAACAACAAATCAAGATGGCTCACCCTTAGTTTCTTTGACTGTCCTGAGAATAATTATGAAAGAACAATGGCTGTCCTTGAAATTGAAGCTGAAAAAGCTGAATTAGGGGTAAAGGAGCTAGAAGTACGATCATTGATGTATGCAAGAGGCAATGGACCCTGGTACCAATATCCAACTGTAGATAAGGCACTAAATGATCATTCTCCAAAAGCAACTCCCGACCACTTATGTTTTATTTTTCCAACTACAAAATGTATTATCTTTAGTGAAAATAAATTAACCAATATATTCTGTGTTTTTGCTCTCTGTGATGAATAATAAAAGAGCCTCTTTTTCTCAAAACAAAACAAAGAAAGCCTTCTCTCTCATCTGACAGTGTTCCACTGCTATTCATAAGGTTTTCATTGGCTAAACATTCAGAAGTAATCTGCCTCTTCTTCTGAGTCTTTTTTCTGGAAGCTCAGCTGAAATTGTCAGATTCAAAATGGCCTATGCCAGTCCATTTCAGTTCACTAATGCCTATAATATCCATGTTAATGCCCTCCATTTCATTTTTGACAACTTCCAATTTTCCTAGATTCATACTTTGTACATTCCATTTTCTGATTATTGGTGAATATCTGCAGTTGTTTCTCCTCATTTTCAGTTGTGCCCAATTAGCAAGGTCCCAAAAGCTTTTCTCCATTCACATCATCAAGGTCAATTCTATTTGGAGGAGGCAGTTCTTCCTCAGTTGTATTTTGAGTGTCTTCCAATCTGAGAGGCTCATCTTCCGGCACTATATCTGACAGTATTCTGGTGTTATTCATCATGTTTCAATAGTCAATATTCTGGAGCTATCTGACAGTGTTCTACTGCTATTCATAAAGTTTTCAGTGACTAAGTATTCAGAAGTAGTCTGCCTGTCTTCCTAGTCTGGCTTAGTCTGGAAGCTCAGGTGAAACCTGTTTACCATTGGTGACCCTGCTGGTATTTAAAATACTGGAGGCATAGTATCTGGCATCACAGCAACACACAAGCCACCACAGAATGACAAACTGACAGACAAGTGGTCTGTCATAATGCTTATAGTATTGTTCATAATAATCGAATGTAAAAGCTCATTGCAAAATTTTAATCTATTCAGGGTCTAATTTCTATTCTTGATCAATTCTTTTGGATCAGCTATAATTTGTGAATTCCATCACCTTCCAGAGTTCTGGAAATCTTGATTTAGGCTGATAGGCTCCAAGTTCACAATATCACTCCTTTCAACTTCCTGTGAGACATTTTCCCCAAGTATGTCAACACATCAGCAGGGCATGTTAGTAGAGCAAAAGCTTGTCTGTAGATGAGAAAACTTAACATGGGTATGTTATATTATCTATAATAATATTTTTTAAAGTACAAGCCTTGATGGTTATTATGTTGTTATTGTTAAGTGCGGTAGAGTCAGTTCTGATGAACAGTGACCCTGTGTGGGGTTCCCAAGGAGTGGCTGCTATAGGCCAGTGCAAAGCCAAATATTTGTTGTTGTTGTTGTTAAGTACCATCAAGTTGCTTCTGACTCATAGCAACCCTCATAGGGTTTTGAAAAGCAACTGTTTGGTTTGAACTACCAACTTTGAGGTTAACAGTCCAATGCTTATCTATAGTACCACATATAGTTAATTAAAACTTAGAAGGAAAACTAGGCAAAAATACTTAAAATTTTTATGAATTTTTAGAAAGCTTTAAATATTATACTATCTTACTAAATTAATGGTATTGGAAGTAAAATTGTAAATAAGAAGCTGTATTTAATTGCCAACTTAATAACAACTATTGGTATTAAGAATTATTATTAAGTTGGCAATTAAAACAACTAAAATTTTGAACAATTTAATATAATTCTTTCTCTGGAATTTATAGGATTTGCTGCTAAATAAATTGAGCATTACCTTTCTGGGAAAAAAAAAAAATTAAAAACAAGTCACTTGTAAAATCTCATCCAATCTTATCCTGGAAATTATATTAATCAAAAAATGAATTAAACTTTTAGACTGAACAGGAAAAGGTACAAACATTCATTTCCCTCTCTACCCAGGAGACAAGCTAAAATGTTAATTAGGTTACTGAATGGGACCAATCCTCTCTGCCCAGGAGTCAAACTAGAATGTTAATCAGGTTACTGACTGGAACCAATCCTCTGGTTCCCTCCTGTCTTCAAATAGGTCTACAACCTAACCCCTCTCTTATTTTGACTCCATATAAGTCTACACTGCCCTATATTTGGGGCTCAGAATCTGGAAAAATTAGCTCTTCTGAGTCAACTGGCTTAATAAAATCTGAAACTCTGCTTCACCTCTCCAAGTGGCCTCTGTTTCTTCAATGATGGATCAAGAGCTGCTGTGACACTTTCGAATCTAAAACTGCTGTAACATTTGTTTCCCTGACCATGAAACCAACCCTGCAGGCCCCTTGAGCCACTGGATCAGGTTGGGGAGTGGCTGATGGGGAGCACCCCTCAGAGGAAAAGACACCCACCACATTTGACAGTCCCTCATCCTCTGAGTGGGGGCAGCCGGCCACCACACCCACCTCTCCCAACCGGACTTGAAAGGAGAGGTTGAACCAGAGAAACCAGCCAGAACTTCTGGAACAGGTTAGGCCCGGGGGCCTGGATTAAACCCTGGCAGGCCTGTCCCTACGGACAGAAGTGGAAGGCTGATTCCCCTTCCAAGGTCTCACTTAGAGGCTTCAGTTAGGAAACTCCCCTAAGGGGAGTGGAACAGCCATAATCTCTGTGTGGTTGGTTGAGTGCAAGGAGCCGAAGTGCAGCTTATCATGCCTGGTCTGTGTGGTTCCACAGCTGCAGCTATGGAATACTTAGGTGACATGGGGAATTCTCATGGTGAGCCAACAGTCTTAGAATGTATGTGTTAACAGATTTAAAAAAAGGAAGTCTTGTGTGCAGGAGTGTGTGAGTGTGTCTGGTACTGGCTGGTAGCGAATCTCTTATGCCTTAAGGAGACGGTCCTCACTGCTGGCACAGAATGGACTCCTGGTTCTAAACTCTCCAAAGCTAAGAGACACTTGAAAATTCTTTTGCGAGAAACAACAAAGTCTAGACACGATCTGTCTGTTGTGAATGCACCGCCATGAGTGGCTCGCTGGCCAGTTGGACAAGTGGGCCCAGGAGCACAGTAACCGAACACTCCTAGCAGCGCTGCCAAGAATCTTTTCTTTGCTTTGAGATCCCCTTTTCTTTATTCTGGGTGCGCACATCAGGGCATGGTAGACAGGAAGTAATTTCCTAAAAGTGCCCCTTCTGTTTCTGTTAAGGTTAACCTCGGTATCTAAAATAAAATATAGGCCTCAATCTGAAAGAGAAGCGCTGTAAAGCATAATTCTAACTGGTTTCTGTATGGATACCCTCCTATGACATCAAAGGAAATGGTGTTTTACTGTAATACAGCTTGGCCAATGTGCGATCTAGATGATGGGAAAAATAACCTTTGAATGTATCCTTAAAATTATTATACCATCTTACAGCTTGAATTATTAAACCACTGTGTCAGATTGTCTATTTGTTTGTAAAATTACTATGTTTTTGTCCTGTATTTATGTTTAAGAAACTGAAAACAACCTGGAATTCCAAGAATATGTAAGTTATATCGTGTATATGTACTATAATGCACTTAAATACCGCTAATATGAAAGCCATGCAGAGGAAAGTTGAACACAGATGAGTATTAGGTGAAAACAGCTCTAAGCAGGACTGTACATGAATATACAAAGAGATACATACGAATGGTTACTTTTTTGTGAAATACAGCTTTTGATTGTAACCTTGTCTTATTACAACTCTTGGTACACCAGCAGCTGCCATTAGGGAAAAGTATAACTTGGCCTAGTGAACCTGCCTGGCCACATTCAACCACTGTGAAAAGCAGTTTGGCAGTGATTTCTCTATACCATACCCTTCAGGGGACCCATTTCAGTAGAGGGCTACCTGGAACAGAGGCAAGGCAATACCCCTTCTGTAGATGCCCACAGAATTGAATACAGAAGGGCAAGCCGCAGGATATTACTGGGCACACACTTCTTTCTCTATCTTGGCCTTGTTAAATAGGAAAAATTCAAATCCTTCTTATTGAGATGTTGTTGTTCAGTGCTTGTCAGGTTAGTTCTAACTCATGATGGTGACCCGTGTGAGTCAGTAGGCTTGAACTGCTGACCTTGCAGTTCGGGTGGACTTCGTAGTCCAGCACACTGACCCTCAGTGCCACACCAGGATGACTCAACCAAAATAACAAATTTAATAACCACTATTTTTGCTACCCATCATCCTAATTGGGCAGATATTAAGGCTATGTTGACAATGCTCCTGACCAGCAATGAGATAAGGCATGGGACGAAACAGCATGCATCCATGAAGAAAAACAAAACAAAACACCTGAACAGGACCCTTGCTCCAGTCAAGGCAATTCCTCTAGCTGTCACAAATTGAAATCTAAATGGGCCTGCCACAACTGGAGCTCTATAAAAGGTGAGTTCTCAGAGGTCTGAAAAAGGGAGTTCTTAAACAAAAGAACTTGAACATGGTACTGGCAGGGCAGTTCAGCAGAAGCCAACTAAGGACCCCTCTGAATTCTTTAAATGAATCTACCAGGCTTAGTGTAAGTACACAGAATTTGATCCTGAGAACTCAGCAAATATCTGAATGGTTAACATGATTTTTATCTCCCAAAGCACCCAGGATATTAAAAAGAAATGGCAGAAATTCGACAGGGCAATTGGCATTAATCCATCTCAACTGGTGGATATCACTTTCAAGGTATTTAACAGCCGAGAGCATGAGAAGTCTCAGGCTGTAACTGTCTTCCTAGAAAAGACCACTAGAGGTAAGCCTGTAGGACCCCAGGGAGGACCCCTGAAAGGAACAAGGGCCTTAAACAAGGACCAATGTGCTTATGCAAAAACCTGGACACTGAAAAATGCCCAAATCTCAGGGCATACAACTCAACAAATGGTTGAACAAGTTTCATTGTCTGCAGAAGACTAACATAACAGTATCAAGGGATAAGGGGCCCAGCCTGATTTGGCATCAACCTCTGCCACATCTTTACTCCCACCCACAGGACCTCAGCTGAAAATAACAATGGGGGACAGTGATGGTGACTGAGATCTCAGGGAAGCCTGAGGACCAGTTCTTCCTGAAACCCCTGGACTGCTTCATTGGGGTAAAGAAAATAACTGTCTGGTCCCCTTACTGGGCCAGGACCTGATCCCAAAGTTGCATGTTCAAACAGCTTTCTGAAACCAAAAGTCTGCAGATGGAGGTTCCTCATGAACATGCCTGGCAATTACTGATTTAAACTCCGGAAACCAGTCACATTGCCTGAGGAAATCAACAATTAGGTAAACCTCTCGTGTGGACCAGCGGAACCCCGGAAAGAGCCAACAAGCATCCCCTGTCGAGGTCTGGAAACTGACCATCCCACAGAAACCAATATCCTCTCAGGAAAGAGGCTGAAAAATTCCTTCTGGCTAGCTTGTCCCCATCGCCATCAAGTCATCTCCCTGCTGCAAAAGAAGGGAAGCCTATGGCTCACAACAGGACGGATAGGCAATACCAGGTTATTTTACTGGACAATCTGTATATTACCCTATGAATTATGGGGCAACTAAGTCTGCCATCCTCCTCCCTGATGTGACAACTGGAGGGCTGAACCAGGATTGTATAGAAATCATTGACCAATTATTCTTCAGCCAACCTGACCTGTTTGACTATATCTGGTGGACTAGATGTTATTTGTGAACAGAAATAATTACATGGAAAAAGGGACTCGGATAGCAGGGTGTGTAATAGTAATCTTACAAAACTGGGTAGAGGCAATAGCCCTTTTGCCAGGGATCTCAGCTCAAAAAGATGAACTTATTGTACTGACGAGGGGATTAGAAATGTTGGCAAGAAAAACTGAATGTGTACCCAGAAGACTTGTGTAGAACTGAGGCAGAAGGATTTGAGAGAGGGGTTAAAGGATGAAAAGTAGATGACAATGGAATTGTTCTGGTTCTGAGAAGTTAAAAGCTAAAAAGTAAATGGCTTTTTAATAGAATGGTTCTGATCCTGTGAAAACTAGTACCTGCTCTTCTTAAATGAGCCCATGAAATGACCCATTACAGGAAAGAGGCCCTGGCTCTAGGGCAGGAAATTTCCCCAAAAAATCATTCAGGAGGTTAGCTCTAACTATTTTACCTGCCTCAAGAACAATCCCAACACAGGCTGTCCTGCACCAATACCAAGGTAAACAATCCCCTGAAAATTAACAGATTGATTTCATGCAAATGCCCCAAAGTGGGGGAATTAAATATTTGCTGGGTTTGTTTTTGTAGACACCTTTTCTGGTTGGGTAGAGATTTTCCCCCACCAACCTCAGAAATAGTGAAAATTTTCTTGAAGGAGATTACTTCCAAGTTTGGACTTCCTAAGTGTCCAAAGCAATAACAGAGCAGCAAACACCTACAGACGAAATGGAGATTGCATTCAACATGAAGGTTCGAGAAAATAAACCATACTCTAAAGAGACAAATGACAAAACTGTCAGGAAATTTATCTACATTGGGACCAGGTGTTGCCTTAGCCCTGTTTCAAATTCAGGTAGCCCCCAGAAGCAGGCTTAAATTGAGCCTTTATAAAGTTGTATACAGTAAACTTTCCAGGCAACTTCCCTCAACCTCTACCTGACCTCAGCCAAGGTTTAAAGGTGCAGTGGTATGTACAACACCTCCAACACACACTTTCTATTATTTGTAAAATTGTTCTTCCCAGGTCTGCTTCCTTCCCTACAGGTAGCCTGACTTCTTCCAGTATGGAGATCATATTCTGTTCAGAACATGGAGAAACGGACCTGAAAACCAGTTAGGAAAAAAGGTGGACTGGACCCTGGGAAGTCCTTCTAGCCATCCCGTCAGCTGTCAAATTATCCTCAAAACTTGGACACAATGGGACTCTCACAAGACACTATTCCTTTCAACGGGATGAAAACTTTTGGGTCTATTTAGCTCAGAGTGTAATAAATGTATCTGATTTGTTTCTCCTTTCAGAAGTGTATCCAGAAACATCTGCAAAGATTACAGAGGACTAGAACAAGAAATTTTCCCAAGCCCAGCAGCCAAGGTAGAAGGAGTCCCCATCTGGATTCACCACAGCAGGCTGAAGAAAGCCCCTCTCCATGAGAAACTGAAACTGACCCTACCAACCCTCATAAGGTAATTGAGATGTACAATCCGCCCTGCTTCAACCACAAACTGGGAGCTGGCTGATCTACACACAGGCGAAGCATGAGGATGTCCGCCATGGGACCCATTTTAGTTAGACTTTGGGGTATGGGAAAGGGAGAAATCTGTGTAATGTATACACCCACACCACTAAGGTGGGCCAAACAGTAACCACACTACTCATCTATGTTGTTGTTGTTGTTATTATGTGCCGTGGAGTCAGTTCTGACTCACAGCAACGCTGTACAGGGTTTCCGAGGCTGTAAATCTTTATGGGAGCAGAAAGCCTCATCTTTCTCGCGCAGAGCAGCTGGTAGTTTCGAACTGCGACTTCGTGGTTCGCAGCCTGATTTGTAACCACTGTGCTACCAGAGCAAGGGCACCCTTTTAGGTAAATAAATTTATAACCAATGGAACTGGGGTGGTCCTAACCCTTCTTGTGTGCAATAGACCCAGATACGAAATGCCATGTATCAAAATAGATTAGCCCTAAACTACTTATTGGCTGCAGAGGGAGGAGGGGTATGTGAGGTTAATTTTGCTAGCTGCTGCATACACATAGGTGACCCGAATCTGGCAGTAGAAGATCTTGTAAAAATTCAGAAAGTCGCCCGTGTCCCTGTGCAAACCTGGAATGGGTGGAACCCACAGAGCCTATGGGGAAGGTAGTTATTATTCAGCTTTAAAGGGTTCAAGACCCTCGTGGGTGGGGTCCTGTTTTAAACAGTCCATGACTCCTCCCACTAGCAATCAGGGCCATAGGAACTGCCATTAAAACAATAATCAATCGAAAAGAGTACCAACAATCCAAATCAATACCAAAATACTGTTCCTTACACATTTAGATGATGCCTTGGGAAAAAGGTCTCAAAGGTCATCAAAGGGGGGAATGAACAGGAAAAGGTAAAAACATTCACTGCCCTTTCTACCCAGGAGACAAGCTAAAATGTTAATTAGGTTACTGAGTGGGACCAATCCTCTCTGCCCAGGAGTCAAACTAGCATGTTAATCAGGTTACTGAATGGAACCAATCCTCTGGTTCCCTCCTGTCTTCAAACAGATCTACAACCTAACCCCTCCCCTATTTTGACCCCATATAAGTCTACACTGTCCTATATTTAGGGCTCAGAATCTGGAGAAATTAGCTCCTCTGAGTCAGCCAATTTAATAAAACCTGAAACTCTGCGTCACCTCTCCGAGTAGCCTCAGTTTCTTCGATGATGGATCAAGAGCTGTCGTGACATTTTCAAATCTAAAACTGCTGTAACAAGACTAATAATCAAATACAAGTGTTTTTTTCTTTAATGGTAAGAAACCTGATTCTTTGTTTTATTTTTGTTAACATAAAAACTTCTTAAAAGATCTAAAATTAAACTCATAAACTTTAGTCGTAATGATATAACTGTGATTATACCAGATAAGTTTTTCACTGAATTTTTAAACATTATTTAGATTGCATGGCCTGTAATTATTGTTGTTGGTATTAAGTGCTGACGAGTCGGTTCCTACCCATAGAGACCCTGTATAGGGTTTCCAAGGTGCGACTGGTGAACTTGAACCACCCACCATTCAGTTCAAACTGACTTTGTAGTTCAGCCTATTAACTCACAGTCCAGGACTCTATGTCCTAAAATATAATCCTTTAAATGCAGGGGGAAAAATAACTACATTATTCAGCAAACCTCAAATGTGTACATCTTTCCTCTGAAAAGCAAAAGCATATGTTTTAAAGTAAATATTTGCTAACTTAATTCAACACTAATAAATTTACTCAAAAATCTTCAAATTACTCATACACTATAAAATCTAACCACTCTTAAAATAAAACATTTATATAGTTCGATTTTTAAATTCACTTTTTAAAAAAAAAATCTAAATTTGGCTTTTAAGTTTCATTTAAAACACCTAATCATTTTTAAGTTCGTTTTTAAGGTTCATTTAAAACACCTAATCAGCTTGTTGCCAATGAGTTTAGTTCCATCCATGGTGAGCCTAGGGTCACTGCTTAAGATCTCTGATACTGAAAAACCTCTATGGGAGCTTGTTGTTGTTGTTGTTGTTGTTAAGTGCCATTGAGTCAGTTCTGACTCATAGTGATCATGTATAGAGTTTCTGAAGGGTGGCTGGTGTGTCTGAATTGCTGACCTTGCGGTTCACACTGACCTTGAGGTTCAGTTGATTATCCTGCAGAGTCACACCAGGACTCCATTCTATGGGAGCAGACAGCCTTATTTTCTCTCAAGAAATGCCTGGTGGATTTGAAACTGCTAACGCTGCCATTACTGGTCGGATGCTCAATGTACTGAGTCACCAATATTCTTCCCACACTAAATTGGTAGGTATTCTTCCTTAATGTTCTTTAAAGTTAACCCTGGACCATATGAATTCAGACTGAATATCCTCCCCCCATCTTTGGCTCACAACTAAAGGCATTTGCTAATTCATTTGCATATACCTAGGCTGGTCAGGTGATTTGGAAAACAATAAAATTCCTTTGGGGAGCTGTTTTTTGTTGTTGTTTTTTCTAGATCCGGACTAAGAGAAAAAAAAATTTTTAAGGAAACTTAATTCTGCAATATCTAATTTGATTTACTTGGCTCCTGGTGTGGCGCTGTGGATTAATGCACTGGGCAGCAAAGTCCATTTGAACCACAAGGTCGATGATTCAAGATCACCAGACGCTTCTTGGAAACCCTAAACAGGGTCACTATGGGTCAGAACGGACTTGATAGCACTTAACAACGACAACAATGAGTACTGGACTGTGAACCACCAACAGCTCTGTGGGAGAAAGATGAGACTTTTGACTCTTATAAAGATTTACAGCCTGGAAATGCTATAGTAGGTCACCACTATGAGTCAAAACCGAATCCAACAGCAAATTCAAGTTACTTATGAAAATTTTAATTTCAAGGTGAGAAATTCTCAAGATGGTCCATCTTCAGGAATAAAGGCCGCAGAAGATTGTTAGACCAGCCATGTATTGTTGATCCACATAGCAACAGGGGCCTATCTGTGCTCCTGGGGTATGTGAACTGGATGACTTGGAAGAAGAAGGTAACTGGTTCTCTAGGAACTTAAAATAAGAATACATACGGCCATTAAGAGTAATGTAATAGGCTATGGGGTGGGGTGGGGGAATGTTAACCCCCATACTCAGTCAAGGAGGAACTGAGGGGGAGAGACCTTCTTGGAACAGGATAAAAATTCTTGGCACACCACATGGCTGGTGTGTCTACCTGTGTCAGCCTCCTGATTTTGCAAAATAAAATAAAGGAAACCTCACTCTCACTTAAATGAGTACAGATTGGATTTCTTGAGCATTTTCTGGTAAGCACTCCCTGTAACTCATTGGTGGCCTCATAACCAAGAGGCACCGAAACAATATCCAGGGTATTGACACTGTTTCTCACATTACAAACACGAAGACCTGTTGAAATGAAAGCATTTTATTAATCTTCTATAATATCAAATAATACAGCTCATAAGAACACACATGTGAAAAACAAAGAACTAAAAAAACCTATATTCTTGACTCCCGTCAACCTGTAGTATGGTGAGACCTGGTTGGCCAGCAGTATAGTGAGACCTGGGGACTCCTGAGCCTATAGATAAAGACATAGCCACAGAGGGCTAGAGCAGAGAGTGAAGTGTCCAGCTGATATGAAGTGAGGGGAGATGCACATAAACGCCCATACTTGCAGATAGTACCCATTTGACCTAGCTAGCTTCAATGGCTGGATGATCAGAACTCGACTAGAGGAAGAAAGAAAAGAAAAGAAAAACAAGTGTAATTCGCTAAAATTTGATGATCTTGACCTACACTTATGGATGTAGTAGCTTAAAATACCAACCAAGAGGGAAGGAATCTTCACAGCAAGGATCATTCCCATCCCCTCTATACACAGGGTTAATAGGGATGGACAACTTAAACATTGGCTACATAAGATAGGGGGGCTATAAAGGCATGAAGTGACTGGCTTACAAGTTTTCAAGAGGGAGTTTAGTTTCAGAAGGTGCAGGGAAAGGTAAAATCTCCACTGAGTGGTTTCCAGCCTGTCTAGACAGGGCTGGTGAAAGGAGATGGGGATAAGATTCTTGTGGTTCAATAGTGAGTAATTATTATAATGACCAATTACGATTATTGCAACTGTAAAGGTAGACGTTTTGTAGCAAAAGTAGGGAGTCATTGATCTTGCAGTCCAGGAGCAGAGGACCCTGAGACCATAAAGGGAGAAGAGCTGGAGTGCAGTGTGGGACCCTATTCAGAGAAGCAGCAACGCCAGAGATGGAGGCAGAGATAATGACATGGAGAGATGGAGCGGCTGGGGACACTAGACTTATGGAGGGAGAGGGGCTGTGTGATGGCAGCCAGGGGTCAGGTGTGCAGGGTATACCCTTTGGGTGTTTGAATGATTGTATATTCCTGAGTGCTTTGGTGTACATCAAAAAACAAACAAACAAACAAACAAAATACAGAGGGAATAGAAAGAAGTAAATACTGTTGAATGATGATGCATGGAGGGGATTGTAATCATCGCAATGAAACGAAATACAATAGGTGTAAAGCTGATGTTCTACCATGTAATCTATCACTCAATTTGCAATAAAAACTTAAAAAAAACCCAAAAAAACACCAAACCCTTTATTCTTAACTCAATCATATCATCTCTCAATCATATCATCTGGAGATAAAAATCATATTTTGTATTATTGCTTTAGAAGGCCTTATTATATACCAATCAAAATAAATGATCATTCCTATGAAGCACTCTTAAAATGAACTGCCTACTTTAAACAGACTTATGTTTCCTCTTATGATAGTCAATGTTGCAACTGCATAACATTGTCAAAACAGTACTACACAAAGCAAAGCAACACACATACAATTAGTACATAATTTTCAAGCTATTTCATTTAGGTTGTTGTTAAGTGAAATCCAGGTGGCTTCTACTCATAGCAACCCTGTATAGGGTTTCCAAGGAATGACTTGTGGATTTGAACCACTGATCCTATGGTTAACAGTCCAGTCCTTATCCTACAGTGCCACACCAGGATAATGTAGTTAGGTTAACCCTTCTTAAAGTTACGAGAATTTCTCTCTGAACACGCACTCTTGCTACACCAGGGCAGGAATTGCTGTGTTTCCCCACTTCAAATATTTCTCACAAGACTTTTGATAATCCCAACCAAAATGCACACCACAATCTGAGACAGCAAAGTTTACCAAAAGTGAAGTGGAACAGTGGGTTTCTCAGCAAGAGGTTCAAGATTCCCATGGTTCCCACCAACATGCACACAAAACTAATAACTCTGAGCTTTCTAACAAAATAGAATTACTTCTATTTGATGCTGACACAGAGTCCCCAAATCAGTGTTCCAACAAATATCATCCACTAGAGAGCAGACTGAATTTACAAACAGAAGCAGAATTCTTCTCAACCATTGCATGCACTTTTTTTTTTTTTGCCAGAAAACAGATATAGAGAAAAACTTTTCAGATAGAGAGAAACACATAAATAAATAAGACTAAAGACATAATAGTAGTTCTAATAATTTGGAATTATTAATTAGAAAAAAATTAGGAATTACACGGCACTATAGGATAAAACACTGGACTACAAGGTCAGTTTGAACCACAAGGTTGTTGGTTCAAACTCACCAGCTGTTCCTTGGAAAGCTTGTACCAGGTCGCTATGAGTTGGAACCGACTCAATGGCATTAACAACAACACATTCTTAATAACATAATTAACAACCAGATTACTTAAAACACATACAGGGCCTATGAAAGCAGGGAGGACACGACTGCAGATAAGAAAGCTTACAGACTGTCTCTGAGGCTCTCAAGGTATGACATCACAGCCAGGTAACCATTAAGGGGTGTGCCCAGGAAAGCTCCTTCAAGGGCTGGCTGGGGAAAGTGGCCCCAAACCCATTTTCAAATATATTCTGATTCTCATAGTTCAAACTCACCAGCTGCTCCTTGGAAACTCTATACAAGGTCGCTATGAGTTGGAACTGACTGGACAGCATTAAACTGCCAGTTTATGCTGTCAAAGGCGCATGAAGTACTCAAGAAAAACTGGCACCTGACCACTTAAACCTAGGTACAAGATGGAATTAAGCTCTGCCCAGCTGGAGTCGTTCACAGGCAAAAAGGCTTCAGATTTCATGCTCTAAAGCAGATTGTTGTTGTTAAGTGCCTTCAAGTTAATTCTGACTCATAGTGACCTTAAATAGGGTTTCCAAGGAGCAAGCAGCTGGTGGATTTGAACTGCTGACCTTGTGGTTCACAGTCCAGTGCTGATCCTACAGCACCACACCAGGAGTCCTAAAGCAGATACACTTACTAAATATGCACTGTTAATGGAATGGTTTTAAAAAATTAATTACACATGAAACCAAAGCTCTAAACATAGGAGGTACTTCTAAAAGTTCACAGAAAAACAGAATGCAAAGATAATGGAATTTTTTTTCATAAACTTTTGAAACCCCCTCATATATAAGTCCCAGACACTATACATGCTAATATTCTATCCATTGTTGTTGTTGTTGTTGTTGTTGTTATGTGCCGTGGAGTCGGTTCCGACTCATAGTGACCCTGCATACGGTTTCCGAGGCTGTAAATCTTTAGGGGAGCAGAAAGCCTCATCTTTCTCCTGCGGAACAGCTGGTAGTTTTTAACTGTTGACCGTGAGATTAGCAGCCTGATTTGTAACCACTATGCTACCAGAGCTCCTTATTCTATCCATAGTATAACAAAATTAGGAATTGTGAAAACATGCAAACAAAAAAACTACTTGGTGTAAAAATATTCTTTAAAAAACATATATCTGTGGATTAAAGAACAAACCAAAATAGCAATTTACACAACCCTAGGAAAATAGTGCTAATGAAAATACCACATATCAACATGTAGAGAAAACAGGCAAATCTGTAATTAGAAACAACTTCAAAGTGCTCAGTAAAAATAATAATTAACATTTTCTGAGTCCTTACAATGTTCCAGGCACTGTGCTAATCACTACAAGAGAGGTGTGGTGGTTGTGTGCTGTGGAGTCGCTTCAGACTCATAGTAGCTCTGTGGAGGGTTTCTGAGGCTGTAAATCTTTGCAGGAGCAGAAAGCCTCATCTTTCTCTTGCAGAGCAGCTGGTAGATTCAAATTGATGACCTTGCTGTTAGCAACCCAATTAGTAATCTACCATACTACCAGAGCTCTTTTATCACTACAAATAGGATCTCAAATATTCCTAATAACTAATCACTCAAATACTTGTCTGAAGGAGAAACCCAACCTAAGGCGTTGAACTTTTTCGTAAGTTAAAAAATACTTATATCATGATAAAATATAAATAACAAGGTTTTGCCATTTTAATCATTTTGAAGTGTACAATTCAATGACATGAATCAGGTTCACCATGTTGTGCAACCATATTTCATCCTTTTCGTCTTCCTCAACAGAAACCCAATGTCCATTAGGCAATAATTCCCATTTCACCCTTCCAACATCTCCTGGGAACCACTCATAAACTTTTCGTTTCCTGATTTTTAAAAAATTTTTATTGTGATTGAGAAAGTGATGCTGTAAGAGAAGCACTGGACTGCTAACCACAAGGTCAGCAGTTCAAACCCACCAGCCGCTCCTCAGAAACCTTATAAAGGGTCACTATGAGTCAGAACTGATTTGACGGCACTTACCAACAACAACTCAGATAGTGAATAAAAATACCCAACATACAATTCTAAATCTAGTCTAATAAAGAAAGCTGGGGAGCACAGAAAACAAATGTATAACAAATTAGGATTGAGGGGTTGTAGCCACAAATTATAACTAAAGATTATAACCACACATACAAAGTTTATTGTTTAATTAATGCATTTGTTTATTTTTTAAAAATTAATTATGTTATTAAGAATGTAATTCTGGTGTGGTGCTATAGGATAAGTACTGAACTGCTTATTGCCAGGTTGACAGTTCAAGCCCACTAGCTGTTCATTGAAAATGATCTACATGGTAGCTCTGAGTCAGAACGTTGTTGTTGTTAAGCACCATTGAGTTGGTTCTGACTCACAGCGATGCTATATAGGATTTCCAAGCTAGTAGGTTTGAACCGCCGACCTTTTAGTTAACAGTCCAGTGCTTATTCTAATTCCTAATTTTTAAATGTTTTTATCATCAAATAAGAAAGAAATTATGTGAACTGATCATATATTCAAGAAGTTAGAAAGAAAACATTAATTAAAAGATTAACAAGGAAAAAATAATAATAGAAATAAAAGGAAATCAATTAGAATGTTATAAAAGAGCAGAATTGGGGAGAGGGGGGAGGAAAGCTTGTGTCCTCCCATATTTCCAGGGCCTTATCACTTCACTGTCTTCTGATGAAATTCCACTATCAGTATCTGCCTTTCTTTGTCCAATGAGTATTTCTGAGGCTTCAGCAGGTCTTTCTGCCTCTTTCCAAGTCTATAAATATCTAGGGATTAGCACCTTCACATCCCATCCACTGCTTCCTTCCCACAATAACCTTAAACCAGACACTGTCAGGAACTGTGCATAAATAACTTCATTCCTTCACTCCTCTGGTGGGACACTCTGCAGCATACCTTTACTTCCCAGAGTTCCTTAGTATTAAGCCCCAGTGCCCACAGTGATTGCTGACTTGACAACTCATTCTTTATGGCTGCCTTCCTTTCCCTGTGCCACCACTCCACTCCCTTCCAGCATTCTCCTCACCAACTAAATAAACTACTTCCATTCAAACATTTGTCTCACAGGGGAACCCAAATTAAGGCATTGTGCCTTGAATAAAAATATCCCAAAACAAATGAAAGGGAAAGTCTAAGTCTAAGGGAAAGGGAGGGGAGAAAGCAAATATGCACCAAATTAGAAATGATACTTGTATAATCTAAGATTATAACCATACATATAGAGATAATATTTTCTATTCATTTATTTCTTTATTTTTATATTTACAAAACAACAAATATGTATTCATTTAAATGTCCAAAGGGCATATTCTGCCAGCCAGTCTCCTGCCTGTAGACACATAGCTTTTCTCAGTCCATGAGCCCAGAGCCCACACCTGCTCCATCTCTCCACGCCACCACCTCTACCACTGTCTCTGATGTTGCCGCTTTTCTAGGTAAGATCTCATGCTCCACTTGTGCTCTTCCTTCTTGATAGTCCTGGGATCATCTGTTCCTGAAATGAAAGATGAACTCCTCCCATCTTTTTATTACACATCTACAATTACAATTGTGACAATCACAATTAATCCTGCGAACAACTACTCACTCACAAATGAGTCATAAAATCGTATCATTGTCCCAATCTCCTTTTACCAGACTCATCTGGAAAAGAAGGAAACTATTCAATGGGGATTCTACCTTACCCATCTTATCCTGAAGCTAAACACATTCATGAAAGCTTATAAGCCAGCCACATCATGCCTTTAAGGCCCCCATTTTAGATAGCCAGTTTAGTTTCTCAACCCTTTCTACTCTGTGCACTGAGGAAACAAGGTTGTTCCTTGATATGAAGAATCCTTCCATTCCAGTTGGAATTTTGAATCACTGCATTCATAGGCAAAAGTCTAGTTCATCAAATTATAGGTGTGGTGCTATAGTATAAACACCTGACCATAGGTTGGTTTGAACCACAAGGTCGGTGGTTCAAATTAACCAGTTGCTCCTGGAAACCCTATACAGGGTCATTATGAGTTGGAACCAACTCGATGGCACTTAACAATAACAACACATTACCAAAATTCTTTATCTTCCTCGGTTCGCGTTCTGGTCAATGAACCATCCAAGCTAGGTCAGATGGGTACTAACTGAAAGTTTGGGAGCTTATGCACACCTCCCTGTACTTCAAACTAGTTGGTGGCTTCATAAAGAGATTATTTTTAAGTTAAAAAGTATCTATGTAAAACTTTATGCCAAGCTAATTTAAAATCTTAATAAAATGGTAATCTTACAGAAAAATGTAAATGATCAACTGACTCAAGAGGATGAAGTTCTGAAAAACACAGCAACTATAGAATAGATTTAAAACACTGCCAGATAATTGCATCTTCCAAAGATGATGGATCCAGATAACATGACAAAAAAGTAGGTATTTCAAACTAACAGTCAGTAATTAATGCTAGCAAAAAAAATAAGTGAGCATTATAATATTAATAACAGATGAAATAGATTTCAAGACAAAAACCTGACTAAAATAGCACCAAAATGAGAAAATTACAGATCAACCTGACTTATGAATATAGATGCAAAACCCTGAATAAAATATTAGCCAATTAAATGCAGCAGTGTGTTAAAAGAATAATGTACTGTGATCAAGTGGGTTTATTTTTATAATGCAACTAAGAACCAAAATTAGAATATCTATTAATATGTTACCAACAAGGAGAAAAACAAGATTAATTCAATCGATGCTAAAAACATCTTTTTTGATATTAAAAAAGAAGGATCTAAATAAATGGAAGATAAAAATATACTTATTTAATATGAAAAAGAATATCCATCTTGAACAAACAGGCAATATTATACTTAAAAACTAAACTTTAGAGACGTTCTCAATAAAGCAAGGAATAAGGTAAAGATGGCTACTATTGATCACTTCATAGTCATGTAAAATCTGCACAATGAAAACGGACAACTGAAGAAGAATAGGTGCATTGGAAATGTGGTGTTGGCAAAGAATATTGGTATACTGTGGACTGCTAGAAAAATGAACAAATCAGTCTTAGAAGAAATACAGACAGAATAGAATGCTCCTTAGAAGATAGGATGGAGAGACTTCAGCTTGATTACTATGGACACGTCATCAGGAGGAACCAAGTACTAGATTGCTGTTGTTGTTGTTAAATACTGTGGAGTTGGTTCTGACTCATAGCGAACCTGTATAGGGTTTCCGAGGCTATAAATCTTTACGGGAGCAGAAAGCCTCATCTTTCCCCTGCAAAATGGCTGGTAGTTTCAAACTGCTGACCTTGAGGTTAGCAGCCCGATTCGTAACCACTATGCTACCAGAGCTCCTTAGGTACTAGATAGTACTTGATAAAGTAGAAGGTCTGCAAAAGTGAGGACATGCTCAATGAGATGGACTGACACAACAGTAGGAACAATGGCTTCAAACATACCAGTGATCATGAAGATGGGGCAGAAGTGGGCAACATTTCATTTTGTTATTCATAAGGCTCCTGTGAGTTGGAGTCAACTACACAGCACTAAAAACAATAAAATGACCACTGTTACTTAGCATTATTGTGGTAGCTTCTACTGTGCACAATTATAATATGCCTATCTCAGAAAGTACTAATTGCAACTGATACAGTTGTTTAGCTGTAAAATCAAAGAATATTGTGGAAATAAACAAAGGCTACCCAAACAAGGACTTAAAGTACTTACAAATACTTAAAAAAAATTATAAACAAATATAAATGGAGAAAAGATTGAGTTGTTAAAAACTTCCTTTTGCTAGATTCAACCAACAACACCCTTGGAAACAATAGTCAAGAAATTGAACAACATATTGCGTTAGGCAAATCTGCTGCACATGACCTTTTGAAAGTGTTATAAGAGTAAAGATTTCAGCTTGAGGACTAAGGTGCGCCTGACCCAAGCCATGGTATTTTCAGTAACCTCATATGCATATGAAAGCTGGACAGGAAATTAGGAAGACCTTAGAAGAATTGATGCATTTGAATTGTGGTTTTTGGAGGAGAATATTGAACAAATACATCTGTGTGGGAAGAAGTACAGCCAGCGATCTCCTTGGACGCCAGCTTGGCCAGACTTCATCTCTCATAGTTTGGACATATTGTCAGGAGGGACCAGTCCTTAGAGAAGGATATCATGTTTGGCAATGTGGAGAGTGGGAGAAAAAGAGGAAGACCCCCAATGAGATGGATTGGCACAGTGGCAGCAGCAATGGGCTCAGGCTTATAGCAACGATTGTGAGGTTGGTGCAGTACTGGGCAGTGTTTTGTTCTGTTGTGCATACAGTCACTCACTATGAGTTGGTGTTGACTCAGTGGCACCCAACAACAACAACAACCCAAATGAGGACAAACAGACGCTATTTATTCAGAGCTTGCTACATTGCTAGGAAGGTAGCCATCGCTACTTGTGTTTGGCAAAGACTCAATGACAGGCAGGACTGTGTTCCCGCAGGCTTTATTGGATAAAAGTCAAATCTTCAGGTGAGCTCTGATGGGAGGCTGTTGGCATCGAGGTGGTATACAGAGAAGTGGGACATAATATGTAATTGGTTTGGCTTTCACTGGATAGTCCTGAGTTAGAAGTAGGGGTGAAAAAATGAGAAGTGCTGGCAATTATTGAAGAAGGTACCATGGCTAAACCTCTCCACTACTAACCACAGTCACCAATTTGAATACACCAGAGGCTCTGCAGGAGAAAGATGCAGCAGTCTGCTTCTGTGAACATTACATTCTTGGAAAGCTTGTGGGGCATTCTATTTTTCCCGAGAGGGTGGCTGTGAGTCAAGTTTGGTTGGCAGTTATTGACCACATCCTGACTGTCTAGGCCGTGGTGTGGTTTCCTAGGTTGATTACTGGAAAAATTGCGAGTCAGAGTTCAAGTATCATATGTTGTTGCTGTTAAGTGCCATCGAGTCAGTACCGACTCATAGCGACCCTATGCACAGCAGAATGAAATACTGCCTGATCCTGGGCCAACCTCCCTATTGTTGCCATGT
>NW_006408560.1:19809927-19834187 GCF_000296735.1 Chrysochloris asiatica
CAGACATCAGCAATGATATCCCTCGTTCCACGGCCTCTTCTGAATCTGGCTTGAACCTCTGGAATTCTGGCTCTTGTCTGTAAATTCAATTTCTTAATATCACCCAAAAATAAAATTAATCATTAAATAAGGTAATAAAGTATAGGTGTAACATATTTCAGTCATCAGAATATCATTCTTTCTCTTTAAATTCAAACAAAACAGCACGGACTGCCAGCATCCCTCTTGAAAAACTCAGCATCTTTCCAAATCCAATAGTATTCTCAGAGAACTTTATATTTTTACTGGTTAACTCTGGCTGTATCATCCAGTTTTCCATGGATTCTTACTTTGCTCCTAACTTGCCTCATAATAATCATATTCTTCCTATACCTTTTAACCCCATGCTGATCACTGCACCTATTCTTTCTTTCACCAAGCACAATTAATCCAAGACCATTTTATAAGCAGTGTTTAAACAGAAACAACTGGGGAAATAGGTATATTTACGGTTCAGGTGGTGGTGGTGTTAGGTGTAGTAGAGTCGGTTCTCGACAGAACTAAACACTACCCAGATCTGTGCCATCCTCACACAGCCCACTGTTCAGCCACTGTGTCAATCCATCTTCCTTTTTCTCTCTGATCCTCTAACTTACCAAGCATCATGTCCTCTTCCAGGGACAGGTCCCTCTAGTTTAAGTGTGAATAACAACTTAATGTTGTATATAAGGCACCACTGTCCTAAAACATGTTTTCTACTCTTCAACAGGGGGACTTTCCCATCCCTTTTATACACCCCTTAGGTGTCTGTCCACGCCAGCACCTCAGACCTCTTTCTCTCTCTGGCATTCTTCTACTTCATCTGTAAACATTCCTCACACTCTCTCACCTTTCTTTTTGTGGTGTTCCCGCTTTCCCAACCTGTCTGCAGACAAAATTCTTCTCACTTTATGATACAGAGTCATTCCAGCTTCTGGGAGTCTTTCCAGACTAGGTGCCAGGTTTTGACTTTCTCCACCAAAGAGGCCCATTGCAGCATTTGCTTTAAAATACAGAACTATAAACTCCAGAAATGAGTTATGACATCCCCTCTAGAAGGTAAAATAGCTGAGTAATTTTTTGAAAACTTTTTTTTTTCAGTTTGCCTTCTACACTATAAATTTGCAAAAATCAGCTATATACTTACAGCAACAATTTATGGGGATAAATCCCATTTTCAATACTAACAATAAAATAAATAAGATACCCAATAATAAGTATAAGAATAAATATAAAGAATCTATCTAAAGAAAAATTATAAACCTATTTATGTTGAGGAATTGAAAAGAAAATTTGAGAGAGACATACCATATTTCTGGATGATAAGATTTATGATTGTAAATATGTTAATGCTTCTATATTAATTCCTAAATTAATGCAATTTCAGTCAAAATCCCAAATGGGATTTGTTTGCAAAATGACATAACTCTCATCAAATCCATGAAGAAAATAAATGGATGAGAGTTATCAAGAAAATATTGAAAAAGAAGAAAAGGAAGTATTGTCATTGTCACATATTATGATATACTATGATGTTGAAAGTCAAACTGGACAGTCCTAGTGCATGGATACACAGACAGGCCAATGGCATCTAATAGACCCCTACTCCTGTGTCACTTTGTCATTCTGTGGTGGCTTGTGTGTTGCTGTGATGCCAGATGCTATGCCTCCAGTATTTTAAATACCAGCAGGGTCACCAATGGTGGACAGGTTTCACCTGAGCTTCCAGACTAAGACAAAGTAAGCAGAAAGAGAGACAGACTACTTCTGAATACTTAGTCATTGAAAACTTACAAATAGCAGTAGAACACTGTCAGATAGCTCCAGAATATTGACTACTGAAACATGATGAATAACACCAGAATACTGTCAGATATAGTGCCGGAAGATGAGCCTCTCAGATTGGAAGGCACTCAAAATACGACTGGGGAAGAACCACCTCCTCCAAATAGAATTGACCTTGATGATGTGAATGGAGTACAGCTTTTGGGACCTGGCTGATTGGTCACACTGAAAATGAGGAGAAATAGCTGTAGACATCCACTAACAATCGGAAAACAAAATGTACAAAGTATGAATCTAGAAAAAAAATCTGTGTATCCATGGAAGTTGTCAAAAATGAAATGGAAGGCATAAATATCAATATCATGGGCATTAGTGAGCTGAAATGGATGGGTAGAAGCCATTTTGAATCTCACAATCATATGGTTTACTATGCCAGAAATAAGTTTCAAATGATTAAAGAATTAAATGTAAAATAATGAAGTGGGGAAAGAAATAGACAAAGACATATCAATGTAATCTTGTATTTGGAAAAGACTTTATAGCACTAAATACAGAATCCATAAATAATGAGGTAGATAAAATTTGACTACATGAAAATTTAAAACTTCTCTTAGACCCTAACCATAACTAACATGAAAACAAATGACAAATTAGAAAGAATAAAAAGCACCTGCAATATATTAACCCACTAATAGTTAATGTAGCCTCGTGGTTACGAATTGGGCTGCGAACCGCAAAGTCAGCAGTTCAAAACTACCAGCTGTTCCATGGTAGAAAGATGAGGTTTTCTGCTCCCGTAAAGATTGACAGCCTCGGAAACCCTGTACAGGGTCGCTATGAGTTGGAACTGACTCTATGGCATATAACCACCACCAAGAGTTAATGTTCTTATTACGTGAGTAGATTAAAAAAAAAAAAAAGTAAGAAAAAGAAGAATGCCCTGATAGGAAAAATAAGCAAAAGAGCATAAACTAAAAACTCATTATCACCAGTAGTCACCAGGAAAAGAAAATGGAAGAATATATAAACAAACTTTGGTACACACACACAGTGGAATACTATGAACATTGAAGAATAGCAATGACTCTACAAAACATCTCATAACATGGAAGAACCTGGAGGACATTATGCTGAGTGAAATTTCCTCTTGTGTTGTTAAGTGCTGTCAAGTTGGTTCCAACTCATAGTGACCCTGTATAGGGTTTCTGATGAGCAGCTGATGGGTTTGAACAGCCAATCTTGTGGTTCGCATAATCCTACATGATCCTACAGCACCACACCAGGAATCCTGAGTGAAATTAGTCAATGACCAAAGGACAAATATTGTATGAGACCATTATTGTCAAAACTTAAGAAAAGGTTTTCACACTAAAAGAAATATTCTCTGATGTTTACCAGGGGTGAAAGGGAGGGGAGAGTAATTCACCAGCTAGAGGTCCTGGTGTGGTGCTGTGGGTTAATGCACCAGACTGCAAAGCTGTTTAAACTGCAAGGTCGGCAGTTCAAGCTCAACCCTATACAGGGTCTCTGTGGGTCAGAACAGACTCGATGGCACTTAACAGAGGTTAGACATATGTTAGCTCAGGTGACAAGGAGGGCAATATACAAGAAAAGGGAGGGTGGCAGAAGAATGATGAAGCTAGGTGAAGACACGGGAAGGGCTGTAAGGGATAGAGGTAAATAGTGATATATACACAACCTTTGAACAACAGTGTTCTGTGCGTAGATACATGGATTGAGACATAGGTTGAGTGGGTAAAGGAGGAAGAGTGGGATATGTATATATATATATATCCCACAAATACATAAGAGTTTGAAAGAGGATATTTGTATATTAGTATTTACCTTTCCTTCAAAAATAACTATGAATGTGGTGGCGCATACAATAGGCAAAATGATGAACATGTCCTAAATATCATCAAACATCTTAAGGCTATGAGTTGATGGGCCTGGGGCTCAGGACCATAATCTCAGGGACACCATGGTCAATTGGCATAACGTAGTCCACAAAGACAATGATATACAACCTACTTTGGTGAGTATTGTCTGTGATCTTAAAAGCTGATGAGTGACCATCTAAGGTGCAGCTATTGTCTCTCCATGAGCAGACTAAGAGTGATAAGAATTAAAGAGACTTGGAATCAATTAGACCAACAGACAAATAGAACATGTGAACATCAGTCTCCATGAGACCAGAACTAGATGGTGCACAGCTACTACTACCAACAGTCCTGAAAGGTATCACATTTGAGTGTCTAGGACAGAGTAGAAGAAAATGTGAAACAAAACTCAAAATTATTTAATAATAATTTAAAAAAAGACTGGGTTTATCGGTCAGAAAAAGACTGGAGAAACTTGAGACTGTGGTCCTCGACCACTATTCATATCGGGAAAGGAACTCACCCTCGTGGTCCAATTTTAAGTCAAGCAATAGGTGTATTCATTGATAGTGAGAGGACAAGAACACTAGCAAGGTATGTTCACCATGGAATGGTCAGTCACTCAAAATCAAAAGGGCAACAGTTTCCTAAGGACAAAGTTGAGAAGGGATGGGAAGGTGAGTGGAATGCAAGTAAGAATCACAGGGAGGAAGCAGGATAAGTGTTGTTGCATGAAGGGGATTGTAATCACTGAGATGAAACAAAGTGTATGATTTATTGAGTGTAAAGTTGATAATCTGATCTATAAATCTTCATTCAATTCACAAAAACCAGTTTTTTAAAAAGATACTCAGTCCCCAGATGTTGTCTACCTTCCCATCCCTTCTCAACTTCGTCCTTAGGAAAATGTTGCTCTTTTGATTTTGAGTGATTGACCATTCCATGGTGAGCATGCCTTAGTAGTGTTGTTGTTCTCTTACTATAAACTAATATACCTATTGCTATATTAGTTTATGGAGTCCTGGTGTGACGCTGTGGGTTAATGTGCCAGACTGCAAAGCCGTTTGAACTGCAAGGTCAGTGGTTCAAGCTCACCAGCTGCTCCTCAGAAACCCTGTACAGGGTCGCTATGGGTCGGAATCGACTCAATGGCACTTAACAACAACAACATATTAGTTTATAAGGTGCTCTGGTAGTGTAGTAGTTAAGAGTCTGGCTGCTAACCTCAAGGTCAGCAGTTTGAAACTACCAGCCATTCCATGGGAGAAAGATGAAGCTTTCTGCTCTCATAAAGATTTACAGCCTCAGAAACCCTATACAGAGTCGCTATGGGTCGGAACCAAATCCACGGCACACCACCACCACCACCATATTAGTTTATAAAAGGGATCACATAAGAAGATCCTGGATAGAATGGAAGGAAAATGTGGAACAAAATTCAAAATCATAGAAATGACCAGGTTTACTGGTCAGATAGAGACTGGTGAAACCCTCACACTACTGCCCTCAGTCACTCTTCACTCCTGTAGCTCAATTTTCAGGCAAACAAATTGTTGTTAGGTGCCACAGAGTTTGGTAACAACTCGTAACAAATTTATACACAAAGAACAAAACACTGCCTGGTCCTGTGCCAATTTCACAATCGTTGCTATGCTTGAGCCCATTGCTGCTGCCACTGTGACAATCCATGCCATTGGGAGCCTCCCTCTTTTTAATGGATGTTTACAGCTGTTTCTCCTCAGTTTGAGTTGTGCCCCATCGGCAAATGAAGGTCCTGAAAGCTTTACTCAATTCTTATCATCATGGTCAACTCTACTGTGAAGAGACAGCTCTTTCCCAGTCGTATTTTAAGTGTCTTCAAACCTGAGGGGGCTCATTATCTGGAACTATAGCGTAGTGGTTACAAATAGGGCTGTGAACCGCAAGGTCAGCAGTTTGAAACTACCAGCCGCTCCTTGGGAGAAAGATGAGGCTTTCTGTTCCCGTAAAGATTTACAGCCTTGGAAACCCTGTACACGGTCACTATGAGTCGCAACTGACTCCATGGCACATAACAACAACAACAACAACGTATCTGACAATATTCTGGTGCTTTTCATCATGTTTCAATATTCAATATTCTTTCTGGTGTTGACAAGTGTTCCACTGCTATTCGTAAAGTTTTCAGTGACTAAATTTTCGAAAGTATTCTGTCTCTCCGTCTTCCTAGTCTGGAAGCTTATCTGAAACCTGTCCATCATGAGTGTACCCTCTTGGTATTTAAAATACCAGTGTCATAACTACCTGCAACATGCAAGTCACCACAGTAGGACAGACTGACAGATGAGTGGTGGAGCCAAACAATGTTGTTGTTAAGTGCTGTCGAATCGGTTCCGACCCATAGCGACCCTGTACAGGTTTCCGAGGCTGTAAATCTTTACAGGAACAGCTGGTAGTTTCGAACTGCTGACCCTGCGGTTCGCAGCCGGATTCGTAACCACTACATTACCAGAGCTCCTTTTTAGGCAGGTCTAAACAGGAACATTCAGATCAACCATTTGAGATCAAAAGGTCAACATTTACCCAAGGACAAAGTCCAGAAGGTTTAGGAAAGAAGGAGGAATGGAAACAAACACAGGGAGGAAGTAGGATAAGCGATACTACATTTTAGGATTGCACTGTTGAACTATTGAATGTAAAACTGATGATCTGCTCTGTATATTTTTACCCAATTTACAACTAAAAGTTTAAAAAGAAAAAAAAAAAATCCAATTCACAAGTAAAAGTTAAAAAAGAAAAAAAAAAAAATCATCCTTTCATTACAAAATTCTACTTTTCAGATGCAAACGCCTTTTACTCCATCTTAACTTTCTCCACCCCCAGTTCTCACCAGGAAAAAGCAGGTTCAAAAACAGCTATCATTAGGGTCTAAAATAAATATTTCAAAGATGCCAAAAGACAAAGATGAAATAAAAAGCAACTTACTAATTACGTGCAACACTGATCCTTAGATTCAATGTGGGTGGATTCTGTTCGGAATTTATACACCATGTATTTCCCCGATTTATACTAGGGGTTGCCTTTCAGCAGTATTCAATCATACTGGTAGACACTGGGCCAGATTCATGGTCCATGAATTTTAACCAGAGACAAAATTTGATCAAATTTATCAGCTTAGATGTTTAGGTTCCCGAAAATATTTATGTCAGCCATTTGACTGCTGACTGACATAAAATATGTAAGGGACAAGAGACTATTGGGTTGAGGTCAAATATGTTGATGATGTATTTACTCTGGCAGGAGAGTTACGACTCTGACATACCACAAACATCTTACTAGACTGATAAAAAGAAAAAGAAGAAACCAACCAACTCTAAAATTAAACAGGAAGCTAAAAGACAAATCGTTAGCATCATTGCTGGATACCTTTGTAGTTACCTTAATTTTTCCTTCTTTCCCCTGAAAGAGAAAAGCCTCTAAAACCTCCAAAAACGGATTTCCCCCCACTAAAATCCATACTCTTGACAACAAATAATGTTCTGTCCAATGAAATAAATGAATAGATTTGAGTTATATTAGCACATGTAATGTCTCCCTCATCACATTTTAGATAAGGAATCTGAGGCTCTGAGAGACAAATGGGTAAATTTCAGGTCTGTAATAATATCATGGCAATTTAAGTAATCTCCAGCATCAGGGATGTCAATAACATAAATCTGAATATATCATCATTTCTTTGTTATGAGTGTACAAAGAGTTCTGAGTGAGTTGGAAAAGGGCTCCACAGGTAAGGGAAGCGAGAGGAAATGAGAACTGCTTAAAAAAAAAAAAAGCTGCATGAGGGGCTAAGTCCTCAATTTATTGTGAATTTAGGAGAGAATCACAGTGTGAGACAAAATAGGAAAAGCGGTTATTTAGCAGGAGAGACAGAACTAAGAATCCCCAGACGGCAGGAGGTTCTCATTGGTGTGGCCCTCAACATTGAACAGGAAGCAGGAGGGAGGGTTCCACTGATGGAAAGAGTATTGAGTGGGAGGAATTAACACTTCGGTCTTGGTTAAGGGAGACATTTAGCCTCAACGAGCATAATATTCTCTTAAGGGATTGAGCAAAAGGGTGTATCGCCATACCCTCAGCCACTTTAGCCAACAGGATGCGAAAGGCTGATGCCCTGGAAGTCAGGACTGATGGGTGACTGAAACTCACCCATTACAAATAAGAAGAAAACCCAGGAATGGAAAATAGTGTGTGCGCACGATGGGAGCGGTGAGGAGGTATTTAAACAGTCTGAGCATAGGATTCACCTACATTTGAGTTGAGGTGTGCATGTGGTGTGTCAACTTGAAGTATTAATCCAAGAACACATGAATCTAATTCACCTATTTTAACACCTGCCTTACCTGTTTCTGAAAAAAAAAAAAAAGATTAGGAATAACTTAGGGTCAGAGCTGTTTTTCAATATCCAATACATTCCACCTGGAAAGTATGTGACTCATAAATGGCCTTAGTGCTAAGTCTTCCCACCTTCAAAAGAGGCAGAAGCCAGTGGCCATGGACCTAGAAGACAATGTGCCCAACATTGCTGGAAACTCTCAGGCCCAGAAAAGGTTTACACCAGGTTCAACAATTCAGTAAAGTTACCTGACTTCAGATAAAATCTAGAAATGACTCCAATCCATTCTCAATAATTCCAGCCTTTCACCAAGGCAGATCAATTTGTGAAGTGATACCTGTGTTCAAAAAACCCAAAGTAACTTAATTAGTGACTAAAGAAAAACATAATCCAAGAAGTCAAAAAATATGCTAGGAAAAAAAGCCTGTTTTCCACACTAGGAAGCTATCTAGTTTAGATCACCTGCTAAACATTTTTAAAAAGAAAGAGATCGTAATGGTATTGGGGAAATGGGAAAACAGCCTTTGGACCCCCACTTGGGCCACCTAATCAAGGACATCCTTGTACCCTGATTATGGATGCTGCAAACTGAACCCTTCTCTCAGTTTATTTTCCTCTCTATCAGGAAGTCCCCCTCTCTGTTCTGGGCACACAGGAACTTCCTGTTATGCTCATGCATGGACAATATGGCACTTGGACAACCCTGTTTCTATATCTGTTCTCAGCAGAGAGGGAATGGGACCTCTCAACTGTGGCATGGGAGGGGTGCACACATTCAGCTCTGTGTTGGCCGCAGGAAGCAACCCATTGGCCAATGGAGACGAGCGCCATAGTTAAAACTGAAGTTGCTCTCTCTTCCCTATGTGAGTGTTGTTCCATGCCCTGCCAGCGTGTAAGTTATGCATTTGTTGGCTGTCCTGGACCTTGGCTAGACTGTTTGACATTGTGAGTTGGTATAACGAGCTGGGTTGACTGGCAGTAATAACAAAATTACTAGGTTTTTATTGTGGCATTTGATAGAGTCATTCTACTTCCAAAGCATGCTCATACCATGGTTTCTGTCTTCATCAAGTCTGTGTGGCAACCAGGAGGCAGGACATAGACTGTATTCCTCCTTTCCTGGCTTTGAGTTATACTCTTTCACTGAAGAAACACTTCTGGAGCAGATGGTCTCATCTTCCCAAGGACCCTCCAATCTTTCTGGGACAGCTCCCATTTATTAGGGAGAGTTGTATGGGTCCCTTTTTAAGGACACTGGCATAGATTTCCCTAGCTCGCCTCAGAAACTCTATACAGGGTCATTGTGAGTCAGAACTGACTTAACAGCATGTAACAACAACCTGAGCCAGGGTTGGAACTAGTAGGAGTCCTGGTGTGGCACCGTAGGATAAGTGTAAGGCCCCTAAAAACGGACCCTATCCTGGTGAGAGACCCCTAAAAAGATCAACAGGACTTGAGTTTGATGCAATAGCAAGAGGTTTATTTTTTTCCAACCCATTGGGGTCTACCTTCATAAAACCTCTCCGCCGGGAGGTGAAGGCAACCCCGGCTAGTTAGTTTCCCTGCCTTTTATAGGATTTTATCAGCTGTAGTGCATCACCAGCTGCAGTACGTATAAACGGATTGGCTTTTGCTATTGTGGTGATTGATTGCATGTGAGGGGAAACTGGGGAAATTCCAATGATTCTGAGGGCGGCCTGACCTAACTGTTTTTCTCTAAAATTTCCTGGCAGCTGGGCCTAGTCATGTTTTTGATAAGCTAAGGCCTAGGTGTTTTTAGATGGATCCCAAAACCAGGCTAAAATTTGGTCAAGAAAGTTTCTTTCCTTACATAAGCACTGGACCACAAGGTCAGTTTGAACTGCAAGGTCAGTGGTTCAAACTCACCAGTTGTTCCTCACAAACCTTATACAGGGTCACTATGAGTCGGAACCAACTTGATGACACTTAACAGCAACAACACAGATGAGTAGACAAGCACAAGTAAGTCTGTGCTTATCTTGCTTATTGGATAATCCAACACTACTGGTACCCAGCTGCCAAGGATCCAGTGGGGCGGTCACACATGCCTCCATTCCCACCCAGACAGTCAGCCCATCCCCTGAGGCTTGTAATGAAGGCCAGCAGGAAGATTCCTTGATGATCCCTGACAACACTTGATAAAAATGCTTACAAGGATTAGAATCTTAATCTTTTTTCAAAGAAAACAATCCATTTCACCATGTAGTAAATTGCTTTCAGAGCAGTCTCTGAGCCTGGAACAGAAAAGGGGAAGTAGGATGATTTCTGTAATTAGCATCTTTGACTTAAATATAAAAAACTTAAAGCCAATGCAAGAGAAAGCAAAGAGGGGAAAGAAGACCAAGAAATGATGAACCAGCATGTTCTAGAGAGTGCCTCCAGCTAGTTCATAAAATTCAGGTATCTGAAGGAGCCTTGAAGTTGCTTTTTGTCGAACTCCTTTGTTGGTTAGAGGAGAAAAGCAATTCCTGGAAAAGTGAATAGATTTGTCCAAGGCCACAAGCTGAGTGGCAGAGCCAGGATCCCGTCCAGGCCTCCAAGTTATGTTAGCTTCGGGAGATGGAAACCTTCTTTCTACCTAGAAGTTGTTCTGGCCACTGGCTCTTTCTTGGTCCTGGCTGCTTGGGATGTCTCCTGGTTAGACCAGAGTAGGGAAAATGAGGACCCAGGGCTAACATTTAGTACCATCTCTGGAGTCATTTTGGAGACCCGTGGACAAGCAGTGATGTGTAGACACAAGTGATCACTGTGCTTGTAAAAAAGGAGAAATGGAGGCAACAAATGCCAAATAAGATCATTAAACATCGATGCCAAACCAAACCAGGAAAGCAAACCTTCAGGCACCTGGCTGCCCATGTGACGGTCCTCCTCCTCCTCTGTCCCCTGTCCTCTCAGTCTTCTGGGCCCTGACTGCTTCAGGCGTCAGGCTCGGAGTCTCCGTGAGTACGGGTGTCCCTTTCTTTCCCTTCCCTTCCCAGGGGAGTCTGTCACTGAGATACATTGCTCTCTGTTGTTTGCCTCCATGGAATGGGCTGCACACCATGGACAGCAGCTCATTCCAAGCTTCATTGTCTATCCAAAGCAGGACAACCCAAGCATCTAGAAAGGGGGCTTTCTGACTGCCAAGCACTTGATTCCTTTTGACCTCCCAGCCCTACTATCTGAAGTCCGCTATCTGAATTTTATTGGGGGAGAAATGGAAGCAATTTGAGAATCAGACAGGTCTAATGCACAACAGTTATGGGCATTCAGAAAGAGGCGAGAAGGATGCCTATGAGCTAGAAATTGGCCTGAAAAGAAGGGGTTTGGGCTGGGGAGGAGGAAGGAACTCACAGGAACCTCAAAGACTAGCAGTTTTGAATGGTGACTTGTTAGTTGCCTTTGAACCAATTCTAACTCAAAGCAACCTCAGGCAGGCAGAGTAGAACCATAATGTTTTCAAAGCTGGAATCTTTTGGAGGAGTTCTGGTGTAGTGCTGTGGGTTAATGCACTGGACTTCAAGGTCAATTTGAACCACAAAGTTGGTGGTTCAAGCTCACCAGCCGCTATGAGTCGGAACTGACTTGATGGCACTCAACAACAACAATCTTTTGGAAGCAGATCTCTAGGCCTGTCATCTGAAGTCCCTTTGTCTGGATCCAGACTGCCAACCCTTCAGCTAGTAGTCAAATACTTAACCATTTGCTTCACCCAGGAAGTTCTTGAATCCTAAGTACCACTTAGTAACAACACCCTGTAATCCTTCAGGTCTATTCTTTCTTCTTAGGTACAAATCGTCCAGTTTGTCTGCAAGCCTAAGAGTCTCGGTCCCTTTTCTACAAATGGACGTCACAGAGGTCTAAGTAGGTTAGAATGTTTCTTGCCTTGAATAAGGGGACAGACAGTTCTGTAAAATGTGTTAAATGAAAGATTCTTTGGTGTTGCTCACTCCTTCTGCTCTATACTTTGGAATTTTATTCCCTTCTCTACCATGATCAACCTACAAGGGCTCCCTTTCTCTTCCCGGACCCATCAATTTAACTGATTGTGGATGAAGGAAAGGGCCTGGGGTCCTTACAGTCAGGAAGTAATGATTGAATTGGATGTCATTTAAATGATTGTCTGCATCCTAGTAAGCAGGACTGGCTTTCTCTATATTAAACCAGGAATCTTCTCAATTGGTCCAGACATTTGATGCTAGAGGTGGGCACAGGAGGTCTTCAAGAGGAGGGCAACCTCCTCCAGACACCCTGTTTTAGGTCTGGAAACGGAACCCTCCATTTTCATAGAGAACTGGGGCTCCTCAGACTCTCTGAGCATCTCCTGGCCCAGTGTGTCTGAGGATCAATTGAGTCAGAGTTTTCTCAGGTGCTTCTTAAAAATGCAAATCCCTACACCTACCAGTCAGAAGCCTTGGGGGCCGGGGCTGAGAGTTATTATTTTAATAGCACTCCAAATGATTCTCAAGTACACTACAGTTTAAGAGGCATTTTGCCCGTCTCTGAACAGCTCTGAGGCAATGACACCACTGCCATCTACAATGACAGCCTCACCATATCCCAGACTAATGGTGTTACTGGGAGCTCTGGACAGCACTGTCCAGTGGGTCAGGAGGAACCCAGGGCAAGTCTTACAGAACGGAGGGAGAGAAGACCTTCCAGGGGAGAACATAACACTGTGTCCTGGATTGAACCTGAAGTGTCATTGTAGGATAAACACTAGACTTCGAGGTCGGTTTCAACTGCAAAGTTGGCAGTTCAAGCTCACCAGCCACTCCTCAGAAACCCTATACAGGGTCGTTATGAGTCAGAACCAACTTAACAGCACTTAACAACAGCTAAATATGTGTCAGGTTGGCTGGACTATGGTTTGACAGTTATGTAACAATGTAATGTGACAGTTATGTAATGATGCAATTACCCACTATGACATGATCATCCCTAGATCTGATATAATTTTCCTATGCATTGTAAACCCTCACTTCTATAATGTGGCACTGTGGGGTAAAGCACTGGACCACAAGGTCGGTTTGAACCACTAGGTCAGCAGTTCAAACTCACCAGCTGCTCCTTGGAAACCCTATAAAGGGTCACTATGAGTCAGAACTGGACAGCATTTAACAACAACATAATTTTATGAGGCCAGATGCATTCTATATGATTAGATTGTATCTTGAGTTACTCTCTTTTAAATGATAAAAGAGATTAAGTAAGCAAGCAGAGCTCAGAGGGACCTAGCACCAAGGAAAGAGAGCCGGGAGTAGAGTATGTCCTTTAAATCTGGGGTCCCGTGAAGCTCCTAAAACTGGAGAAAGATTGACGCCAAGACCCATGGCATCTCCAAGGAGTGCTGGGCCTACACATGCTGAAGGAACTCAAGGACTTTTCTTCAGAGCCAACAAAGAAAGAAAACCTTCCTCTAGAGCCCACACTCTGAATTTGGACTTCCAGCCTCTGAAATGGTGAGAATATAGCACTTGTAGTCTGGTAGCGTAGTGGTTACAAATCGGGCTGTGAACCTCACAGTCAGAAGTTTGAAACTACCAGCTGTTTCGCGGGAGAAAGATGAGGCGTTCTGCTCCCGTAAAGATTTCCAGCCTCGGAAACCCTGTACAGGGTCGCTATGAGTCGGAATCGACTCCACGGCACATAACCACGAACCACCACCAGTATTTCTGTTATAGCAGCACTTGATAACTAAGACACCCTGTGTGACTGTCTCTGCAGGGTGCCCCAGATCCACAGGGACCTAAGGAAGAGCTACAACAATCAGGCCCTGTGACCCCCTCCTCACCACAGGCCTGGAGAGTGCACCTGGATGGTGTTGGAGACTTGCATGCCAACCAGGGCGTGTTGATGGAACCAAGGTTTATCAAGAGACTGGTCAGGGAAACCCAGTTGCCTCTTCTAGCCTCTGTCAGTCTCATAGACAATTCTTCCTGCTTTTCTTGGTTGTAAAGCAGCAACAGCTAGAAGTAGAACCGACTTATTGCTACAGCACATGGGGCCAACCTGTGACCCCATGCAATACAGAGTAGACATGTTTCATAGGGTTTTCCTGGCTATAATCTTAGCTGAAACAAATCACCACCCCTTTCTTCCGCTGTGCCTCAATGTGGGTTTGAACTGTAACCCATTCAAACAGTAGCTGAACGTAAACTGCTTGCACCACTAGAGTGGAGCAGGAGTGGGTTCGTTCAGATTAGCATTCAGGGCTTGGTGACCTGAACAGATTTCCAGGGGAACAGTGACTGCCTTTCTGTCTCCCCTGCAGAGCTCAGCTTCTGCAAGGGAGAGAGATCTGGGCCCCTCCGCAGTCAAGATGACGTTACCTATCTGCTTGTCCCTTCCATGGGTTGGTGTTGAGATCACAGGAAGAGCTTATCAGCTTCTTTCCCCAGTTCTAGTTTCCGCTCTCTTTAGAAGACCTCTGAGTTAGGGAAGCACTGCAGGTAAAGCCCCTCCTGCCTTCCATCCTAAGTCTCCTTAGTGCATCCCTACTACTCATCAGTTATCAATCCTATCTTAGATCTCTGAGCTCTGTGCTCCGCTCCTCACCACAAGTCACAGCAGAGCCCAATAGGGGCAGCTACCCAAGTACAATTGATGCCTTTGAGTTGTGGTGTTGGAGGAGAATACTGAAAGTGCCATGGACTGCCAAAAGAACCAATAGATCTGTTTTGGAAGAAGTGCAGCCAGAGTGCTCCTTGGAGGCCAGGATGGCTAAGCTCCGTCTCTCATGCTTTGGACACATTGTCTGGAGGAAACAGTTGCTGGAGAAGGATGTCATGCTGGGTAAGGTGAAGGGTCAGAGAAAAAGAGGAAGACCCCTAACGAGATGGAATGGCCAGGTGGCATCATTGATGGACTCAGGTGTGGCAGCAGTAGTGAGGTTGGCCCAGGATCGGACACTGTTTCGTTCTACTGTGCATGGGGTCGCTATGAGTCGGTTCCGACTCGATCGCACATGACAACAACAACCCAAGTGCAAGACCTGGTCTAGCTCACTCATATCCTAAGTCTGGAGAAGCAGGAAAAGGGATGCCTCTCCCACGCTTGAGCCCCAGGATTTTCCACTATGCATTTGGAAGCTCGAAGCCATTAAGCCTCACAGACATCCAGCCAGAGAGATAGTGACATCATTCAATGTGGTAACATGGTGTTACCA
The DNA here is from genome assembly GCF_000296735.1 of Chrysochloris asiatica. NCBI lineage: Eukaryota > Metazoa > Chordata > Mammalia > Afrosoricida > Chrysochloridae > Chrysochloris > Chrysochloris asiatica. The sequence continues at coordinate 19,825,151 of NW_006408560.1, forward strand.
GCCCCCACCAGACCATACAGAATCCTTAGCAATATTTATTATTTCTTTTAATCATAGAATAGTAAGTGGTAAATATAATTGTAAATTTCTTAAATATAGTATTTCTTAGATTATATGAATGTTGTTATTAGGTGCCACTGAATCGGTACCAACTCATAGCAACCCTATGTACAACAGAACAAAACACTGCCAAGTCCTATGCCAACTTCACAATCGCTGCTATACATTTGAGCCCATTGCTGCTGCCACTGTGCCAATCCATCTAATTGGGGGGGCAGGACTTCCTCTTTTTCTCTTACCCTCCATTTTACCAAACATGATATCCTTCTCTAGGGACTGGTCCCTTCTGATAATATGTCCAAAGTATGAGAGATAAATACTAACAGCAAAATTGTTTTATAAAATGTGTTTCCATTGAATTGCAGTATTATTAGTTACAACATAGTAACTAGATGGAAGCCTTTAAAAAGGTTTCTCCTTTAATTAAAAGTTCATTCTCAAAAAAGTTACTGATATAGGTTCACAAATACTAATTACCACAGTACCGTAGCTACACCAGAAAATGTGACAAAATTAGTGACTATAAAAATATCAGAGTCCTGATGTGACACTGCAGGATAATGCGCTGGACCACAAGGTCAAACCCACAAACCACTTCTTGGAAACCCTATGCAGGGTCACTATGAGTCAGAGCCAGCTCTACAGCACTTAACAATGACAACATAAAAACAATGACAGCAACAAAACAACAGAGTGTACCTGTAGTACACGGTGCAGTAAGACATGCAGACAAGGCCATGGGATTTGTAACTGGATAATATTAACCACTCTGACCAGATCTCATTTGTTGTCCAGTGCCTTAGAAAATTCAGCATGCAGTTTTAGCCTTGTTGATATATTAATGCATTTAAACTGAGCTTACAAAAAAAGGTTTAACTTATTATTAACTACAGGGATATTTTATAAATAATCATAAATATTTATTAAAACACTGTACAAATATTCATAGACAGTCATTCTGGTGTCACCCCCCCACACACAAGTGTCACCTGGTGTGGTTCACATCCCTCCGCCCCCACCCCATGCTTTCCTGGTGACAACACTGCCAAGAGGTGATGAAGAAGCAGAGAGAGTGACGTTTCCATGGCTACTATCTTAGGTTCCCATCATTTCCTACTTGTAATTGCCTCTAACAGGTTTTCTTGCCTCCAACTCCTATCTTCTCACTTCTCCCAGACTGAATCTCTGTATCATTCAAATCTGATGGTGGCTCATGCCTGAGTAAATTGTATAACAACCCTCCATTGCCTTTAGGAGGAGGCCTGAATGTCAGACCTGCCTTTAAGTTCTGCCTTTCTCCCTCCCTATTTCTTCACTCCCCAAATCCGTCTCTAAGCTCTACCAGATCAAGCACTGGCATCTGTCTGGAGCACTCTGTTTGCATGCAGCAGGGATTTCCAGGTCTTGCTCTGATCTTTTTCTGGACCAACTCCTGCATGTCCTTCAAGTCTCACCTCCTTCCACCAGAGGCCTGTCCTCCTCACCACCCCATCACCACAGCCCACACCAGTCACAGCTCCCAGCCTCCTCCTGGACAGGCCTCTATCCCAGCATGTGTCACTATCTGGCAATGATCTACTTACTTTTTGTCTCCGCCATATTAAACTTTGAGCTCCTTAGAAGCAGGGACCATATATTTCTGATCTCTGTGTCCCTAGATGATGGAACCATAAATCAAGTAGAGATGAGTGTTATATAACACCTCCCTCTGCGTCACCCCCCAAGAGTCAGCCTCATGAAGGGACCAGCCCGAGTGAGGCCTCAGGGACACTAGGTACCACAGCACTCAAATAGCCAAAAACAACACTTCCTTTTAGGACTCCAACTTGCTAGATAAAGGCTGTTGCCCAAGTAGTAGGGGAGTTGGTCCTAGAAGTGAGCAAGAAACATCTCTCCATACTTGTATCCTCATTATTCCATCAGCATCAGGAGATACACCTCCCACACCTACCTTCATATTCCCTGAGAGCCAGGGTCTCCCTAACCCCCAGCATGCTGCCACCCCCAGCTGTGAGGAGTGAGCATTAACACTCTGTCCCCAGCCTCTGACTGCCCCTCTCTCTGAGACAAGCTGAGCGTCCTGTACCAAACCCTTTGAGGGCAGAGCCAGACAGTCCTGCCTCCTGGGTCCTCCCTCTCCTCACTGTCTTACTAGAGGGAGGGGTCTCAGTGGAATGTCCAGTGCCACCTGGTGGTCAGAATCTTCACTCTAGTTCCAATAAAACAACTCTTTAGTTCTAGCCTACCTTTCTGCCTCAGGAAAGAAAAGCCCTTGGCCGGAGACCTCTGACTCTACAGCCCAGCAGCTACAGGCACCAGCCACTTCTGTGTACCCACTCCAGACAGGAAGGTCATTAGGGGACTCTCCCCAAAGAGAAACCACAGACTGGAACCGAATCTTCTATCCTTTCCCTGCCAGAGGAATGCTCACTGAGTTAACAGGCAGTCTCTTTTGCCCCCTGAAGTCTGGGGCAGAGATACACCAGTTGGCACACTTGACTCCAAATCATGGTGACCCCTGTGTGTTAGGGTTTTAGTGGTTAATTTTTCAGAAGCAGGTCACCATGCCTTTCCTCTGGGTGGTCTCAAGCCTCCAATCTTTTTTGTTAGCAGCAATTGTATTAACATTTGAACCACCCAGGGACAGGCAGAGATACCTGCTTGGAAATGTCAGGGCTCCTCCCCCAGAGTTAACTTCCGTAGGGGGAAAACATTTACTCAAACTTCAAATGTGCCAAAACAGTTCTCCTCAAGGAGTCCCAGAGGCACTTGCCTGCTACCTGAAAGGCCATTCTGTGAGAGAAAAGAAACTGGCCACTTGCTCCCTTGGAAGCCCTGTGGGGCAGTTCTACTCTGTTACATACGGTCACTCAGAGACCACCTAACAGCAACAACATAGCTCTCCCCAGGCCTGGGTGGGAGGAAGCTTCCAGCATGCCTGACCCGTGTTTTCTAGCCCAGACCTCTGGTATCTCCCAGGGACCTACCTGCTGTTTTATAGATTGTGTGGAAGCAGGAACGTAAAGCCGCCTGTTATAGAGGTTTGTTTGGGAAGTAGGTAAAAGGCTAGGGGCTCAAGGATTGTGAACTGAGGAAGATTTTTGTATAATTTTTTAAGTGCCACCGAGTCAGTTCTGACTCATAGCTACCCTATAGAGGATTTCTGAGGAGTGGCTGGTGGGTTTGAACTGCCGACCTTATGTTTCAAACTGACCTTGCAGTACAGTGTTTATCCTACAGTGCCACATCAGGACTCCAAAACCTACAGCACCTGGTATTCCCAAGCGGTCTCCCACCTAAGTACTAACCAGGCCCGACCCTGCTTAGCTTCCAAGATTAGTCAATATAGGGCACGTTCAGGGTACTATGGTTGTATTGTACAATTAGGTTTGTAATTTTAAATCATTCAAGTACTCCCATGTGCCCTCCTTCTCTTGACTGCTTCATCTCAGGCCCCAGGCCAATGTGTACCTTTAAAGCAGGGGTGTTCTTCCTCATCCTGATTTTGAACACTGAATTTGGAGTAATATGCAATGTAAACTTGGAAGCATTATGATTTTCACAGGCCCTACATATCGCTGGGTGGTCCAAGTGGTTAAGTGCTGGACCGAAGGGTTGGCAATTAGAACCCACCTAGAGGTGCTTCCAAAGAAAGGCCTGGCAATCTGCTTCTAAAAGGTCACGGCTTTGAAAATCCTTCAGAGCATTTCTACTCTGCACACAGGGGGTCACCACGTGTTTGGAGTAGAAATAATTTGATGGTACCTAATTTGGTCTTCCAGAATCACAGCAACTCATAAGCCACCACAGTACGACAAACTGAAGTGCAGCCAGAGTGCTCCTTGGAGGCCAGGATGGCCAAATTTCGTCTCTCATACTGACATATTGTCAGGAGGGACCAGTCACTGGAGAAGGATATCATGTTTGGTAAGGTGGAGGGTCAGAGAAAAAGAGGAAGACCCTCAACGAGATGGATTGGCCAAGTGGCAGCATCGATGGACTCAAGCGTGGCAACAGTAGTGAGGTTGGCCCAGGATCGGGCAGCGTTTCATTCTGCTGTACATAAGGTCCCTATGGGTTGGTATCGACTCGATGGCACCTAACAACAACAATAACAATTTGGTCTTAGTTGACCATGAGTCTACTGCTCTGTCTGCTTCATCCTGACCACCATGGACAACTTTCAAAATAGCTAGAACCTCAGGTGTCTAATCAAGCTAATCCTTGAATCATTGGCTGTATGATCCGGAGGTTTCTCTGACCCTGGGTTAGAGCACATGGCACTGCAATGGGATTACACCATCATAAAATTGTATTTCCTCAAAAATAGTTACTAAGAAACCTTAGGAATCTAGGGAACTAGAAATTAAGTTTTAGTGTGCAGTTGGGTTTCCATAGAGAAGTCAAACTAAATTTACATCACAAATGAGGATAGATCCACAACACTTTGAATTATTCTCACAGCTAATAATTTATCAAGGCAACCGACATCTTAAGGCCGAATATCAATGAATTCCCATTTCATTAAAGTCTCCACTTGACAGCCTGCATTGCTCTTCAGCAAATGTGAGTATTCTCAACCAAAATATTTGCCTAATCAATTAAATCAAAACAATAAATCTGTGGCTTAAAGTTCATAAAAGAATCAATGTTTATTTATTACAGTATCTTTTAACTGCATCAACAGAATCATTATTTTATGATTCAACTACATTCAACAAAATCCTCTTTTGTTGAAATTTTCTAAACTTGTTCTGGATGACTTTTGTAAACAGAATAAACAAAAGTAAAATTTAGATTACAAAAACACACTCTTAAATTATAAGGTGAAGAATTGTTTGAATCGTGGCATATTAAGTTTCCCCAAGTAGGGAAGGAGCTATCAGTAAAAGATTAGAACAGACATAATTGATACAAATAATAGTTATGAAATTGTGAGACTTAATCAGAGAACCAAATCACTTAAATGTCAGTTTCTACATCTTTGAAATGAAGGCTTGGAGTAGTCCATGGTTTCCAAATGTTTTTAACAATAAAACCACTCTCATCATAGTTAATGACAACAATTAAGGAGCTCTGATAGTGTAGTGGATTACAAGTTGGGCTGTTAACCACAAGGTCAACAGCTCGAATCTACCAGGTGCTCTGAAGGAGAAAGGTGAGATTTTCTGTTCCCATAAAGAAAAAAGGTAGGCGCTTCCACAAGCCCCCTAACTCCTGGAGCTCAGTTTTAAGAAACATCATTTTTAATATAAATAATTAAATCTCAACTAAGAATTTTCTATCTGGTCAAATAACTCCTTAATGTTTTCAACAAGATGAAAACAAAGTTTTAATAGCACTCTTGGATATCTCCAAATATATACACGGATTCCAGGAGTCTACAGAATCAAATTAAGAAATTTAAGTATAATTCAGGCAGGAGACCAAATGCACAATAAGAAGTCATATAGTGACATCTACTGGTAAAATGTGATATTGCAAACAACCTCTGCTTACAGATAAAAGGAACCGGCTTGCTGTGAGTCAGCGAGTCGGTTCCCACTCAAAGCAACCAGGTATAGAAAGCCTCATCTTTCTACTGCAGAGTGGCTGGTGGATTCCAACAGCTAGCAGCCCAGGGCTCCTATAAAAGAAGCCAGTTGGGGCTAAATTCTACCCGTTTCTAGTGTAAATCAAAATTTCCTAGCATACAGAGAGATCTTGGACTCTCCCAGAACAGTTAAAGGCCAGAGTCCTGATGCTGCCTTTACCACAATTACCCGTATTGTTGTTAGTGGTGGTTGCCATGGTGTTGGCTCTGACTCATAGCGATCATATATATAACAGAAGAAATCGGAAACTGTTGCCCTTGCTTGCGCCATCTTCATGCTTGCTGATTACTTAGTCCACTGTTTCGGTTTACGAACTCTGATAGTGTAGTGGGTTACTACGAGGTGGCCTACTAATAGCAGTTCCCCGCTCCTCGGGAGAAGGGTGAGGATAACGTTTTCTGCTCCCATAATGATGTACAGCCTCAGAACCCCTATACAGGATCACTAGGCACCTACTGGAAGGCACACAACCACCACCATTATTTTGGCTATTGTGCTAATGCATCTCATTGAGGGTTTCTCTGGGGGAGCGGGGTGGGAGGGTGGTGGTGGGGGGTAAGGTTTGCTACCCTCTACCTGCCGCTCCTGAGGAGTCCTGGTGTAGCGCTGTGGCCTAATGCGCCAGACTGCAAAGTCGTTTGAGCGGCAAGGTCGGTGGTTCAAGCTCACCAGCTGCTCCTTGGAAACCCTATACAGGGTCGCTATGGGTCGGAATCGACTCTACTCGACGGCACTTCACAACAACAATAACCTGCCGCTTCTGGTGTGCCGTTGTAAGAGAAGCACTGAACTGCACTAACCAAAAGGTCAGCAGTTCAATCCCACCATCTGCTCCTCAAAAACTCTATATAGGTCGCTGTGAGTCAGAACTGACTCAACAGCACTTAACAACACCAACCATCCACTCCAAGGGAGAAAGATGAGGTTCTGTGCTACCTTAAAGATTTACAGTCTCAGAAACTCTAAGGAGCAATTGATCTCCATCCTGTAGTGTTGCTATGGGTTGGAATCGACTAGATGGTAGTGGGGTGGATACTTTACCAATTAGCTGTCTACACACTGCCATCAAGTCAAGTAAATTCCACTACTATAGGGCAGAGTAGAACCACTCCATAGGGTTTCTGGGGCTGTAAATCTTTATAGAAGCAGACAGCTCCATCTTTCTTCTGCAGAGCATCTGGTGAATTCAAACAGCAGGACTTTCAGTTAGTTGTATAGATGTGCCTAAGTCACTTCACCTTCCAGCCTCCGCACACCTATCTTGAGTCAAAGGGATCACACACCTCAGAGGTTTTCTAACTGTGCTGCTCAAAGCACTAAAAGGGTCTGTGGAGCATCCTCAGGGGCCACAGGCAAGACAGGACCAAGCGACTATGGTTCATGTCCTCATCCTTGTCTCCTCAGCACTTCTTTTATCATTTCAGCTACTCAGTTTCTGAACAGTGTTATAGTTTCAGGAGAATTACAGTTCTCTTTGAAGGATTTAAAAATATCCTGTTTCTATTATAAAGATGTGGCCAATGCATGTTCACATTTACAGTTTCTGCCACTTTCTGAAGTCTAAGCTTTCCCTGAGTGGCACAAATGGCCAAGCACTGAACTACAAACTGTCTGGTTCAAACCTACCCAGAGGCACCTCAGAAGAAGGCCTGGTGATCTGTTGTTGAAAGGTGACAGTCATGAGAACCAAAGGGAGCACAAGTCTACTCTGAAACACAGGGTCACAGGGAATCAGAATTGACTATGGTAATGGTTTGATTTGTTGGTTTGGTACTAAATCTTTATGAGCTACAAAAATATGAATCCCGCTCTTCTTCTTCCTCTCCTCCCTTCTGCCTCCTGTCTTCTCTCTCAGGCAGAGGTTACCTTCCTCACCCTGAATAAAAGTCTCTAGATGGGCCATCTGATGTGAGAGCCTGCGATCATCTTCCCTGATGCCTTCTCAGCATCCATCACCAGCACGAATTAATTCTTCAGCCCTCTGACTCAGGTTCCAATGACCTAGAACTGTGGGCCTAAGCCCAGTCCAGCTGCTGACCTGGTTCCATCGCTGCTTGGTATCCCATTGAAGAGCCCAATGGCTACTGACAACAACACCAACATTGACAAAGCCATCGCCGATCGTGGTTCAAGACCAAAGACAGCCTTGTTGCCCCAATACCAGCAGGAAGTAGCTACAGAAAAATGACCGTCGTCCCTTCTCCCATGGGCAAGGATCATAGAGATGGCCATTCATTTTTCTTATTTAACCAAAGAGGGGGTAATGTTACAATGCTACAATACCTTCCAGTTCTTTCCTCTCCCCTCCCTCCAACTCCATTTTGTCTGTTTCCCCACTCTAAGCTACAAGATTCATAGTTTAAAGGACAACATGGTTTTTGATAGGCCAGAGCTAAATCACCCCAGCAATGACCACTCCCTTCCTGTTGAACCTATATAAATCCCTTCCCTTCCCATTGACTCCCTCCTCTTCTTCTTCTTCTCCTCCCTTCTGCCTCCTGCCTTCTCTCTCCAGCAAAGGTAACCTCTGCTGGAGAGGTTACCTTCCTCACCCTGAATAAAAGTCTCTAGATGGGCAAAAAAAAAGAATCCCAAATCCCTTTTCTCAAAGAACTTACAATTTGGCTATGGAACTAAACAAGGACATCATTTACCCCTTTCTTAACTAAGCATTTTTCTCAAATCAGTAGGGAGCTTTTTTTCCATGAGATCATAGCTTGGATTTTATAACTCAAGTCAATTGGAGAGAAGATTCTTTTTATAGTCAGTCTTGCTGGAAGGCATCTTTGCTATAAAATGAGTGTTTCTGGAGTCTCTTGGGAAGATCCCAGGATGGAGTTGAGACCCCCTGTCATCACCAGTTAGCAGCTGTTCTTTGTCATGAGACATGGATGAGATTAGGAGGCTATGTGAATACTGCCGATTGTTCTCTAACCAAGTATGTAAGGTTCAGTGTGTTCCAGTATAGCTTATTACAGAAAAATAAGTTATATATCTACAACAAGGGAAGAAATGGAAGTGACCTGAAAGTTTCCTATCAAACATTTATTTATTACTTAGAATTCAAGTTATTTTAAAATATTTTTTCTGAAATATTTTTAATAGTATTTTTAAAATATTTTTTAAATAGTAAGAACTTTACTCCTCAGTGAACCAAATAAAATAATAATATTAAAAAAAACAACAACACCTTAACTACATACCCATTTTGGCCTAGGAATTGTTCTAAGAGCTTTAATTCATTTATTCCCTCACATCCCTAGAAAGTCCACTCTATAATTTACAGAAGAAGGAAAGTAATAGATGGAGTTATTCAATAACTAATTATAACTATTAAGAAAGTTTTAATTGGTTGATGCTGTAGGTATAGGTTTATAGAAGGG